>NC_143057.1:65437666-65747083 GCF_052426305.1 Pelodiscus sinensis
TGACTAAGGGAAGAAGTGCATCTGGCATACCACTAGCATGAGACACATAATTCAGATACATATCTCTCTTTTCCTGATATATGTTTCTCTTGTTCTTTAAGGTACTCCACATCTGCTTCCTCTCAGAGGTTAAACTACACTGAGCAATAGTTCATCAGAAAAAAACAGGGATTCCTGTGTGGCATGAAAACTATGCTTGTGTTCATTGTAGGAAAAGGACAGTAACTTTCTCATGGCCAACATCCTGTTCAAGTGCTGAAAGATACATTAGCAAAAACAGAAAGACACCACTGTGGCAAGGTCAGCCCAGATGATGGTGATCTACAAGTTTCCACATCTAGATGACTGTAACTCATTCCTTTACACCTGACTGAATTTCTTTGTGAAAACAGCCATTACGCAGAGACTTGGTTATCTACTTAGTACAGTAAGACTTCTAAGAGAAACACAGAAAATGGTCATTGCATTGTCTAGATTTATCATAAGGAGAAATATATGATTTTTGTTGAGGCTTGTTAGGAGCTTCATGCCTCCAGTGATTAATGCAGTTCTGTGTAATAGGGGAGCTCATGAATTTTGGTAGCTGTCAGGACAATTTGTGGTGACATTTGTGGTGATGCAGTTTTGTATCATCTTGCTATATGGGACACAGCATTCGGGGGAAAAAAAGGACAATAGACAAATTATACCTAAATATACGATCTGAAACAGATCCCTTATCTGCAATAGGAAAGTGTGTGCATGCGTAGCACATGTTTGTATGTGTTTCTAAATAGAACAGCTTGTGCGTATGGCTGAGCACTTTCCTTGTCTCTTGTACTATCATTACAAATTCCATCACTTCGAGTTTACAGATTTCTCCATTACAGTCATATTAAAAAAAGAAATAAAAATGGGGGATTCTCTTCCAAATTTCTTTCATTTTGCCAGCAGTTAAGATATTTCAAAGAAATTGTATACAGAATTAATTATCCATCTTTCCCTCGAAAGAAAGTCAGAGGCAGCACAGGGAGCTGGAGAGGATGTGAAATAAAGAGGAGATGCAGTGGGATGATTCTTACTCTTCCCCGCTCCACTGTGAGAGAGAAGTAGGTGAATAGGAGATTCTTGGCTGGAACACCACCTCTTTCCCCACCAGATGAACCTGCTCCCCCATCAATTGGTGAGAAAGAATGGGAGCTCCAGAAACTCCAGCTAGATATCACCTGCACTTGTTCCCTCTTTAAATTGATCATGCTGGTGAGTCCTCGCTTAACAAACCAAGCAAGATAGAGAGGAGCATAAGGAAAGCAGCATTCCCCAAAGACAGGGCAAGGAGAAGTAGCAGAGCACAAAGGAATAAAATGTGGTACCCATTATTTTCCCCACCAGTTGCCGCTATTTATATGTTAATTCTCCCACACTGAGAGATGTGTTAGACATCAGTGTAATGTTTCACTTTATCAAATATCTCATGACCAATGCTCTTACTGTTTTTTTTCCATCCATACGCAGAATAAATTTGTCTATGCCCTCAGACGTATGTGAATGTGCACCACCAGGAGAAACACAAAGCTAGCTGTGGGAGCTCTGCTAATCATCTAGGCAGCATTGCCATCTCTCCTGATTGGCTGCACAAGTGCACGGCTTACAGGGAACACGGCTTGTGACCACTGGTTGTACATATGCAGCTCTCCACAGTTAATATACTATACAAGCTGTTAAAGTAGTCTGCAATTAAATCTTAACAGGTTCTCTTGGATTAACTTTCATTGACCAGCTAGAGCCTTTGCAGCTATATTCCCTTATGTTGGCATTCAAATGGTTAATCCTTTTAGACATACTTATTTTAAAATAGACTTTTATCACAAAAGAACTGTCAGGGCTGCTGATTCAAAAGCAGGGCTGTTTAAAAAAAAAAAAGCATGTGTGTGAAAGAGAGAGAGAGAGGTTTTAATGTACCATTGGAATACCCCAGGGAGCTCCTTATTTTGTAGGGGTGTGATTGCTTCATACTGGAATATTTCAAAAACACCTCTAAAAAGTGAGACCCCTCCTCTAAATAATGCCAACTGGAACAATTATTGTTCAGGAATGACTGTAGAAGGATTGCTTCATGTGAGAGTTGATTTCTTATCAAGTTGTGTGCTGACAAGTGAGGGAACTACAAGATTCATTTTCTTCTGCTCTGTGACTCATTAGTTTTATTTCTCATAAATGCATTCCTCTCCCTCCTCCTGCCTTTTAAGTACAAGCTAAAAAATGTGGTCATTAGAAGCAATTTTGGTTTTTCTGCATTCGGAGGACTATTCCAAACCATGTGCATTCATTTTTGAAGATATGAGTCCTCCCTGTTTGAAACTGTGGTCTGAGCTCTAAGAAATTAGAAGACTTTGAGTAGTTCTGTTTTAGATTTTGTAAAAGCATCTGTTTTAATACTGCTTTACATATGAATGTTCAGGACAGATTTTATGTAGATATACTTGTTCCATCCGGGGCATGCTAGCGTACTGCCTTCCTAGTTCCAGCAAGACGTGGTACTTGGCATTCTAGGAGGCCAAAACAAACTGTTAATCCTCCCAAAACACACAGACAATAGTAGATACTATCTGAGATATGGCATGTCAGTCACATGCATGGTAAGAAATCCCCTAGGTTTTTTAAGTTCAGGTGCTTGAGAACACCAACCTATACTAGTCATTTGGTTACAGGCTGAAGGATTGCATTGCTGATTTCAGGGAAGAGCCACTGCAATAGGTTATTTGCCTTCCCCTAATTCTCTTTGTTTTGTGAACTCTGCTGCTGACAGCCAAAATACTATGTTGTTATGCTTGATAGGAAGTTCATAATTGTGCAGATTGTAATTGCAGCCAGTCACTCCACCTTCATGAAACATTTGGTGGAAGGGGAAAATACCCAAACTAATACAAACCTCTTCTACTGCAAACAGAAAAAAAATACCTCTCCTTGCCAAACTCAGATTACATGTAGGGTTGCCAGGTGTCCAGTTTTGAACTGGACAGTCCAGTATTTGAGCTTTCTGTTCAGGAAACAAATTGAGAAAATATAAATGTCCGGTATTTTCTAAATAAGATGTAATGTACATTGTGATGTAATGTCAAGTGTATCCGGTATTTTTGTTGAAACCATCTGGCAATCTTAATCACGTGAAGTTTTTGACTTTGTAAATTTGGATCACTGGATTCAAACTGAGCGTTCGCATTAGGGATGGAGTGCCTGCAGCTGCGCTGCCGCAGGAAGTGGCTGTTCCAATCTCCTCTGCCTGCTCTCCTTTAATTGGTTAAACAGTTAAACACAACGTTTAACTAGTTATCTTTTTAAATGGGATTTTAAATCACTAGTTGGGATTTATTCTTGCTATGCCTACCTCCCTGTTGCTAGGCCTGCCTTGTAATATGTGCCATGGGATTCTACATGTGTGAGAGAGAGGGACTGTGTGTGTGTTGCTCTTAAGACATAGACTTTCAGTTACAATATTGGTGTCAGTATACTCTTCACCAACTTTTCCATTTGAACTGCTCAGTTTTCCCTTATTAGGATTGTTTAAAAATATACCATTTTCTTCTCTCACAACTTCATCGTGAGCTCAAGTCTCACAGCCAGGAGACAAATAATGAAGTCTCCTGGAGACTGCGTTTTCTGAGGATGGTGGAGAGGAGGTAAGAAGTGCAGAGAACAAAGCCAGGCACTCCCTCCCTTGGAATCTGACAACTCCATTTCCGCATGACCTTCTCAACCTCTGCCAGTATCCAGCATTCAGCCTAAAATCATTAGTCTGACTCTCTTGGACAAACTCATTTTGTTAGAAATATAGGTGTGGCAGCTGATGGGAAACTGTATATTTGTAAATTTGAAGGACATTTCTTGTGGCTCCTGTGGTGGATGCCACAAGAAATAATGTTTTATCTTAATTTTTTCCATCCTTGTGCAGAATACATTTTGTTATATGCACCAAGGCATGTCTGGATGTGCGCCACCAATAGAAACACATGCTGCCGTCTATGGCTGCTCTGCTAATCAGCTGGGCTGCATTTGAATCTCTCCTGGGTGACCTCCCAAGTGCTTAGCTTACAGGGAACAGTGATGCCTAGTAATTATTTTGGTTACCTGTTTGATTTGCTTTAAATTAAGCTGGACTAAACTTTTCATTTGCTAAATAGCCATGACAGGATGGTTAACAATCCAGATGAGCCACATTTATGATGCAGAACACATTGATATTTGCAGTGTTCTGCATCTATCGTTTCCCTTTTCCAGAATCCCTTTTATTCCAAACCTTTTAATGACCCCGCCAGAGATTCTTAAATAGAAGCATTAAAGCCTTTGAGTCTTTTTTAAAGTGTACGGTTCTGAAGGATGACATGATGCTCAAGAAGGTTTTTACCATAAGAGAGGAGGTAAAGAGAGGGGAAAAGGATGCTCATTCCTGCCTTTATCTTTTTCAGCCAACCAGGGACACTGGATTTGAAAACACATTTTAGCAAAATCAATAGGGTCACTGTGACAAGGACATGACCAGATTTCAGGGGCATATGGTCACTCTAGTTGGCTTGGGCTCTGAGGATGAAGGAAGATCCATTAACTAACTGGAGCAAAATTGGGGTTAGACTAAAGCTGGGATGTGCACTACACATAGGTTAGTAATGTTGAAGGGTACATTTCAGAGAGAGGCTTTTTTAGAGGCATTAGCAACAGTGGAAAAACAATTAAAAAGCTGTTTCTAAAATTATGCTATAAATATTTTTTCTGGAAAAGTAGTAAAAGCTCCTGTCATAGGTGTGAACCCTTAGGCATTGCTTCCTCAGTGGCTCCATGAATGATGCTGAGGACAAAATAAGAAGTTTTAAATTCCAAACAAATTTCTTGTCTTTAGTTAGAAAAATGCAGGCTGCTCTCTCTACTGCACTATGGGCTTGAAACTGGAAGCAGTGAACCATGTTCCAAATGTTTATTTTCCATCTGTTTATCTGGAAACCCTGCTCCCTCCCCCAACTTGTGTGTGTGTGTGACACAGAGATTAAGTTTTATCATATGCAATATTTTATTTTATTCAGAGTTCTTCCTGTATTAAGTTGAAGACTGGGGACTTGGGCCTGGGTACTGTGTTTCAGCCTGTGACTTCATTTAATGTAGGGGATGATCTTTGCAGTATCTTTCTCTGTGGATTCAATAAAGCTGTCAGTGTTGTAGGGAACTGAGTTACTATAGCTCACTGAAATAGTCTCAGTCCAAAAATGGAACTCTGTGCCATATAGAATGAGATTTCTGGAGCCAGAATACACTGTGGTAACTGTATCCAGAGGAAGAGTGCCTGGTATTTGTCTTTTAGCCCTGATCGACACACGGGAGTTATTTTGAAATAATAAGCAGAGTGTCCACACTACCAACTCCTGCTTTCCTTGGGGATTAACACTTATTTCAAAATAGTTATTTTGAAATGACATGAGTGTGGATGCTCCACTGCTGCTATTTCACAATAACTACTCTGCAGAGTAATTTGAAATAATTATTCCCCAGTGCTTCCTGGGGCTCTAAGTTGGGGTAGTGTGTCCACAATAACAGAGCCTGCCTCGGACTAATTTCGAGACTCGCCTGGAGTGGAGACACACTATTTCAATTTTGTTATTTCGGGAGTAATTTCAAATGTAGTTATTTCAAAATGTAGACATGCCCTTAGTGAACTTGTGTGCAATAAATTTCCTACTGATGCTGCATCTGCAAGTAATTACTTTTACTGTATCTTAAAAGCTTTTGATACTTAAATGTTCTTTTAAATGTTATCTGATGCTTTGAATAACTTTCCTCCACACTTAAAACCCCTTCTGCTTCCAGACTTTCTGAAAGTATACACTGTGGAAGAAAACGACTGCTGTGCTTAGAGGAGGTCTGCCAGCTAGATATTTCAGTACCAGGTTGTTATGTCGTGGGGAGTTTCAGAGTATAGGAAGAAATCAGTGGAAAGGCAGAGAGCTGGAGTAGGTGCAAGTGTCCATTTTATTACATAGCACAGAACTCACCAGAACAAGCCCAGACTAGCTGGGCTGACCCCAGTGACCTACTCAGTTACCATAACAACAAGATCTATATCTACAACCCAATATACAACACAGGTATATAGCTCATAATGACATCCTTGTAACTTTAAAGCTGATCATGAGTCGTGTAAAATCAGGGCTATGTAGGATGGAGGAGTCCTTTTCTGCTCTCAAGAAGAAAAAGAAAGGGAGGATAATATGTGGGAAATGATTTTCTCTCTCTCTCTCTCTCTCTCTCTCTGCATACATTTATAGTTTGTGCAGGGAAGCACATCTAGCTGTAGTATTCCACAATTAGTTCTGGCAATAGTTTTTCTTAAATTGTTTTAACAGAAGCTTTTGTCATTCTATTGAATAATAGTGTGTTACTAAATTAAATGACAAAATTGAGCATCACATTTATGATTTGGTTTTGTTTCTGACAGGGTGCCTTAAACACTTTTTAAGGACAGGTGATTCCCCCCCCCCCCCCAACTTATTTCCTTTCTATATGATTATCCAATAACCATTTACTATATTACTCGTGGTTTTGGCTAGCTAAAGGCCATAGTGAGCATTCGGAAGAAGGCCATGTTAGTACAATTAAACAACAATTGATCTCCATAAATATAGAAAGAGAGGAATGTTTCTCAGGGGATGTGTCCAGTGTATGCATTTCCTCATCTTTTTTGGGGAAAAAATTGTATGTGTTTTGAAAGCAAACTATAACAACATCCAACATTTTGAATAAGCTGTTTAAAGTCAGTTAAGTGGTCACAAGTTTGTTTGTTTTTATTTGCTTTTTTCTATGATTTTGGGGTTATTTTTTCATCTAACAAAGTGGGACTAGAGGTCAGTGTTCAAGAAAGTGAGCTTAAAAGACACTTAAAAATTAAATGGGCATTGGGCCAGCAAGGGATTGAGAATGATTCTATTGACCAGTAGTTATCCAGCAGAATTCTAGCTACACAGGTGTTGACTTATTTCTGGTTAACAAGAACAGCATGTGTTATGTTGGGTTATTTAACAATGTGGGTGGTTTACTTGAAACAAAGTTTGCCATTGAATTAAAAAAAATACTAACACCATGTCTGCAGTGAAGCAGATGTCTAATTTTTGTTTGCTACATTTTTTAATACAACTCCTGGTGTTCAGGCCATAGCGAATTATGTGCATGTAAAATATATCTGTATTGCCCCCTCTGTCAAAAGATAATTGCATGCAGTAAGGCTTTCAGTATGACAAACTACAATTTTTGTATATCCCAACACCTATCCAGATGAATCTAAACATTTTTTTAAAGTTGTAGGAAATAATTGATCAAAAGGTTACTGTATATAGGACATATTGGAATAAAGTTAATATATACCCTGTTGTAGACGTTTCCTTTTTGAAAATGTCTACAAAATTTGGTGAGAACTTTACAACTCTGTTAGCTGTGTTTGATTTTGAAGATATCCCAGGGGCCAGTGAATAAATTACAGTTGCATTTCCCCCCTCCTGATTTAGGTATTGCCTATATAGAAATTGCAATTTGCAAACGAACATGATTAAATAGGTTAATCAACTTATTGCTGCATTTGCTTAACTTCTTTTGTGTCTTTCTAATTTTGCTCTACTGTTTAAAGAGGCAGTATGGGTTCCATTCTGCCTCCATTGAAATGGAGCTGCACACAGATTAGTTAAAGTGATAGCTGATTAGTTGGATCTTATTATCAAATGTTTTTGATCCCTTGTTTAGAGCGTTTGATCTTACTTAAAGAGAACATACTGGTGTAAGTTTTATCAGTCTTCTTTTCTTTTAGTTTTAACTTCTTACAAAAAGCAGTTGCATGATGCGGTAACGACAGGTAGGTGTAGTAGGAGATGCACAATTTCAGTATTCCTTTTCTGTTACAATTTTGAGGAAAAAATATTTTATTAGTGGTTGGTCAAATCCTACATCTCTTATTCATGTAGCCCAGGGTAGGCAATAATTTTCACAGGGAGGCCACTTAATGAATTTTGGTACATGGTCATGGGCCTGCTCCGGAAGGGAAGGGGCCTAGGGACTAGCATCCCCCAGAGTTGTCTGGGGCCAGAGGCTTTGAATTAAAAACACAGCAAAGGGCGTACAGCTCCCGGCTTCACTGCTACCATGTTTCCTGGAAGCCGCCCGGGGTTCCTGCAGCTTTTTATAGGGCTCACGGCTATAGCCTTGTAGAGCCATGACTGGGAGCCAGGAACCATTGAAGTAGGATCCTGCTGCCTGAGCCACCGTCTGGAAATTTGGTGGCTGCAGGATATAAATAGAAAGTGGCCAGATACAGCCTGTGGACTGGATCAAAGTGTTAAGTGGGCCAGATCTGGCCCCCAGGCCACATCTTGCCCAGCCCTATTGCAGGCCCCACTGCATCAATGAGACTATTATTCCTGTGGTTAAAGTGACTCAAGTTTGACTCTTTCCATATTCACCTGAGTACTTCCTTCACTTTGGTCATGCAAGCAGTGACTTCAATGGAATTTGCATTTATAAGGATTTAGTGCAGTATCTGTGTTTGGTCTACATATGAAATTCACCCTGTTTTTTAAATCAAATAAATTCATTTTTTTAAGCCAGGCTAAAGGGCCCAAATCCACAAAGAGAGACATAAGCTTTACAACTTCTAGGTGCCTAGCCACCAGCTAGCAGTCACAAATTCTGAGTTAGGGGCCCATTTCCCTGTGTAGTACATTGGGAGAAATAAGTGCATGAGAATGGGATCTATAAAATCTAGCACAATGCCTGGGAACAGATACCTAGGAGAGGGCTGTGTGCCAAGACCCATCCCTCTCAGGAAGTTTGGTGCCTAAGTCTGGGATGGAGGCAGATGGCTAGCTTAGCTTAGGATCTCTGGAGTCAGGCATCTAAGAGGTTTTTAGTAGGAAATGCCACACAGAACAGTGTATAGAAGGAGGCGGCTTCCTCTATAACCATTAGCCCAATGACTAGGGAATTTATCCAGGTTGTGAGAGACCCTGGTTCAATTTCTCCTGCTTGACATGGAGAAGGGATTTTAACATGGGTTTCCGGTATCAAGTCATCACCTTAGCTACTGGTTAGTAGTCATTCTCACTTTCTTGGTGGCCCAATGCCCATTTAATTATGTATTCAGGGGGACAGATTCAGTTGGAGAGATTGAGAGACAAATCAAAATGTCATGTCATCCATTGGTGTGATTTATCTTGGTTTGAGGGTCACTTGGTTTAAGAATCCCACTGGGGCATGATATGGGGGCAAGCTGTCAGGACTGAGACTGTAGTGCACATGCCCCAAAAGAGAAACGTAGGATCTTTTATTGTGAAAATTGAGGAGAGAGGTTTTTAGGCCAATTCTAGGGTTAAGTAGCAGCTTTGCAAGGAGTTTGAGGATTTTGCTGGTGCCTGCATTTTGGACCTGAGCAACTGAAGTGGGAGTCAGGAACCCTTTTGAGGATCTGGGCTGAGGCGACTTTTGCTTTCCAGGGCTGATGGTCTGTTTATTGGTCATGAGATGAGGAAGTTGGGAAGGAATTTGCTTTGGTCTGTTTCCTCATCACATTATGAGCCATCCTATGATGACTGGTTGTCTAGATGAAACTTAAAAATATGTGGCCAATATAGATGTCTGAAATCACTGGCAGAGTGTCTTCAAAATGAGATGATTTTTAAAGAGGTACTACTTTCCCTAAAGTCCCTGAAAATAATCTGTACCACAAATGAGTGGTCACTCTGTTCAGTGGAATCTGGGAATATTGGATGGGAGAAGAGTATTTAGCAGGGGTAGTGGGCAAGATTATCTGAGCTTTCCTTTTTTCTGAAGCTGCTGAAGTTATCTGTAAATTAAATAGGGTGTACGTTTTCCTTTAAATTATTTTTCTTTCTAGCAAACAAGTTCATAAAAGCTAAGGGAAAAGAGATATCAAGAGCCAATATTATTTTTTTATATTTTTCCTTGATGAATTAGATTTTACTCAGTCAAGTTTTCAATAAATCAGTTACACTGATATGCTTGCTATGTGACAGGCTGCTACTGAACCTCATTATTCATACATGTCTGTGTGATGTTACTGAATCAATTTGTTCTATATCCATTTTGTACTCATGGATAGTTCACGCTCCCTTATGATCAGAAATAGTCAGCAGGCAATAATGGGAGACATGGAGCAGAAATGGATGTAGCCCACAATCCTTTGCTGAGTGATACTCTGCTTTCAGTGTTTTTTTTTCTTGCCTCATCAATATGTACAAAGCGGCAGCTAAGTCAAAAAGCAGATACACTCTACCTCTTTACAAATCAATCCTTTTACATTGTAACAGGCAGAGAGTTAAATGAGGGTAGAGAAAGGTCTCTGTATTCTCTGATTGACAGAAGAGGGCTGTGCCAGAATGTAATTGCTTATTGGATGTAATTCTGTTCAAACACACTGGTACACCATTCTTGCCAGTAATTAGGCTAGTGTAAACCAAAAGGCAAGCTGACGGTATCATTTATTGTTGTTAAAGTACCATGCACTGTCTGGTTTTACACATTTCACTAGATAAGCAAAAAGGCAAGGAACTTCTCAAAAAAATCATTTGCTGGAAAGGAATATGTTATATAACATATTCCTTTCCAGCATATATATATATGTTAATTATTATTTAAGAATACATACACTCTGACACTATGTATCTTGATGTTTTTTGTCAGCCACATCCCTCTTAACCTGTCTTGTTTTTTGACTGTAAGAAATTCTACTTAATAAAATGAAGTAGAGATGACAAATACGATAGTACATGAAATAAAAGATGCTGGACATCAAAACGACAATAGGAATGCAAAACATTTCAATTATACTCCTTTGCCATATTCTCCCTAGTGAGCTTTTTCTTTAGTATAGAACGGTAGTACATGTTGGGTTTCAGCAGTTGATGACATAAATGTAACCATTGAAAATCAATTTCAGTAGAGTTGTCCAGTTTTAGTAGTTGTTCTGCATCTTGATAGATCACCTTGCAGGTGGTGCCTTCCTTCACAGGACTGGGCTTCACTATCTCTGTCACTAGAAACACTTTTTTTCCTCTTCCTCTCCCCTTGCATTTCACAGCCTGAAGCTTGGGAATTAAATTATAAATTATTGTGTCCTCTGGCTCCACAAACTAGCTCCTTGGGTCATTTCATCATTATGCACACTTGAGACCCACTTTTCCTCAATTGAGTTGTAAAACATCTAAACAAAACAGCATGTAAATATTTAAAAAAATCAGTCAAAATGCAATCAAAAGTAGATTTAAAGGGTGCATAGCTAAGGTGCCCAGCACCACTGCCAGTTGTCATGCATCCCTTGTGACACTCATTTTGCAGTTCCATTGCACAGCCCTGCTGGGATGGCATGTATCCAGGACATTTGCAGGGAAGCAGCAGGAATTATCCTGGCAGGGATACATTCTTCCTACCAAGGGCCACTGTGGGTCTGGTGGAGAAGGTAGCACTCCTGTCTTTCTGTTTCCACTCTTAGTTGGCTCCATTCTTTCTGCTGGACTCCAACCACCATAATGGAAAAGCAGCAGCTGGGAAGAGAAAAGGATGGAATGAAGCAGACATTCAGGGCAGAGATATGGATAACAATCGGGGAAAACAGTGTGGAGGAGATGGCACTGGAAGCATCTGAGAGGGAGAGGAAGCCACGCAGAAGGTTTAGTGGAGATTAAAAAAGAAAAAGAACAGGTGGTGACAGTAGGGAGTAATGGTCGTAAGAAGAGGGCCCAGTATTGCCCCAGACTTTTTGCCCTCTCTTCTGACTGCCCAGTTCCTAGTCTCCCAGCAAATCCCTTACCTCTATCCCTGGCTCAGCCGAGTCCCTGTGGCCTCCTTAACTCCCTGCTAATTTAACACTTATGCCCCTCAGCTTTCACTGGCTTTTCTCCGCACTGCAAGGAGCTCAGTATTCTGAATTAAATGAGCTCTGCTCTGGAGGGTGCTATCTGGACAGAAAGCTTAAGAACATAAGAATGGTCATATTGCATCAGAATAAAGATACATCTAGCCCAGTTTTTGTCTTCCAATAGTAGCCACTGCCAGGTATGCCAGAGGGAATGAACAGAACACGTAATCATCAGGTGATCCAAGTCCCAGCTTCTGTCAAACAGAGGTAGGGATATCATCCCTGCCCATCCTGGCTAATAGCCATGGATGGACCTATCCTCCATGGGTGTGTCTAGACTACATTCCTTTTCTCAAAAAAGGGATGTAAATTAGACACTTCAAAATTGCAAATGAAGCTGGGATTTAAATTTCCTGTGCTTCATTTGCATAAGGGCAGTCATGGTTTTTTTTACGCGGGGCTTTTCGATAGAAAAAATGGCAGTTTAGATGGGGATCTTTTGACAATAAAACCCTTTTTTGAAAGATCCCATATTCCAAAATTAAAATCCCGGCTTAATTTGCAATTTTAAAATGTCTAATTTACATCCCTTTTT
Organism: Pelodiscus sinensis; assembly: GCF_052426305.1. Taxonomy (NCBI): domain Eukaryota; kingdom Metazoa; phylum Chordata; order Testudines; family Trionychidae; genus Pelodiscus; species Pelodiscus sinensis. The sequence continues at coordinate 65,450,140 of NC_143057.1, forward strand.
CGAGAAAAGGGATGTAATCTAGACATACCCTATGAAAGCATCTGACTCTTTTTTGAACTCTGTTATGATCTTGGCCTTCACAGCATCCTGTGGCAAGAAGTTCAACAAGCTGACTGTGCTTTGTGTGAAAAAAATACTTGTGTTTGTTTTAAACTTTCTGCCAATTAATTTCATTTGGTAACTCTTAGTTCCTGTGTTTTGAAAACTTTCTTAAATACTTTCTCCACACCAGTAATGATTTTATTCTCTTCTATCATATCCCCAGTTAGTCCTCTCTTTTTCCATACCCCTAATCATTATTGTTGTCCTTTCCTGAACCTTTTCCAATTCCAATAGATGGGGTTTTTTTTAGATGAGGCAATCACATCTTCACACAGTATTCAAGATATGAGAGTACCATGGATTTATAGAGACAATATCACATTTTCTGTCTTCTTATCAATCCCTTTCGTAACAATTCCCAACATTTTGTTCACGTTTTTGACTGCCACTTCACATTGAGTGAATGTTTTAAGAAAATTATTCACAATGCTCCTACATTTCTTTCTTGAGTGATGTCAAAGCTTACGATCAAAACAGAGAAATGTATGAAAGTAATGTTTCCATTATAAGGTTAGAAGTTAGAATTTGAACAGCCCTCTTTCTGCAAAAGGAACGTAAAATAGGCATCCTGTGCCTTCAGCCATTTGGCTGGTAAGAGGGCCTACTCAGAGCTTTGAGCTTTCCTAGAGCACACTTGAAATGGACTCAAAATTTAATAAGGAAAATTTTCTAAATGATTGGTTCCACCCCTACCTCCTAGCAATTCACAATCCACACAAAAATACCACATATTGTACTAAACCACCCAAATCAGTGGTGTAAATCTAAATGTTCCTTTGATTTTGCCTGAAGTTATAGTGAATCAGTGAAGAGGAGAACTTCCATTTACTGACTAGGTGTGCACCTGCTCAGCAAACCACTGATGACATCCAGGTATACGCAAAACACGGGCACAATATTGCATTGCTTGGTCTGCATTTTGATTTACAATATTTATTCTCCAAAAGGGATGTGAGAGTTCTCTGGAGGTTTAACAAATGGTGAAGGATTTGGAATGCATTCACAGACTGAAGCAGGCATTGCATGAAATGATCTTCACCATTACCTGTACTCAGAGCACTGCATCCTTGTGCTTTGTATGTTCAAACTAGCCCTGCTTGGTTAGATTACAGTGTGTGAACAGCTGGTTCCTAAACTGTCTGAGATTCTGCAATATCCTGGCATTAGCCAAAGAATCAATACATTTTTGCTTAATACTTGAGCCCAGAGGGAAACTTAGGTATGTCAGAAAAGGCTATGGATAGTTTTTCTGTGAGGATCCCACCAATTTATCTATCACAGTGAACATACCAAGAATGAAAACAATAATCAGAAGATCTTGACCTGTTTCAGGCTCTATTTATAAGCATCTTTTACAGGAATGTCTCCTTAGGTAACCCATCAGGTATAAACCTACATCCATCAAAATCATTAGTCAGTGAAATGTGAGCCAATACAATTAGAATCTGTTTGACTTGAATCCTGATTCTAGTTACTATACTATGAGTGCAATATTATATTTCATGTTGAAAAATTAAACTTTTGTAATATGATTATGCCTACACGAGGAATATTCACATGTGTATCTGTGTATATAAACAGTGGACATAAAATAGCAGTGTGAAATATATATATAGGTACTCAGAATTATATTTTCTGTTAGATGAAACCTGTATGCTGAAACCTTTCTGAATTGGAGGTTCTGCTTCACTAAATCAGCATGATTATCTATTATAGGTCTTCTGAATGGATGCTGATGCTAACTGGACTAACGTATTGGTTTTCCAGTTCATTGGGAGTCTTTTGAAAAATAGCAATTTGCACTGAGTCAGGTGAAGAAAATTCGGCCTTGCCAGATTGCTATGAGTTGTGACTGCATAGATGGAGAGGCACCATTCATTTTCTTAAATTCATAGGTTACTTCGTGAAGTGGGTGGATAGCAAAGAGCAGGGTTTCCCCATTCACATACCTAATAGCTTTTTGAAGCAAGAGGGCAATTCTTGTTTTAAAATCATTTGGCAAAATTCTTCTGACAGGTAAGAGGCCTATATAAGAGGTCTGCTAACTAATTTTCCTTCACATACACATGTCCTCATTCTTTCTTGCTTAAATGGTTTCTGGCAACTTGACACCTTTAAATGCAACGGAATCCCACTGTTCTCCTTCTGTTCAGACCAATAAGGAGCATGAAAGGATCTGGGCACCGAGGAGCGTGGTTAGCTGGCTTTTACTTATCCTGACAAGAATTTTTAAAATGTGTCCGCTTTAGCGAATCAGAGGCTAAAATATGGATGTGTTTAATGCATATTTTGGTTGTCCCTCTAATAGACAGTTTGACACATTCTTTCAGTGAACTGCCTGCAAAATAAATATGCTCAACAGCAGAGGAAGGGAGGAATGTCTCAGGAACCAATATTTTTTTAATTAATGCAGCTATTTTCAAGCAACAAGCAAACTTGGTGGGGATCTCTCTGATTCCTGTAGCAATTTGGACATGTAAATTTGAAGTATTTTGCTATGCAACATGTTTAATTTCTTTAACCTGATCATACATATGCAACCAGGGACACTGGCTTCAAAGACTTGATGTTTCAGTGTGGGCTTACTGGCATTACCGTTTTGATAACTCATTGAAAAGTCATTAATCAGAAACACACCATTATGTTCCGTCATCCAGGTGTAAGGAAATACAGATCTTTGTACATTATTATAGGAATAAACCACAAAAAGTTGCCTTTAAAGAACCTCCTCTGCATGTATGAAATATGGATTATGAAAGGAATGGTCTATTTTTAGTGCTTCTGTCCTTTTACTTCTCAGCTTTTTGCATGTGATCAACTTCACAGCTTTTGAAGATATATAAACAGTTCTACAACCCTGAAGAATAAAGTGACACAATGTGCTTTTTAAAATTACCAGCCTAGAAATAGAATTTGTCATTACACATTACTGCTCATTCAAAGAAATATCATTTTCTCCAGAAGACAACTATTAATGGAAAGATTAGTTCAATACCATCAGAAAGTAAAAGTGGTAGAACACAGCATAGCAATACAGAGAAGGCATGACACAAATCATGTTTATTATAAATACATCAGATTTTTATAATTATTGATAATAATTCACAGCAAAACACAGTTGTATTGGAAATTCTGGAAAGATGAGTACTGTAAAAAAGAAAAATGTATAATTCTGTTCTGTAGGGTTCATTTAGATAAACCTGGAAAATAACACTGTCTAAAATTTTTCAAAGTAATTTGTGTTTTATGTAGTTAACTCTTAACGACATGTATCATTCAGCAGAGGTTCAGGGATTTTGTAGCTCTTGTTTTTCAGGGACACAGATCCCCACTTCAAGAAAGGTTGGAAATCAGTATTTGCTTTAGTCTATATAAAAGCAATGTCAGAGTCACAGAAGGAAAATGTCCAAACTAATTATGAAGGGAATTATTGGCTTTGTTCAATAGGAACCCCTTTATGTTTGAAGAGAGGGTTAATGATGTGATCTGGCATTCATTCTGCAGTGCATCATCATCATCATAAAAGCCCTCAGTTGGCATTTTTTTGCCTACAGGCTGCTGAGAGCTGATTATTCTTCTAATCAGAACCGTCATAATCAAGGGAGACAATTAGCTAGGTTATGTCTCTGCTGATTTCTCTGTGGCCCTTAGCATCAGATGGCTTTGAATATTCTTGAATCATAGCAACAAGTATTTCTGTAATACTTGTTCAGCTCCACCTGCTGTCATTGGGATCCTCTTTTCAACTCTTAAAGTGCTGGATTTGGGGCATATTTATTTATAATAAATTGAGGCTGCAAGGAATTATCATCTTTCAAAGTAGAGAACTGACCAGACTTGCCAACAAATGGAGAGTTTAAAGCATCTAGTTTGTAGCTCAGAACTGTACTCTCTGTGTGTGTCTAATCCTGTATTTCTGCTCATAACAGATACATTTTAGTTAATAAAGTAAATATATGTTAAGAATAAGCAGATATGTAATCAAATATGCAGCATAGATATATTGTGAATCTATGTGTGTTTATCCGTGGTTCTGGTTTTCCTCTAGTATTTTTTCATAGAGCAGATGCTGTTCTGTTTATTAGGATTTATCAACCCCACTGGCCTGCTTGTAGCTAAATGTACCACATATTACAGACATCGCGAGTAATTAGACTTTGTTACACCAGTTTAAATATGGAGTAACTGCACTAACATGTAATGAACACTAGAACTTGGTCCAGTATCTGTTAGGGATTGATTCCATCAAAACCCTTCTTTTCCTTTCACCAGCTTGCCTTATCAGCTTGCCTTTTTATAGCATACACGAGTTTAGGTATAATAAAGTATGCTGGAGATTTTATAATACAGAGTTTCTATGAGAACAACTTCTACTTAAGAGTGCTGAGCTACTTGAAAATAATTTACTCCACAAATTTAGCTCTTTATGTTGACAAATCATGACCAGATCATGGATTTTACATTTTTTTCCCCTTATTTAATTTTTTTCAACACATGTATTTGAACTACAAATTGTGAGTGACTTGTTCACAGCAAGTATTCAGTCAGATATCCAATATTTGGCATATACTACAGGAACTGTTTGACTGGTCATTAAGACACACAATATTCTCTTTGCTCAGTGAAGAGCCTAAGAGCCTTATAAACTGTTTCTGCCTGAAATGAATTTTGACATGAAAGCCATTTCGCTTCCTGATTAAACAAACTCTTATATGAGTCCAGAATTCTATTCATGTAAACAAACTTTAAATATTTGCAAATGGTAACTAATAAAAGGAGTATACAAAGGTTGAACTGAAATCCAGCCTGATTTGTCAAACTATTCAACCAACTCTAAGTGTGTTTAAGTAAAATAGTAAATAGAGAAAACAGATGAAACACATATAAATTACAAGAAAAAATGGTCATTAACCCTGTAGATAAGGTACGTAAAAGAAAAAGCCAGAAGTGACGGACAATTGCACCAAGTCACAAGATCTGTAACTTTTTTCTCCAGAGGGTAGAAAGTTTGGTGAATTTTTTTTTTAATTTTCATGTTATCATTGTAAACTCCATTGCTTGTCTCTAACATTAAAATTTGTAACGAATTATGAATATGCTTTGAGTTTGTTTAGTGGTAGGAACTGTTTCAATTGCTATTGTATGTTGGAATTGCCTTCAGATTAAATGTAACATATTTGCAAAACTTTCAGAGTATCCTATCCTTAGGTGAGACTGTTTATTCTGTCATTAGTTCCTGTCTCCTCACTAGCAGGTGAATTGACTAAACTAAAGTAGTCCGGATCTTGCATGCATTGAAATCAGTGCAAATCTTGGGAACAGGATCTGGCTCGGTTTCATTTTATGATACAAAGTAATGATATTAGGAGGCAGAGATTTAGTTCCTTTGTATCTATTTTTTTAAATGTAAAAATGACTGTAACAATGCTTGGTCAGTTAGTCCCAAAATACTAACAACTTGTTTTATACATTGTGATCTCCAAGCTTAAGGTTGAGACGTTTAAAATAATTTATTTTTCATGAAAGGAAGAGCAAGTTTCAATTAGTCTTAATGTAAGTCTAGCTATCTGCAATGGATTAAAGGAAATTGGTTATGGAACACCTATCTATTGTTGAGTGTACAAATGTGAACATTGTGTGGTTTTTTTATGCAGCACACAGACACAAACGTTTATATTAACCAGTAAAGTTGATTTAGTCTCTTGCTGTGTGGTATTATTATTGTATTGTTTCAGCAATAAATTACATGTAAATCAGTCTTTGATATTTGAGCACATAGATATTGTATGCAACTGCCTATGTTAAGAGTCCTGGAGAGAGCCATGGAGGTATCGGTTGCACCTCCCTAAACTGGGATTCTCTCGTCAAGTAACATGTGGGACCGGGGCAGCCCGTGCGTGTCGGCTCAGCAGCAGGGTTGTGCCGCAGCAGCCCAAGTGGGACTGTGTGCCATCCCAGCAGTGAGGACAGAGGAACAGCAGCCTGGCTGGCTGGCAGCAAGGCCAGGCCTCAGCAGCCCAGCAGAGGAAGTCTGTCTGGGGCCGCAGCAGCAGAGCCAGGGCTGTGGCAACGCAGTTGGGGCCATGGCCAGTCTTCAGCCTGATTGGGGCCGCATATCACCTGGCAGCAGGGCTGGCAGCAGGACTGAAGGGGCTGGTGGCAGGGCACCTTCCCTGGTCTGGCAAATTCCCTCATCTGGGACTACTTGGATCCCGATGGTGCCAGACAGTGAGGTTCAACCTGTAGATTGATTGAAGTGTGAAATCTTTTTTTTTTTCAGTCTTGCTCAGTGTGAGGATTGGAGGTGATGTCATGATTTTTAATGGGCTGAAGAGCCATATTTAAAATGTTAATCTTGACAAGATCTTTTATCTCGTTTACCTTGTGCCAGAGGGTAGGTGTTGGCTCATTAAAGTAAAAGCTTTTTAACCTTACCCCTTGGGGACTAAGAGTAAAATGTTGAATACAGGGACCTCAGTAGCTTAGTAGTATCCTGAATATGGAGGGAAAAAAGTCACAAGAGAAATTACTTAATATTGATGATTCTTTCTTTGAAGTTATTTGTTATGATGTTACATCTCATAAAATGCTGTTTTCACATAGCCTTCTGTAGCTTGATTGGTTTTTGTCTGATCTCAACAATAAACATTGCATACATTGGACTAAAGAAATTATGGACCTTAAAGTGGAGGAGGCCTGGAATTATTTTAAGTTAAAGTTGCAGAAGCTGTCAGAAGCCTGTATCCCTAGAAAAGGGAAAAAATTTATAGGCAGGTGTGTTAGACCAAGCTGGATGAGCAGGCATCTCAGAGAGGTGATTAAGAAAAAGCAGAAAGCATATAAGGAGTGGAAAATGGGAGGGATCAGTAAAGAAAGCTACCTTATTGAGGTTAGAGCATGTAGGGACAAAGTGAGAAAGGCTAAAAGTCAGGTAGAGTTGGACCTTGCAAAGGGAATTAAAACCAATAGTAAAAGGTTTTATAGCCATATAAATAGGAAAAAAACAAAAAAAGAAGTAGGACCGCTAATTACTAAGGATGGAGTGGAGGTTAAGGATAATCTAGGAATGGCCCAATATTTGAACAAATACTTTGCTTCAGTCTTTAATGAGGCTAATGAAGAGCTTAGGGATAATGGTAACTTAACAAATGGGACTAAAGATATGAAGGTAGATATTACCATATCCGAGGTAAAAGCCAAACTTGAACAGCTTAATGGGAGTAAATCGGGGGGCCCAGATAATCTTCATCCAAGAATACTGAAGGAACTGGCACATGAACTTGCAAGTCCATTAACAAAAATGTTTAATAAATCTCTAAACTCAGGGGTTGTACCATTTGACTGGAGAATTGCTAATATAGTTCCGATTTTTAAGAAAGGGAAAAAAAGTGACCCGGGTAACTATAGGCCTGTTAGTTTGACATCTGTAGTATGTAACATCCTGGAAAAAATTTTGAAGGAGAAAGTAGTTAGAGACATTGAGGCTAATGGCAATTGGGACAAATTACAACATGGTTTTACAAAAGGTAGATTGTGCCAAACCAACCTGATCTCCTTTTTTGAGAAAGTAACAGATTTTTTAGATAAAGGAAATGCAGTGGATCTAATCTACCTCGACTTTAGTAAGGCATTTGATACAGCACCACATGGGGAATTATTGGTTAAATTGGAAAATATAGGGATTAATAAGAAAGTTGAGAGGTGGATAAGCAACTGGTTAAAGGGGAGACTACTGCGAGTAATATTGAAAGGTGAACTGTCGGGTTCGAGGAAGGTTACTAGCGGAGTTCCTCAGGGATCAGTTTTGGGGCCAATTTTATTTAATCTTTTTATTGCTGATCTTGGCACCAAAAGTGGAAGTGTCCTAATAAAATTTGCGGATGACACAAAGTTGGGAGCTATTGCCAATTCAGAAAAGGATCGGGATATCATACAGGAAGATTTGGATGATCTTGTAAATTGGAGTGATAGCAATAGGATGAAATTTAATAGTGAGAAGTGTAAGGTTATGCATTTAGAGATTAATAACAAGAATTTTAGTTATAAGCTGGGGACACATCAGTTTGAAGTAACGGAGGAGGAGAAGGACCTCGGAGTCCTGGTTGATTATAGAGTGACTATGAGCCGCCATTGTGACATGGCCATGAAAAAGGCTAATACGATCTTAGGATGTATTAGGCGAGGTATTTCCAGTAGGGATAAGGAGGTGCTAGTGTCATTATACAAGGCATTGGTGAGACCCCCATTTGGAATACTGTGTGCAGTTCTGGTCTCCCATGTTTAAGAAGGATGAATTCAAACTGGAACAGGTACAAAGAAGGGCCACTAGGATGATCCGAGAAATGGAAAACCTGTCTTATGAAAGGAGACTCAAGGAGCTTGGCTTGTTTACCTTAACCAAAAGAAGGCTGAGGGGGGACATGATTGCACTTTTAAAATATATTAGAGGGATAAATACCAGGGAGGGAGTGGAATTATTTAAGCTTAATACCAATGTGGACACAAGAACAAATGGATATAAGCTGGCTAGTAGGAAGTTTAGACTTGAGATTAGACAAAGGTTTCTAACCATTAGAGGAGTGAGGTTCTGGAACGGCCTTCCAAGGGAAGTAGTGGGGGCAAAAGATCTATCTGGTTTCAAGATGAAACTAGATGGCTACGTCTACACTGGCCACAATTTCCGGAAAAGGGATGCAAATCAGGTAAGTCAGGATAGGGAAATCCACGGGGGATTTAAATATCCCCCGCAGATTTAAATAAACATGTCCGCAGCTTTTTTTCCGGCTTGGGGAAAAGCTGGAAAAAAAGCGTCTATACTGGCGCGATCCTCCGGAATAAAGCCCTTTTCCGGAGGATCTCTTATTCCTACTTCAAAGGAGGAATAAGAGAGCCTCCGGAAAAGGGCTTTATTCCGGAGGATCGCGCCAGTCTAGACGCTTTTTTTCCGGCTTTTCCCCAAGCCGGAAAAAAAGCGGCGGACATATTTATTTAAATCCACGGGGGATATTTAAATCCCCCGCGGATTTCCCTATGCTGACTTACCTGATTTGCATCCCTTTTCCGGAAATTGTGGCCAGTGTAGACGTAGCCGATGGGTTTATGAAGGGGATGGTTTGATGAGATAACATGATCTTGGCAACTAATTGACCATTCATTATCAGTTGGGAAATAGGTAAATGGAGGGATGATAGGAGTTACTATAGAGAACTTTTTGGGTGTCTGGCTGATGAGTCTTGCCCACATGCTCAGGGTTTAGCTGATCGCCATATTTGGGGTCGGGAAGGAATTTTCCTCCAGGGTAGATTGGCAGAGGCCCTGGAGTTTTTCGCCTTCCTCTGTAGCATGGGGTACAGATCACAGCTAGAGGATTCTCTGCATCTTGGGGTCTTCAAAGTATTTGAAGGCTTCAATATCTGAGATATAGGTGAGAGGATTATTCTGGGAGGGGTGGGTGAGATTCTGTGGCCTGCAATGTGCAGGGGGTCAGACTAGATGATCATAATGGTCCCTTCTGACTTTAAAGTCTATGAGTCTATGAGATGGAAAAAATAAGCAATTCAATATTGGTACTGTGGAAAATAAAGGATAAATGTGTTGAATTGTGACCAGTATAGTTAGGCCCTACTCAGGAAAGCATTGAAACATTTAGTAGTGTTGTAGCCCTATTGCTCTCAACAATAATAGAGAGATAAGGTGGGTGAGGTAAATGTGTATATATATTACAAGAAACCCACAAATGACCACCTTTATCTTCAGCTATCGGTCTCCACTCCAAATACATATACAAAGAAATCTTATATTTACAAGGGGGCACTGAAGTACCACAAAATATGCTCCAAGGTCAAAGTCTGGGATATCACCTTAACATTCTTTAAAATTGCCTACATCAAACAAGGACAATGTGCCAGAGAAGTAGACTGTTTTGTGGAAGAGGCCACCCAAAACACACTAAAGAACTTGATTCACACTATGGGAGGGGAGGGAGGAAAGCGTCATACCATAGACACGTAATTGTTACCTGTTGTTCCACATCGGAACCTATATGGGATTTAACACCTACAATTCATACTTGATGCAGATTGCAACCTGAAAGAAATCTTGCCCCAAGACCCTTTTCTGGCCATTAAACATCCCACCCAATCTTGTCATCAGAGGCAAGCTCCCCACAGATGAGAACATGTAAAATCAAAGTGGCACCAGTGCTGGCCATAACAGATGCAAAACTTGCCGACACATCTCCATGACTACACTGATCAATATACCTGAAACACACCTTTCAAGGTCCTTGGGTCCTACATATGCCTATCTCAATGTATACATCATTCAATCCTGGGCTACATTAGAAATTAGATCGGTATAACACAGGAGTGGGCAAATTCCAGCCCACGGGCTGGATCTGGTCTACAGGGTTAGTTAGTCCCTGGCGGGCCCCACCACTATGTTTACCTGAGCTTATACAGGTATTGGAGGATCACAGTTGCTGTTGGCCGCAATTGGCTGTTCATGCAATGCAAGCTGTAGGAAGAGGCGTTCCAGTCTGCGCTGCTTCCTGCTGCTTGCATTGGCCACAAACAGGGATCTGCAGCCAACGAGATATGTGATCGTCTGATACCTGCAAAAGTACTGGTAAATATGGTGGCGGCAGCCACTTTTTTATTGCTCACCCCTGGTATAACTACATTGCTCAAGGATAATGAAAAATACACACCCCTGAGCAATACAGTTACATTGACTTGATCCCTGGTGTAAACAGTGCTAGATGGATGGGAGAATTTTCCTGTCAACCTACCTATTGTGTCTCAGGGAAGTGGAGACTCTAAGCCCTTGCATTGGCTTAGTGTCTTTACTGAAGCACTAGAATGTCACAGCTATGCCATTGCAACATTCTAAGTATAGATAAGCTTCAATAACAGCTATGTTGGTGAAAACGAGATAGCCCCTATGCTCTCAAATGAACTCACACAGAGAAATGATAAAGACAAAAACAATATCATCCATGGGCAAACTCTTCACAAAATTATTACTCTGACCTCTCTGTCCTTGTCCTCAAAGGAAACCTGTGCAACACCTTCAGAAGGCAAGTCTGGGAACTTAAATTTATAACTCTGCTAGATGCTAAAAATCACGGACTTAAAAATGACACCGGATTTATGGCTCATTACAACTGTCTGTAAACTACTAACCTATCTTTATTTCATAACTGTGGAGATACTAATTGCCCACTTTACCTTGAATAGTTTTTTGCAATATGTGTTAACTCCTTATCTGTTCAACTCTTGTAATCAGCTGTCACATTCTATGTACCTTTTCCAGACCCCATGAAGAGCTCTATATAAGTTCAAAACAATAAGAAATTACCTCATTCCCCAATAAGAAATTACCTCATTACCTCTCCTTGTCTCCTTAAACATGAATTTGAGTCTTATTGATTTAAGCATATGTGTAAAGTTAAGTACATGCATAAGGGCTGACCTGAATAGGGCTACTTTCAGAACTCGAGACTTAATAGCTAGTTAGATACATAGCTTAACCTTTAGCCTTTTTAAAAACTGTGGTTAGTTGTATCCTCTACAGCTTAGAACCAATGTGTCAGTCTTTATTAGTTGTAATTATAATTTAAATGGAAATATATTTCATTCTACTGTTAGCAAGATCATTCTTCCGTCTAGTGTCAATGTCCTACAAATTGCTTCGAAGTACATTAGAATGTTATTGGAACATGGTAATATGTGAATGAATGTGAAAATAACAAAACTAAAGAGCAAAAAGTGCTTATTAATAAATGAATAAGTAGTTTGGAAACAAAAACAAGGTATCCCATGATAGGGTCATGGAACAACTCAGTTCTCAGAGCTCAGTAACAATATAAAGTTCTAACTAATGGCAACAATTTTCCATTTGACAGATCCATCTATGTTTCTGTGAATTACAAAGGTCTTTTTTTAGGTTTTAGAAGAAGCTGTTTTTCTTCTCTGGAGTGGATCAGAAAAGATAGACACCGAGGAGTCAAAATGAACAGAATTTTTAAAAAATGATAATCAATGTTGTTCCCTTGACAAAAAACTAAGAGCTATATAAAATTCTCCTTAAATTTTCATCAGCATAAACCCAAATCTCTGGTGAAGTAATAATTTAGAGTACATTGGTTGTCTCACTGCCGGAACATGCAGGTATCTAGTGAGCATAACAACAAAAAGGTTTTCAATATATTTCCCTTTATAGAAAAAAATGCAAGTTAGGGAAATAAAGAAAATAACCTCCATCTGCTCACATACTGTCTACAAATTTGTGGAAGGACAAAGCCTTAAATCACCATTTGTTTTTAGGAGCTTGGAAGGCACACTTTCCTTCCTAAAGCATTTGGAATAGGAGGAGATTTATCATTCAAAGGAGGGCTCCACAGACATTCCTTGTTATCGTTGTTTTGTAGTGGGGAGCAGGTGTAAAGCAGGTTTGATTATGTGTGCTGTTCTGGACAAATTCCCACAACAGGTGTTATGGGGCATATATAACCTCCCAGAAACCTTAGAAATGGAGAGAATCTGCAGAATTGAGCCTACGAGCACTGTGCTATTAATCCAAAATGTTTGACTGAGTGATTGTAAGATAGACACATCTATGGGTATTCTATAAAGAGAATAATAGAATAATAATCTCCATTATCCATGAAATGCATTAACATCTTACAAATAAAGGGGGCAAAACCTGAAGTACTTACTCTGTTTTTATTCAGTCCTTGTTTGGCCAAATTCTCTTTGTAGTCAGTGGGAGTGTAATTCATAAGAGAAGTCTCCCTGAAATCCTGTATCAAAAGAATTAAATTTGTTGAGCTGGGATTAAAAAGATGTCACAAATATCCTAGTACTCATCCCTAGAGGGAACCCAAGAGTACCAGGATGTTTTACATGTCCAGTAACGGTAACCAGATTTATTTTTTTTTACATAGGTTTTCAAAGACAGTGGGGCTAAGGATGAAGGCACAGCTCATTATATGCAAATATGAAAACATCTTTCCATTTGGATCCAGTGTTCTAAAGTCATCATTTAAATTATGAAGTATCTGGCTTAAAATGTCACAAATTGAGAAATTCACAGTTAATATGGCAACTCAAATCTAAATGTACTGTATATTCCTCCCAAGAGAGAATAATTTTACATGCCAGGTGTACTTCAAAATCACATCATCCTGGAGCTGATTAGAGATCAACTGTTACCCTTAATTGTGGGTAGGTTTTAATTAGTGATGGGGAAACCCTGGGAGGTTCATAGGTTCCATTCAGATATTCACCAAACCTTTTGACCCAGCACACTTGAGTGGAGACATCTAGTGAACTGTGTTCCAAGAAGATACTATCTTTCTTCGCTATAATTACCCATCTCTTCCCCCCTCCTACCTTTCTTTTCGTACAACTGTCTTATTTAAAGTTACAGATTCCTCCATCCTTAATGCCCTTATCTTTTAAGACCTATTGAGCATTAACACATCTGGCTATCATTGCCCAGCATTTCAAACATCCTGGTATTTGGGGTTTCCACCCGGGTTGGATCCTAGAATATTTGTGGCATCTTTGTAATCCCAGAGTATGAATACAAACTCAACACATATCATTCTTCTGGACTAGGATTTAGAGAGACTTCTCTTATGAAGTCTATTTTAGGATCTTTGAAATGAACAGCAGACTAAGGGCAGGCATGAGAACCTACCATATCTAGTGGGGAGCCTGTCCAGGGGTATAAGAACAAGATATTAGTATGTAAGAAAACCAGGAGGAATAAATAGATGGAGCAAGGAGTGAAGAGTTGGGCTTTGGTTTGTGTTTCATTTCAGATCAGGGAAGATGGAGGGAAGGGGTGGGGGCTAGGTGATAAAAGAATAGGATTTTCTGTACCTGAAGGCATTTTTCAATAAGGCCAGTTCTTATTTTATCAAACTGCTTCACTTCTTAATATAATTTAAGTTTTTGGTCTCTGTATTTGTTTAGTAATAATTTTTTAAAAGGAGAAAACATCCATTTATAAGTATTAATATCAATAAAGTGGTGTAAATTTACTGATAGGCAGTAATGCCTCCAATCATTGCAACTTTTTCAGCCTATAATAAATAGGTAGTGAATGTATAGAAAATACTGCATTATAGGTGCATGATTCCGATTCTTATTATTGTTGCACTGACAATAGAGATAAGAAAAGCAAGCAAAACCCTCAATTTAATTTGTCTATATTATTCTCTAGTTCTTATCTTAACATTTAGTGTGGCATTCTCTGACCTTAAAACAGTTGTGCTGCCCTACCACAGGGGTGGCCATAATTTAGTTGTGGGGAAGTGATTTCTGTAGCTTGGAGATGAGAATGGTGGATGTATTTTGCTGAAGCCTTTTGGGATGAAAGAACAATAAAAAGATTTGAGGGTGCTTTTTTAGAAGTTTAACCATTTTGAAAGTTATGAAGTCTCTAAAAAGAAAATAGTCAGATTCTGCTTCCCTTACCATGTTGTGTGGAAGTCATTCATATAGAAAGAATACATTTGAGAGCTAAATGCTGTGGATTGTGAATAAGAATTAAATTAAACCCATAATAGAAATATAATTAGAAACAGTAAACATTTTCAAAATGGTAAAAGTTCTGTGTGCACCCACTATTTAGAATTGTATGATTTACTAGATCTATTCAATTAAAAACGTGTAATTGTCCAACAGAATATAATCTTTTTAATGTTTTATCTGTTTATAGGACTTAGAATATGTGTTAACTATTTATGATAAACAATCTATCTGTTCCACCCTCTGTTAAACTGTGACACTTTGCATATGTTTTGGAGACCTGAAGAAGAGATCTATGTAAGCTCAAATGCTTGGCACAAAACAGATTTTAGCTCACCCACTGTATCTCTCTAATATGCTGGTACCAACATGGCTACAACACTGCATACCACTTATCAGCACATTCACTTATGCCAGATACCAAAACACAGACTGCATCAGGCTAATTGCCATTTAAAAAAAAAAGCAAAGCAGAGCTATTTGAATCATATTTTTAAGCATAAAACCCTCCCTGGAGTTAGTATTTTTCTGTTTTATTTACATTGCATAATTTACAAAGGCACATTTCCCTGGAAAAAATGTTTTAAGTGCATTTGTTGTGAGACAGTATGTACCAACATTCAGTCTATTAGAAATTTTTATAGACTAGCTGTATGGTAAGTCTTTAGAAAAAAAAACAACTTTATTAGGAAGAATAATATTTCAATCATTAATAATAGCTTTACTTCATGCTACTGTAACCTCTAATATAGAAGTTAATTTTTTCTTGAAATTTCAGTATGCTTGGAATGCAAGAGCGTCTTCTTAAAAGACTTGAATATAGAAAGTTAAAAAGAGAAGTTTTAAATTATTTAATGTCCCTCTGCAACCATCTCTAAAATTGTTCTTTTGATGTCATTAAGGTCAATCTTTTCATGGTCTCATAACTAAATGTGGCCAAACTATTGTTACAAACAATTTATTCATTGATTATGGCCCATTTTTCTGATATCAAATAGTCTCTGAATAGATAATGACTTTTTATGCATTTGTTAGTTATTCTTAATGATTCAAATAGATTTTGCAGATGTATTTGAATCTACAGGGCTATCACTTGTTCATAGCAAACACCTCTTTGACTATTAGATATTAGGATTTCCCTGATTTTGTAGTTAGTTCTCTGTCACATTATATAGCTCACATTCTCTAATTTGATCTCCTTAGTTTTATAGATCGTCATTCACAAATCATATGCATTTATGATAGCACTTGATCATTTTCATTAACTGTCAGCACTTATCCCATTGGGAACTACTTTAAACATACTACTTATTTGTTGAGACTCTTCATACAGAATATGTTGCAAATAACAGTGAGAGAGTTACCCATATTGCATTATAAGGTCTTGAAACAACTGTTTTCATAGTAACAGTATTTTCAGTTTGTCTCGAAAAATTTTCAGCCACAAGAGTGAAAGTAGCATACCCAAAACTAACAAAATGCAAGGAAACTATCCATAACCGATATAATGACATACTTAATTTTCCTACAAAGGGTAACGTAAGTATTCTGTATTTTGCAGCATGCCTCTCATAGACTCTAAATGATAGATAAAGAATAGAGCTTATGTTACATTGATTTTTGAGTGTTCTTTATGCTGCTTAAATGGAACCAAGTTGGATCATTTGTGTGTTACTAGTAGGTGTTACTATTAAAAATAGTAGGTGTTACACTCAGATGAAAAACATTTTTAATAGTATCATAGGATATGACATTGACACAATTTAGGCAAAAAAATTGTGAAATTATGGCAGTACCTATGAAAGTTGAACATGACAATAAAGGGAATTTTGTGAGCAACATTATAGCTTTTGTTTGCCAATAAGGAAATACTAGTTAAAGTAATCCAGTTAATTTTTAGCAATCCTATCAGCTTTTTAAAAAAATTATAAATTCATAACTAAACACTAAAAATAAAATCTCTTGAGAGATTAATTATAACCAGGTGTATAAGCAACAGTTGGAACATTATATAGATAGATAGACAGATAGATAGATAGTATTTACTTAAATATAAATTCACTGTCATTTTCTGTCCAAGTTTTCAGCTGGTGTAAATCAACTTAGCTGTTTTTCTGTAGAGCACCAATTTACATCAGCTGGCCTTAATTCTTTTGTCTGACTTGAAAATATCAGTGGGAAAATTTGTTTGTAAAAATGACCTGCATTAGTATCAGTGAGCTATTTATTCTGTACTCCTCAAGGTAGAAATTGACTCCACTTTATATCTATCAGTCATGTTATAGATCAACACGCCTGTCGTGCAAGTGTTCTTTCTTTGGCTTTGAGTGTGAAAAACAGGACTTTTCGGCAAATGGGGCATTGTTCTCCATATCCATTAATAGATGTCAGTACATGCCTCAAGCAGGATTAACAACTACCAATCATGGAGTCACATTCCATCAAGCCTGATAGACTGCTGCTTCTAGATTAGACACATGGCCAACATACGTTGTTATGCACTGCAAATCTGGATTGTTTATTACTAATTTATAATTATTACTATGCTATAATTTGACCTGTTTAACTGTTAAGAAACTCAGTTTTAACTTTGGATAGGAGGGGAATTCTGCTCCTTAACCTTTGCTGATCCTAAAGCATATGTGTTAGTGTGACAGAAATCTAAGAAGCAGACCCTGATGTTCATTTCTAAAAAATTATCAGTTAACAAACCAGTTTAAGGCAGACAAGGGTGGGGCATGAATATTGATGTGGGTCTTGTGTTTTCAAGTAACTTTGTATTACACAGAAAATAAAAGGAAAAACTTAACAGCTTCTGTGAATGTTTGCAAGGGAGTGAGTGTGACTGTGGGACTATCGTGAGAGGAGGATATTTTGATGGCAATGTATAGAAATGCATGAGTGGTAATTATCAGCTTTCCTCATTACTCCTTGGATAAACTGAACTAAATACTGAGAGTCAGGCCATGAGTATCGCTGCTGGATAGAAGTAATATGAGCAACCTTGCAAAGAGGCTGGCGTTGTCATTATGGTTTCACAATCTGGATAAAACCTCTGTGTGCAAACCCAGACAGACTCGAGTGTCTGCTTGGGTGTAGTACCCTGCTGTTTCTGTGATTCAGGTCATCAATACTGAAGTTTAGTCTGTAAGTTTAATACCTTTTGACAGAATCATAACTCCTCCTCTATCCTCCTTTCCTTCTTCCCCCTCTATCTGCCTCAGTAAAGTAAATGCTCACAGCAATGAAACAAATCTGTAAACAGGTAGAGGCTGCAGATGCAGGGATTAAATCTATCAGAGCTAGGAGAAGGTGAGGATGAGAGTCTGACCTCTTTGGGATCCATGCTCTGACATGCCACACGCAGCATGAGGGGGTCCCTTATCACTCTAGCCTCCTTGTGTCTTGGCATGACTGTGCCACTGAAGCCCAACAGATCAGACAAGTGCTGTAACAGAACACAGACTTTAAGAAAGGACAGTATTAATAAAAGGAATGAAAAATGTCCCTATCATCGATAGACAGTGTGGAAAATCTGTGAAGTTAAGTGGGTAAAGGTGTTGTAGTACTTAAGCCTCCCTAGAGTGCTTAGATTTATAGGTGGGAAATAATGTTGATATGTTTCTTTTGCCCTCCCTCTTACATTTCTCAGGAAAGAGCAATTAGTTTCCATTTTTTTATGATTTGCATTATCATTGTATATATATCTTTCTGGAGTGCTGGCTATAAAAAAATATAGGACTCAGCTGTACAAATAATCATAGCTGAGAGGATATATTAATAGTAAATGGAGCAGACATGTTTTTGCATAGTTAATAAACAGCTTTTTTAAACTAGGCCTCCATCTTTTTAAGGCATGTGCCATTGGTCTTTGTTTTGATGTAGCAGATTTGACTGGGGTGGCAGGCAGCTCCAGGCCCATGGAAGGTGCAGGGCCTTGATCAGAAGGGAAAGGGCGAGGGCATATGTAGCACTGGGACAGGGAAAGTTTTTTGAGCGGCTCGATGCTTTCAGTGGAATTAGATGGAATGTGCTATCTGAAGACACAACACTTAAGCACAAGAGAAAACAAAATAGGATATCTTACTTTTCTGCTCAGATGCACTCCTTTTTTTCTTATTTGGTGGTGTCTCTGATGTAAAGCCACCAATACAAACTTTGCCTTGATAACTCTAGTTTTCTCATTGTGGAGAGTCAATTTCAACTAGGGATGGTAATAGTGTAGTCGAATAACTGATAAGCAAAAGCTTATATGTTAATTGTTAATGATGTTAACCCTAACCCCATCCTCATCCCCCACCAGTAAATTTTTTAGCAGGCTGGCTGGCAGCCTGGCTCATGCCTGGTCTGGGACCTACCTCTACTGTGGCTCTGCTTTTAAAGTGTATTAGGAATCGGATGGGCAGGCAGCCCAGCTCAGTTCCAGCTCACGCCAGGTCCAGGAGCTTAGACCCCACTCAGACAGGGGCTGCTGCTACTCCGTGCTGCTGCCTTTATCAGAAGCAGCAGCACAGGCCAAGAAGGCAGCTGGTCGGTGAGGGGAGCTGTCTTTTAAACTAGCTCCCATTGGACCAGCTTCCTTTGCTACTCCTCTGGAGTGAGGCCAGAGCACACTGGCTGCCAGCCCCGCCCCCAGCAACTATAGAATAGTCGACTAACCAATAAGAAATCATTATGTTAATTGACTCTTCAGTTAACTAATATTTATCATCCCTAGTTTCAGCCCTCAAGACTGCTCAGTTCTAAACTTGTTCCTTTGACTAAATATCAAAGGTCAAGTTAGCTTTGCTCTCCTCTTTCTCTTGCTCCCCCTCTCTTTAAATAAACTGTCTGACTGTTGGATTGATCATGTAGAATAATATGCCATATGTGTTGGCAGTTTATCAGAAAGAAACAACAACAAAAGTTTATAACAAAAAATAAAATGTCTACAATGAACAGAGAAATTGGTAATCATGGGGGGAAAGATGATTTCCAGGGGGAAGGCAAACTACATAAGCTGGCACTGTGCCCTTGAAGCCCAGTGTAATGGGGTTCTGTTCTGTATCTTCCTACTGTGCTGTTTTGTCATTTATTCTGTCCCCTTTCCTCCATTCCATTTTATATGACATACTTTGCTGCCAGTGTGGGAAGGCAGCAGGAATAAGAGGTGAAGCTAGGTCCCTGGCACATTTGTACAAAGAAAGTGAAAGGCAGAAAGACCATCTCAGCTTCTACTCTTAAGGCAATTGGTTGTTGCATTCTGTTGTAAAAATCTAAATTGAAGTCTGATGAACTCTCAAGTGCAGGGACTAGATTCTGCTCAGCTGTGTAATTGTGATGGAAGTGGGCCAAGGAGAGGTGGAGGCTTGGGTACAGTCTTTTGGGTGCTTGGCTTCTCATGAAAGCCTGACAGTTGCATAGTAGTTTTAGTTGAATGGATGTGACCATGTCTTATTTTGATCAGCTGTATCATAACAAAGACATACAATTATCATAATCTAACCATTAGTCTGGCATCTCTTCCCACTGTTTAATTACTTCCGATAAACGGTAATTTAATAGAGGACTTAATGACAAAAGAATAACTTTCAGTTTCACTCCGCTTCATGTACTTAAGTTGCCTCTTTGTATTGGCTCTTGATTATTATTTTCCCTAGGCTGTCTCCTGTGTATTCTTTTGTCATAATATTTGGATTTCTCCTAATTTGTGAAATTGTAACACATAGGACTGAAAGGGCAAATCTTCTTTATTTTCAATTTTTTGTTTTGTTTTGTTTCTTTGCTTTCTGAGGTTGGTAATACATTTTTAGATGCCCTGTAATGTCATTTCTTTCATTATACACTTTTCTTAGCATCAGTAAATTGCTGAATATTCTTCTGGTTTGAATGGAGCTGAAATTAAAATAGCTTTTTGATTACTTCATTGTTTTGCATCAGAATTAGTGATGATGTCAGCACAGCTATGTGAACAGTTTATTAAATGTTGTGACAAAGCCAGTAATGGGAGCAGAAAAGGATTAATGGGTGCCACGAAAATAGCAGCTCTAAAATAAATTCACAGCAATAAAATTATGTATTTAACCCCATAACCCCCAAGGTTATTAGCATCCAGGAGACTTTCCTCATTGCAGTGTAGAATTTTTAAGGTAGATCAAATACGGGTCCCATAGGGAGTGTTTAAAAGAACAAAGAATAGACATAGGCTTCCCTGTCATGAGTTACCAGGCTTCCAGCATGTGTGTGTTTTAACTTTAGATACTAAAAGGTTTTGAATAAATCAGTTCTTTAGGAGTTGATTAAGCCACTGGTAATGGGTTGACTGTATCATTACAAATAACACAGCACACCTGTAAAAGGGATCATTGCTGCTTTGGGTAGATACACAGATATCTAATATATCTGAAGGGACATCAAAATGTTGTCATTGTAGATATCAGTATCTTACCAAAAAGGTATTAGTTTTATGTAAGATTTTACAGTATTATTTCATGCACAGACATCCAAGAGTACACTCCAGCTCAAAACAAAACCGCTCTACTGCGCTGTTTCCGAGGAAACTTAGCTAGTTCATTTGTTTGTTCTTTCTTTTCCCCTCTTTTGTTAAATTGATTTTAACAGTTTGTTGGCACATTGGGCCTGATTCACTGTTGCCCTGCACTTTGTGTCCTCGGTAATACCAGAATACAGGAATGTGTGATGTTCTAATTTGGTAGCATCCATTTTGCATTGGTGTTAGCAACAAGTACAAAGCAGCACAGAATCAGGGCCACTGTCTGCAGTTGACTATTCCTGGGACTATAATCAGGACTAGACTTTCAACATTCATAGTCATAGCAATTACTTGATCTAAATTCCTATTAAAATTAAAGACCTTTTATCCATTTGATAAAACAAACTCTGAACAAGAGAAGGGATGATGCTATAAAAGGAAATTTTGCCTGTGTGGTTTGAAATAGAGGAGCTGGTAGTAGAATATGTTTTGAGAACATTAGAATATGACTAATATGATTTGTATGGGAGAAGCAACAAGCAAAAGTTAATGCAGTTTTTATCCATCTATATGATAATGGGCAATTAATGTCAGTTGTGCTATTCTTTTAAATCAGGTTTTTAGATTGTTTATTTAAGGAAGAAAAGAAAAGAAAGTGACATCGAGCAGCAAAATACTATTTCAGTCTAAATATCTAGTTAAATAAATCATTTCTTATTTCAGTACCCAACAAAGTTATTAAATTCAAAGATGAGGCTTGCCTATGCTTTAGAATTTATAATTATGAAAAAAACGCACGTGCAAGACTGTGTGCTTGCATTTGCATTAATGAATAAACAGAACAGCAGAATTAGGTTCAGAACACTTTTGTCAGCATCATGTTGCTGTCATTTAAATTGTCATGCAATTTTTTCACTGAATTCATAGTGCTCGGGATTAAAAAAACATAAACAGGAGATATCTGAAGTATTCTTTATTTCTGTTGTTTCTCCCAACTATCCTTTAGTGGTATCTGCATAACTTTTGTGTAATTAACTGGTGTATGTAGGTTATGGAGACATTTGGGGGTTAGAAGCTGCTTAGCTATTGGGGTTTTTTTCTCTCTCTCGAATACCTCTTACCACCTTACAGCTTGTTAGCCAGCTCAATAGTATACAAGTTTCCATGGCACTGTATGAATCTCACCTGACAGAAAAGCAAGGCTAATTCTTTGAAGGATAACATGTTTTGTTGTGTGTAAAAGAAGTCAATAGTGCCATTTGTCTTTTTATTCTAAGAGGAATATTTGCAGAACTCTCCTGGCTGTACGGTTGTCTCCTTTCCTCCTCCCTCCTCCTCCCCTCCCCCCCACCCACATACATAATTTTGAGACAGAGTAGGCATAGCTGCTTTCTCCTTAAATCTAGATCCTGTTCCTGTCTTGGGTCTGTCCATATGAACCTCTTCCCTACAGTCTCTACTTGGGCACAGAGGTCCACATGACTGGATCCCTATGCAGGATCAGGTCTGAAGTGAGGGAAAGGTTTCCTGTCCCCCCTTTGGGGTTTTGTGTATTATTCTTTTATATATATATATATAATAGTGTGTGTGTGTGTGTGTGTGTGTGTGTGTGTGTGTGTGTGTGTGTGTGTGTGTGTGTGTGTGTGTGTGTGTGTGTGTGTTAAACATTTTGTAAGCCACCTCATGTGTTCTAAATAGAGAGGCAGGGTAAAAATATTTTGAATGAACAAATAAATAGATAAATAAATGCAAAAGAATAGCTCTAGTTTTGGGAGAGACATTAAGAAAGCATAAGATTTACGTTCTGAGCTGTAAAATATCTGGCTTCCACTAATAGTAGTAGGTTTGCAGCTGGTAAATGTCAAATATACTCCCTTTGGATTCAGTTTAGGGTTCTTGAGGAACTGTATCATCTAGTTCTGAGGCCTTTGAGATGATAAATTAGCTAGTTACTAACTAATCAGCATTCTTAACTTTTTAATAAAAGAAGTGGCCTTTCTCTTTGTTTTCCCTTTCTAAACATAATATGGCAATTGAAGAGGAGAGAATGTAGTCATCTTAAACTCGGATCGGCACACTGGAAATTATGCAACCTCTCTGGTAAAATAAGTTTTGAAAATCCAGTGAGCCTCTATTCCACTTAGCTTGGACACGTTTTGGTTACTGAATTCCTCAGAATATTATAGGAGAGGGAATAAATATCCTGTCAGTTTCCTTCCTCTGTAATTCCATTTTGTCTCCTTTCAGTATTGCTGTTACTATATTTATGGAAGGAAGAGACTTCACTCAGTTGCCTTGATAAAATATCGGATGTATGTTTTCCCTGGAGCAGGTTCATTGCTGTGGCAGCAACATCAGCAAAAGACCAATCTGCACCACTTTTAATAAGCATCATCTTCTTCCCTTTCAGACATTTAAATAGCTTTTTGGCTATAGCAAATGATTATGGAATGAAAGTACAGACACTGTAGGGAAAAGTGATTAGAAAAAACATACCGGGGGAAAATGAGTGACCCATGCACTTCAACTGCAAATCTGCATTGCAGTTCGTGTTTTCTTCAAGTTTTTCAATTTCCAGCTGTCCATATTAGTGTCTTGGGAGTAAACTGAAGAGCTTGAAGAAGCCTACATGGTCTATGACTTGTAGAGACAGAAGTAAGGTCATTGTGTTGGGGCTGAGCCCCAGCTACTCTGGACTTGACAGTTCATTGCCCTAGCACCTTTTGTGCTCCCAGTCAGCAGTCACTGCTCTCCAGCTACCCAACTTTGAAGGCCATGCAGCCTATGCTTTTGGGTCACTCATCTTGAACTCCAACACCTGCTTCATTACAAATTAAACATTGAGATCATCTCTGTTAAAAAGTAATGATCAGGGAGAAAAGCTAGGTGTTCTCTTCTCCCCATCCCCCCATAAAGGAATAAAATGGAAAGGCACCTAGAAAGGGATTAGATGATTTCAACATTTAAAGTATGAAGTGGAGCAGCTCTTTCATTCCGAGTAAAGATTAAATTTATATCACAGATTTTATTAGTCTATTTCTAAGATACCCATTTACCATAGCCTTGGTTCTTTCCTAAACCGTAATTGTTCCTCTTTATTTGGGAGAGTTCTAGTACCAAAGAATCTAGTGAATAAAAGTTCAGGAAAGTTTGCAGTGTCTGCATACATCACAGTTAAAACCAGGCAGGGCACATATTCACTTTTCTTTATTAATTAAAAAACTTAATTTTTTGAAAACATAAATGAGAATACGGTTGGGAAAATTTGGCTTTAAAATGTATAACCTACAAGAGCTCCCTGTTCATAACCTGTAGGATACAGTATACTGTTAACTGACATGGCGAGAAGAGAGGAAATAAAAAACTTTTTTTGCAAATGTTTTAAGACAGTAGCTGTTCAATTGACAATTTTTATAAGCACCGGAGTGCAAAAATATCGTTATAGCTACTGATTTAAATGTGATTTTGTTTGAAATGGCTGTAGTTCAAAAGTACTTTTCCATGTTACATGGAGCTGTGCATCGGTTGGAATTAAGGCTTTCCCCCTTAAAAATCTATTTTATTGAAGCAAAATTAGTGTAGGGATTTGAAAAAGTGTAGTTTACTCTGAATATTTCCTTGGAGGACCAGCAGATCATTGCTTTTCTCTGAAATTAGGCGGAAGGACCCAGGTGGCAGGTTTCAAGCCCATCAGGTATTTAGAATATGCCCTTCAGCTGAAAAGTAGTATTATAGTTAAACCTGTCATTATCCCTTTATCATTCTGCGGTGCACTTGACAACTGTAGCAGCCAAAGAAAGAAGCCACAAGTAGTGATGAGCAGTCAGCTTCAAGTGGAATGGGTCAGCATTTGGTTGCGTTAGTTGTCATAGGAGAATTTGACATCCATTGACAGGCTTATAGATGTTTGTTTATGGAATCTTTAAATGTATTAGGGTGGGTTCATGTGGAGGAGTTGAATTTCTTCTCATAATTTCATCTACAAACCTTACCTGGCATTAGAGATGCAAAATAAGTGACACCTGCTAAACCTCCTCCTTTGAATGTCTGAAGAATCTTCAGTAATAATACAAAGGAATGCATCTGGCCCATGCCTTACACTACACTTCTCATTTGGCTCTCATTCAGAACTGTCAGGTTAGTCTGAGTGCTGATAATTCATATTCCAGAATCCTTTTATCTGAACATATCAATATCTCCTCTGTGTACTTTGGCAGTGGAGCAACATTGCTTTTCAAATACCTTTAAAAAGCAATCCAGGCTTTTTTCCCATCTTGACAAAGTGTGGCCAGTAATGAAGAAAAAGTAAACGCATTTGTGCTGCTGTAGTCAATTTAAGTACTTTTAACCAAATCAGCTTGTAACACAGAGGTGATTACTGCTGGGTTGGTGGAGATCATTGATTGTGTGTGCGTCTCTCTGCCTAGACGTGTAAAGCAAGGCTAGTAAATTTTCTTTTGTCCTCTTTTTGCTTAATTGTGAATTTAAAATAAACCCCCTCAGAAAACCACAGGGGAAAATAGTTTTTAACTTAGTGTACATTAAGTGTCAGTGATCATAGCACTGAATAAGCAGGTGCTGCTCTGCCGATGTTAACAAAGTAGCATCCCTTTACACCAAGAGAGAATCAGACAAGGATAACTTTGAAAAGTGAATGATGTGGCCGAAGTGAAGTGGAAGTAATGACATCATCCTAGAAGGAGAGCTCTGTAGCTCCGTATTATGAGTTAATTCTTCATGTTTCATTTAATTTTAGATTCCAGAGGGGTGACTACCACATTGACGTCTGCATCAATGATTATCTGGATGTGTTCTGCCCTCATTATGAGGATTCTGTGCCAGAAGATAAGACTGAACGCTACGTTCTTTATATGGTTAACTTCGATGGCTACAGCTCCTGTGATCACACCTCCAAAGGATTCAAGAGGTGGGAATGTAATCGGCCACACTCCCCGAATGGTCCATTGAAGTTCTCAGAAAAATTCCAGCTCTTCACTCCCTTCTCACTAGGATTTGAGTTTAGACCAGGCCGGGAATATTTCTACATCTGTGAGTATATTGAGATTTGTTATTGTTGCATAACAGCTGTAAGAAATCATGCTAATTTTTTCACCTGTGTTTTATGGAAATACAAAAGATCAGCCTATGTGGTAAATGTCTCTAAGTAAACATGTGGCAGATATCTTTCAGTAAATGCAGACTTCAGGATCCCTGGATTCATTTGCTGGTAATCTAGAGTAAAATTTAGATTAAAAGCGTAGCTTCTTTTCCCCACATGAAACAGCATGTCAGCCTGTTCGGTGAACCTTTGCTGACTTTTCACGCTAAAGATACTAATGTACTTTTTCAAACACTAGAAATATGTCCGGAGAAAATAATTATACATAACTCAAATGTTCTTATTTGTGTGACTGAAATACCCTGGCCCTCATCAGCAAGGAAATTCTATGTACAGGCAGTTCCCAGGTTACGTACAAGATAGGGACTGTAGGTTTGTTCTTAAATTGAATTTGTATGTAAGTCAGAACTGGCGTCCAGATTCAGCCGCTGCTGAAACTGACCAGCGGCTGACTACAGGAAGCCCGAGGCAGAGTTGCTCTGCCCTGGGCTTCCTGGAATCAGCCGCTGATCAGTTTCAACAGCGGCTGAATCTGGACACCTGGGACAGAGTAGCTGGGGCGCTGTCGGGTAGGTCCCGGCAGTGCTGCACCTCAGCACTGCGGGGACCAACCCGGCAGCACCCCAGCAGCTCTACCCCAGGTGTCCCCAAGTCAGCCGCTGCTGAAACTGATCAGCGGCTGATTCCAGGAAGCCCGGGGCAGAGCAACTCTGCCTCGGGCTTCCTGTAGTCAGCCGCTGGTCAGTTTCAGCAGCGGCTGACTTGGGGACGCCTGGGGCAGAACATCTGGGGTGCTGCCGGGTTGGTCCCGTAGCGCCAAGGAGCGGCGCTGCGGGACCAACCCGGCAGCACCCGAGCTGCTCTACCCCAGGCGTCGTCGGCGAGAAAAGTCTGGTCTGCTGGGGGGAGGGGGCGCACTAGCTGCGCCTCCCCCCCCAGCAGACCAGGGAGATGGGGAGCAAAGCCTCGGAGGATCCGCGTAACTCGGGGACTGCCTGTACTCTGAAGATGTGCTGCACATGCCAACAGTCCAACAGTGTTTGAAGTAACAATGTCTTAGGGTGCACTACTTGCCACAGGGGAAAGCCAAAAAGAGCTTTATTCAGAGTAACTCTTTCATTAAGTGTGGGGGTTGTGGAATGCAGTAAAAGTAGATTCCAAACAAGTTAGCATGAATGAGCTCTCATACCTGGCATCAGTAAGTGATTGTGAACACTGCGTACTACAAGCTATGTTCCAAGGAGACTTGAATCAATACTGCTTTAGCCACAAGAGATGAGGAAGGGGAAAACGTAGTGAAGAGACAGGATAACTGTCAGGGATAAAGGAATGAAAATTTCAGCAGGCTAAAACTGGACAGTTGAGCTAACTGGGATGTCATGATCTCATAACCAGTCTGGATAGCTGTCACTCTGTCAGTTACTTTGTTTGACTAATATCCAACTAAAATCTCATTTCATCAATTCGTTATGTACTTGAAGTCTGCCATTTCCTAACAAGCTTCCAGTATTACCACTACAGTGTTCCATATGAGATGAGGGAGTTAAGAGCTTTAAACAGGCTGTTCCCAATAAATATTGCCTTCATGCCTGTAGATGGCCTTTCTACTGTGAAACAGTCATTCCACCTCATTTCACCAGAGAAACTGAATACATAACATTTTTATTTTTCAGCCTCATTTCTTCAGCATTGAGATTTTTTTCTTTCTAAACCTACAGGGAAATGTATTCATATTGAATTGTTCTCAACTTCCTTTGCTCCCCATCAAATAAAGTTTTATAATAAGAGGGATTGCAGCATCACAAGAATACTACCTTTTTTCTCTCTCATATGCTGGACTGTAATAAAAAAGTTGAACTGTAACTTTTTTATTATTATTATTATTATTTCAGTACTGTTTTATTATTCTGCATTATTATTACAGTACTGTTTCCTTGAGATAGTCATGAGGAAACATGTAAAAACCTGATGCCATTTCACATCCTATAAGTAAATAAAAAAGAGAATCATAGCTATGTGAACAATGTTATAGAATAAATGATATACGTTGTTTGGGTCACTTTACTCATGAAAACTGCCCATTAACTTTAGAAGGTTTTCTCTTACTATACATTACAAAAGCACGCCAGAGTAAGCATCAGCTTTGTCCTTTGGATGAATTTTTTCCTTCTTAAAAATCCTGCTGGGAGAACCTGCAGGGAGATACAAGATGAGGAATGAATTGTAATTTGCATCCATGTGATTGCTTTGCAATAAAATGCTGTACAAGTACTATACCACACGAATTGTTCAAACCTCTGTATTTGCTTTTTAGATTAAAAACAGTAATAAAAGTGAAAAGCCAAGCAAGAATGTAGAGAAATCTCTACTTGTCTAACTAGCTAATAGCCTGGTTATCAGAAAATACAAAATCCACTGAGCTTCCTAAGCAAGACCTTATTATTCAAATGCACCCGTGGTGCTTATGACTGGTTTACCTCATTTGTGGTTAAATTCAATATTTCAATAAAAATAATTGTGTCTTCTATAACATTCATTTAACAGAGTCATTTAACTGTCAAGGGTTCCCATCAAAGTAATTATTCCAAAGAGCTTTAAAATATCAAGAGTTCTATGCTGTTCAACTGAGTTTAGCTAGAATTACTGTTTTTAATGAAAGGTAATACAGCTCAAAATTAGCAGCTAAGAGTTGTCCATTTACCAGTAGATTATTGGCCTGACATTGATTGAAATTAGATTTTTCTGCCATGTTTCACAGACACGGAAGCATTCTCTTTCCTTTTCACATAGTTGGAGTATTACTTCCTCTTCATTCTTTCACTTACTATGGGCAGTAGCACAGAGTAGTTAATACAGTGATCCCAGTTATATACTGCGGTGGTAACAATTAAACATGATAATTCTCAAGGGACTGTTGTCTGCCATGCTATTTTTTTTTCAATTGAATATGCTCTGAATGAACAAGATGGTGAACAATTCCTTGTTCCTTCCTTGAAGTTATCAGCATGCCCTGCAATGCAGGCCTCAGAAAAAAAGCATTGCTGCCTTACTGTCTGAATAGTTAATATGCTCATTGCCCAGCAGGAGGATTTTTCATCTACTCATCAGATCCAAAAAACCTGACCTTTATAAACATGCTGTTGAAGGACGGAAGGCTAGTATTTTTCAGCTTGGTGTATTCTGGGAAACTGGTTTCAAATTGTCCAGTGACTGGTTAGCCTGGAAAGTTAGGGGGAATTGAATTGTTGCCTGGGATAGTGTGATGTTAGGATAAATGTCACTATCTCTGGTGTTTATTTACAAAGATTTTTTTAAAGAAGAGCCATTATTTATCTTCCTGCTCTACGTTTTAAGGACAATTTTTGTCCCCCTTGCTTCTACCAGTTTCGGGAAATGTAATAACCTTCTTAAACCAATCATTTGCTTTATATTTTCTTTCTTGAATGATCTTTTCTATGAAATTTCACATCCTTTTATTGCTCCATGTCCTCATTAGCATTTGGAACCCTAAATGTATCACTGAAATGGATCAGATCCATTGCTCTTTATTTCCCTTTAGCTATAAAAGTTAGACTATTATATATTTTGTATTAGATCATTTCTATTTCCATTTGAGAGATGAATTCAATAATAGGACTTGCATATCAGCAAAATACTTATTAAGCAGGTTTACTTTTGGAATGGGAAAAAGCTTATTAACTATATTAGAGGGAGTTTAGCTCCAAAAACTTAATTGCTTATGGTAACCTTTATTAAAGTAATTCAGTGCAACAAATAATGGATCAAATTATGATGGTCAGTCAATATTCTGGCTACCATCAGTTGAGGGTAGAGTTGTAAGTCTGACTAAAAAACAAATCAAGAACTTGGGATTTGGACCTGTATTATGATTGTTACTATGAAAGCAAAAGTAAACAGAATAAGATAGAACATACCCAAAGAGTGAGAATGTTTCCAGAGATCCTGAATACTTCATAGAGTTTGTATGTTTAGCATATCAGTTGGGGGGAAACAATATAAGGAAGAGGGAAGTTTCAGATTGACCATAACATTTGAGGTTTGTATGGTTCAGAATACAGGTTTGTCTTGAATGGATTTCAGGATTTTTATCGATGATGTGGAGGTAACTATAAAATCACTGTTGATAAAATGTATAGAGGACACAAAGATGGGTCTAGTGGCAAATAATCAGAAGGTCAGGAAGTCATAAGGAATAATGCGGATTGGTCAGTAAAGAGAACACATTCAAGTGTAATAATGCGTTTCAACACAACATATGGAGATTTTACATCTAGGCCACATGGTATGGAATGGGGGACAGTGATGCTGAAGCAATGACTCTGATCCAGACAAACACCAGACCACACTTTTCAGGGGATCTTGTGGCAAGAATTTCAAATGTGATCCTTGGATATAGAAATGGGGAAGTAATGAGTAGGTGTAAGGGAGGTCATTTTACCTCTTTAAATAGCATTGGTGAAACCTGTACTGGACCACTGCATCTAGTTCTGCTATCTTCATATTTTAAAAAGATACTGAAAAATTGGAGAAGGTGTAAGAAAGAGTCCCAGAAATGATATTGAGGTTGAATGAGGAGCTCAGTTAGTAGACTGGAAGGTGATTAGATTACAACATATAAGTACTGCTCTGTGAAGAAAATACTAGATACTAAAAGGGTTTTTAACTAGAAGAGGAAGACATAACTGAAGGCTGGATTTTAAAGCCAGACAAATTCAAAATAGAAATAAGGCATACATATTAACAATAAAGTTGATTACTCATTAGAACATATTACTCTTGGAAGTGGTGGATTCTCCATCTTTTGAAGCCTTCAGCTCAGTACTAGATGACTTTCTATAAGATTTGCTTTTAATCAGACAGAATTTACTGGACTTACTGGACAGGGTGAAGGAAGCGGGGGGAGTGCACAAAGCCTCCTCCTGTCCTGCCAAGAGTATGTGGTGCTTTGAAGCACCACGTGATGCTTGCAGGGCGGGGGCAGAGTGGAGAAGGCTTCGGGCATTCCCCTGCCTCCAGGTCCTAATTGGCCCAGGGGCGGGGGAGGAGCAGGGCCTCTACGGGCCAGATCTGGCTCATGGAGACCCTTTGTCCCACCCCAATCTAGCCCAATATCCTATCTTTTGACAGTGGCCAATGCCAGGTGCCCTAGAGGGAACTAGCATAACAGGATCAAGTGATACATCCCCCTATTGCCCATTCCCAGCTTCTGACAGACAGAGTCTAAGGATACCATTCCTGGCTAATAATCATGGAGGAACCTATCCTCCATGAATGTATCTAGTTCTTATTTGAAAACTGTTATGGTCCGGGCCTTCAAAATATCCTCGTGCAAGGAATTCAACAGGCCGATTGTGCTTTGTGGCAAAACTTTATTGTGTTTGTTTTAAACCTGCTGCCTATTAATCTCACGTAGTGACCCCTAGTTCTTCTGTTACAAGATGGAGTAAATAGCAATTCCTTATCTACTTTCTCTACACCAGTCAGGTGAGACATGCAGGGGAGATACAATTGGGGACACATGCACCCTAAATGCCATTGGTGGGAGGGGCAAAGAGCTGGCCAGCAGCCAGCGGGGTTAGAGTTCCTGGGTATCTTGAGGAATTAAGAGGGGCTCCTGGGGCCCACAGCTGGGTTCCATGCCCCTACACTCACTTGCAGTGGCTTGAGAAGCAGAGAAACTCAGCTTGCTCTACTCTTCCAACCACACCACTGCACTCCACTTACCAGTGGGAAGCGGACTGCAGTGGCCAAGAGAGCAGAGCGAGCTGGGGTTGCATTGCTTTGCTTCCCCTCCCACTGCTGGTGAGTATAGGGGAGGGCAGACTTTGCTGCCGGCACTAGGTCCCCAGCCTTGCAAGTCCCCTGGGCTGCATCACTCAGGGAAAGAGGTTGGGGGAGAAACAGTGAGAGGGCAGAACAGGAGCAGGGAGAGATGGGGTAGAGGGGGTTGTCCTGGAGTTTTTACAGGACAACCCCCTCTGACGGGGGGGGGGGGGGGTCATGTGGCCAGTGTCCTTCCCCCGTGGCACCCCTCACCAGTCACCCTTAGCACCAGTCATGATTATATAAACCTCAGGCTATATACCTCCTCAGTCAACAGCTTTTCCAACCTGAAAAATCCCAATTTTACTAAACTCTTCTCATATGGCAGCTGTTCCATACTCCCATTCATTTATTGCCCTTTTCTGAACTTTTTCCAATTTAAATATATCTTTTTTGAGATGAGATGAGATGAGATGACCACATTTGCACACTGCAGTCAAGATGCAGGTGTACAATGGATTTATATAGAGGCAATATGATATTTTTCTGTCTTCTTATTGTTCCCTTTCTTAATTATTCCTAACATTGTTTGCTTTTTCAACTGCTGCTGCACACTGAGTGGCTGTTTTCAGAGAACTATCCACAATGACTCCAAGATCTCTGTCTTGAGCAGTAACAGCTAATTTAGACCCCATTGTTTTATATGGATAGTTGGGATTATGCTTTCTAAAGTTGATTTGTGTGGCCTGTTTTATGCATGAAGTCCTACTAAATGATTGTTGCTTCTGGCTTTAAAAAGCAATTAATATGAGTCTCTCTGAGCTGGTTATTGCTAGTTTGTACTGATGGGCATTCCCACTCTGGCAGAAACTGTCAGTTATTTAGCATGATATTAAGAGTTTCCTTCCCATTGATTTGAACATACCTCTTTTGACTGACAGTCTATTTACTGCCCTAAGGCAAAGGAGATTGATACAACTCTGCGAAGTTAGATTGTAGGGCAACATTTTCAAAACTTCCCAGAATCCATTGTCAAAGTATCACTAAATGTTAGTGGGATTAGGGTGTCCACATGACTTTTGAAAATGGTATGTAGGCTGCTAAATAATTTTGACTTGCTTGAAAATGGTAGCTATTAAGATGTTTTCCATCTATGTGTTGAGATGCAGAGGGACCAAAACCAGCAATATGTGAAGTGACAGTAAAGGTGGTGGTAGTGTGAGAGATGTAACAGGAAGACAGATTCCCAAATTCAATCTCAGCATAAGTTAGTACAATCCCAGTGAAGCTGTAGAGTATGCCAAGAATCCAATCCCTAGGCGTGTGACACATAAAACTACTAGAAGAGATTTATCCTTCATAGCAAGAAGCATCTCCAGATCTCTGAATGAGGTTGACATTAGAAATGTCCACAAGAGTCTAACAAGAAAACTGGCTGTTATGTGCTTGTTAGCAGAGCTCAGCATTTTCAAACACAGACCAACAAATAGACTAAGAAGGGCATTGCCCTGTTCTCATGGAGTCACAAAAGCAAAACAATTTTCCATGTCTAAGAACCTGGTGAAGCTTCACAAACTGCCATCTTGGTCATTATTCCATAAGATTGTTTTAGCTATTGCAGGACTTTTTGGCCCTTTGGAAGGGGCAGAGAGGTGCAGGTGGTATATTGACTTGTAAAGCAATACAAGAGAATT
Organism: Pelodiscus sinensis; assembly: GCF_052426305.1. Lineage (NCBI taxonomy): Eukaryota > Metazoa > Chordata > Testudines > Trionychidae > Pelodiscus > Pelodiscus sinensis. The sequence goes on from NC_143057.1 coordinate 65,483,851, forward strand.
TATTAGGAAACCACATAACCTACAGCATGTTAGCTGGATCTGTGGATCTATTCTATTGTACTGGTTAGACCTCCCTGATCCGGCACCCTCGGGAGCCAGCGAGTCCTGACTGGGGGAATTTGCTGGACCAGAGGAGGTCCCCTGTTACCACGTCCCCAACCCAACACAGGCCGGACCCCTGTGCCGTGGGGCTCCTGGCCACACACCTGTGCAGCCCCTGCCGTGGGGCTCCTAGCTGTGCCAGCAGCCTCCCTTGCTCTAGGGCACTCTAATGTAGAATAGGGATGTTAAATTTAGATTAATTAACTAATCGAATAGTCAATGGGATTTCCATTGACTATTCAATTAGTCGATAAGGGCACCTCCATCTTTGAACTGTAGCAAGAGTCCTTTTGGGCTCTTGCTACAGTTCAAAAGTGAAAACCCTGCAGGAAGCGTGGGGCCTGCTAGGGAGTCCTGCGCTTCCTGCAGTCTTCTGCTTTTGTAGAATAGGGATGAAGGATGAATAACCTACAGCATATTAGCTGGTTCTGTTCTATTGTACTGGTTAGACCTGCCTGATCTGGCACCCTCAGGACCTGACGAGTCCTGGTCGAGGGGACTTGCTGGACCAGAGGAGGTCCCCTGTCGCCGCCCACCTCAGCCCAGCTCTGGCTGGAAACCCGTGCTGTGGGACTCCTGGCCACACCTCTGTACAGCTCCTGCTACTGGAGCTCTTGTACATTTCAAAAGCAGAATCACAGCAGAACTGGTGCAAATGGAGACTGCTTCAGTCCCCACTTGTGCCATTTCCCGCTGTGCCTCCACCTCCTCTGCTCCCTGCAGAGACAGTGCTGGGGGGAATCAGCTTTGAAACTGCAAGGGTGGAGGGAAGCAATTAGTCACATCACTAGTTGACTATCTGATAAGCTTATGCTTATTGGATAGTCAGATAGTTGCTTACATCCCTAGCGGAGAGTATCGGGGGTCTGAAAGGACCATGGATGTTGCTGGACCAGAGAATCCTCGTTTGGGAAGGTATATGAATTTTAAGAGCTCTGTTAGAAAGATCATAGAGTTTCTTACTTTTATAGATGCACTGCATAGACTAATCTTGTATCTGGTCAAATGTTCTGCTTAATAAGGCACAGAATTTAATTAAATAGGATTACTAGATTATAGATAGAACCCTCCTCTTATTCTGTAACAAGGCTGGATTTGTGTGATGAAAGGAGAAGAAGGGAAGATTAGGGATTGCAGTGTTGTCCTTTCAGAGATTATTTGGTGAATATTTACATCAAAACTAAAAGATGCGATGCTCCATGAGAACACACTGTCCTTTAATCCAAGAAATCAAGTTGTCAAAAACAATCAAGAGCTGCCAAATCAGTGTTGCCCTTTTTACACTGATACATCCCAGGTTTCCAGAGCTAGTCTGAAAGTCACCAGGGCAGCTGTTGATATCACTTACATATAAATCTGCTCACTATGAAATAATTGGGTGGCGATTTCAACCCAGAATTGCTCTACCTCCCAGGCTGAATTGCACAAGCAAGCTCCTGTTGCAAAGTGAGATATTAAAGAGAAACTATAGCGGGATAGCCAAGTTAGTTTGTAACTGGAAAAATTTTAAAAAATGAATAGTCTAGTACCATCTTAAAGACTAAGAAAACATGTAGATCAGTGGTCCCCAATCTTTAGAGGCTCCCGGGCGCCCGGGGGTGGGGCCACTCATATGCCAGGCGCCCGGGCAAGGGGACACTCACACGCTGAAGAAGTGGGTTGTACCCACGAAAGCTCATGATATCATCTCCATGTTTTGTTAGTCTAAGGTGCTGCTAGATTACTCATTGTTTTTTAAGTTTTTAAAAAGAAACTAGTGTGACTATTCAGGCAAACCCTGGAGAAGTCAACCAAGGCTTCCTGAAGATCAGATCACTCTTTTCATAATGCAGAGATCTTTTTTAGGAAATCCGTTGATAGATGTTCTCAAAATCTTGCAGCAGTGGCACAGCAATAGCAAATTAATAATATCCATAGAGTACATTTTTTTCACTTTTGGTACATCTACACAGCAACATTATTTCAAAATAACTTAGTCCGCAAATATGCAGCAAGTAGTTATTTTGAAATAATGTCAAAATACTGTCAAGCTGGAGGACTTCTTACTTCGACACCTGTAACTCTCATTGTATTAGGAGTAAGGGAAGTCGGAGGAAGAGTGCTCTATTTCAAATTAAGTGTCATGAAGACACTCCCAATTTTGAAATAAGCTACACAATTGATATTGCTTGATTTGTGTAGCTTATTTCGAGTTAAGCCCTGCTGTGTAGACACACCCTTAGAAAATGTGGTTTCTCTATAATCTCTCATTCTGATACAGTGAGGGCTATTGAGGCCTTTTACACAAAGTTCTCTTTGCACCACTCTAGCAATGCAAATGGACCTGATGGTATAAGCTGCATTTACATTCACCTTAAGGCTCCTTTGCAATTCCAGAATGGTATAAAATAGGTTAAGGATAAATGAGAATTGAGCCCTTGATGTTCACAGATGCAACCATATTATAATTTGTGTGAGATATGATTAATTCTTCTCTGAAGCCTTAATATGGCTGTGAAAAAATATAAACTTCCCACAACTGGGCTCTGTTTCTCTGCCCTTAAACTGTCCTAGACCTATCATCTTGTTAAGCATTATCTGCTGTAACATTCAGCAACACCTGCATGACTTTTTATGAGGTACTTTGCAGTCTTCTGGCACTACTTCTCAAATTAGAGTCCAAATACAGCATTAGGTGGCAAATTAATTTCATCAGTGTTTCTATAATTCTTTCATATTATAAAGACTTTTTAACATTATCTTAATGTTGACAGAGCCATTCCTGTTTATTTTGGTAAGTAACAAATCTTCCAGATCTTTCCTTTTCAAGTCCCAAAGAAGACACATTAAGTTTATGGCCTTGTCATCCTTGCCAAATTGCTAAAGACTTATGTTGGAGCAGGCAGAAGATTTAAGGGGTTGCTAGTCCCAATGGAATCTGGATTCACTCCATCAGAGCTGGACTTTCCACTTATGAAGAATGATGCTTACACAGTAGAAAGGAGGATAAAATATGGCTAAGTGAAGGTCTATCCATGGAGATCAGCGCATTCATATGCGTGGGTTTTTCATGAGATTTTTATGATTGTAGTTCTCTTTTTAAAAGTGTTGTTATTGAGAATCCACTTTTCTGAAGTAGTAGCATCCAGACGTTGGAAAAGACAGGGGACCAAAAATGCCGCGTGGCACTGATTCTTTGAAATTTTGGTTAATTAAGTGTGCTTTTTCCAGTACCTGTTCTCTTCCTTGTCTTTAAGTGCAAGAAATGAACTGAAAGGCTATTTAGTTTCATTGCCTCTTCTGTAGTGCTCATCCCTTTCTTGAGATGCTAGATTGTGATGTTTTACAGCAGTACTCCCTAGTGAATTGCAGACCTATCTATGCCTCCAATAGCATTCATACATGAGGATGGATTGCAATGTTCCCTAATTTTTCCATCCATGTGTGGAATATATTTTGTTATGTGCACTGAAGCATGTGTTGATGTACACTAGTGATGCACAAACTGGGGTGGCAGGGGACTGCTCTTGCCTGGCTGGGCTGCTCCAGTAAGCCTCCTCTGGTATGGGTGAGTCTGATCAGCTAACTACTGACATCCCTAATGTGCACCACCAATAGAAACACATTCTGCTGGCTACAGGTAGCTGTTGGCATTCTGCCAATCAGCTGAATGGCACCTGAATCTCCCCTGGGCGGCCATCCAAGCACTCAGCTTACAGGGAACACTGATCAGCTGTCTTCCTCCACTGATGAGGAAATACAACAGTCATGAGAGGGTATTATACAAAAACAATTAACTTTTCTATACAAAGTCCAGTCAATTTTTGGCGTATTGTACAGATCTAAAAGAAGACTTTTTTCTATAGTTTCTTTTCTAAGATCATTAATCGTGAGCTTTAAAATATGGTAAAATTTGGTTTGAAAATTTATAGCCTGAAAAAGCAGCCATTTCACTGTGGAAATGAAGACTAATCTGGTGGTTTGATGAGAGTTTTATAATAAAAGACGTTGGCTTTATTTGCTTCATATTGAAGGTCCTTTGGTTAAGCCAGGAAGACTATACTACTTGAGATTTTTAAATTTGTTTTAAAGCTGTCAGGTCGGAAAAGTAATTTTGAAATTCTCCCTAGATGTCCTTTTGAGAATAATGAATGTATTCCAAACTCTAAGAAATTGAGGCTTGCAAAAGAACATTAAGAATGGATACCGAGAGAATTAAAAATATTTTAAATTTGTTAATAGTACTTTTCTTTTTGGGAAACGATTTATTACTAGTGTAGTCCCCTTACTAAAGGTGCCTCTGCTTATTTTCTGGGAAGACCCTGTGTGCTACAATCTAGCCCTAGAGAGTACAATTCCCATGAGTCCTGGAGGAAAAGAGGAAGGAAGTGACTTTTGTTTTGGGAGATCTGAGTCTCTCTGCATGTATGGAGGAAGACTCAGCAGCCTATGTACTCTTCCCTTTGTTTTTTGGAACAAAAGGATACCAGGCTGCTGTGGAGGAGTTTTTATCCAGTTCAGGAGCTGTTATGTTGCAGTTACAGACTGGGATCTAGCAGACTGCTTCTGATTGCCCGTTGGCTGTACCTGTGGCTAGAAGTACTACTCTGCACCCAGCACACAGAAGGAGACTAGAATGATCCACTCCAGCTACAAAGCCTTCAAGCACGCCCATGCAAGCAAGAGTATGCTACTGAGAATCCTGAGGAATGCATACTCTGGGGTGTGATAAACAGGGGCAGTACAAATGCCAGATAGATACGTTCCTGTTATTTCTGTGTACTTTTTTAATGTTCATTGTTAATCTGTGAAAATCTGTTTCTTTAAGTTGTTAAGTAAAGGTTGTTCTTTCTACTGTAATCTATCAGATGTATACGATTTATGATTAGTAATTGTTTTTCTGGAGCTAGATCCAGATTATTGCTGGAATAATTGTATTCCTGGAGGCTTTCAAGGCACACCATTAAGTGTGTACAGGGCCAGCCAGGTAGAGGCACCACCATGATATGTTCTTTATGAGCACGGGACAGCCATAAGGAGGTAGATAGGGTTTCCCCAGCTAAACAACATCACCACTGAGGTACTCAGGATCTCCTTTTATATTAAAACCATCTGGCGTCCAGGCACACCTGTGAGTGTGATCTGCTCCCGAGTAACCCAGGGAGGAAAAAGGGGGTTACACTAGGAAACCCATTAACTTTTCAATCAACATCTGATCAGCATAAACACTGATGCTACTTTGACAGCAGTGGGCTCAGACATGCCACTTGAGTACAAGTCTTGTCCTTGATTGCTGGTTCACCCAAATCACTTGAGGTGTTCTGAGTGAAATCAAAGCAATTGGAAGGATTTGATAAATGTGAATGTTAAAAAAAATACATTTTTTAAATTTTGGTATTATAACATTAGACAGACGAGCAAGGTTTGAAAGGGAATTCATGCTTTTAGCCTGGTATGTGGATTAAAGGGCTAGTTGCTATTAGAAAGCATCACAAGAATTAAGTGCTGGGTCTGGGGGTTTTTTTGGGTTTTTTTTAAATCAAGCTGGAACAGTCATCAGAGACTAATAGATTTTGACGTCGGTAGCATTCTTAAAATCCTCAAAGGGAGTGTTAGAAACTGTTTAATAATTTTAGACTCAGGAAATTCATATAAGAAAATTGAGAACCCACAGAAGTCTTGGTTCCTATTGTTTGCGGGGGTTTTTCAAAGAGTATGTCTGTCAGATAAGTCGAAAGAAGATTATTTGGATGCATTCACTTCAAAAATTCAAGTGCCATTAAAATATTTAAGGCAGGAGGAGGCTACACCACACATCTGCAACTTTGAAAACTGTCTCATGAGCATATTGTTGAAGGTTTTGACCCCAGTAGGAGGATGAATGAATTATGTTGCTATATGCTCCATTGATACTGGACATTAAAAGAGAATGTGGAGGGAGCTTTTTTCTTTCTTTTCATCTAATGTTGGAAGAGGGCCAACCTGTCAAACAGGTGAAAAAAAGCACATGTTAAATTTTATTCTATCTCTGATTCCATCAAATTTCATGGTTTAAGAAGGGATAGACTGATTAGTACTGGGATGAAAGATCTCTGAGGAGCTTGGTGATTCAACAGGTGACATAATGGTCTCAGTGGAAGTGCTGACCAGGTCTTAACATAGAGCAAAGGGCACATACTGTATCTTTTGTGGTTATCAAAGATCCCATAATAATTTTCTTAAAAGTAGGTGTGTTGATTCTAGTGTTCTGACCAATTCATCGTATCCATAATTACACCGTCTACCTAAATGCTTTCTGCAGTTTTATTTTGGTACTATCATTTATCACTTCATGGCCTAAATAAGGTTTGGTGATACTGTGTGGTATTAAACAAGTAACTCTTTTCAATTCTGAGGTGGCTGCATTTCAGCAGAAAGGAAAGTTATTTGTAGTGATAATTTGGCTCTGGCCTATTTCTCAGAGCTATAAGGAGATTAATAAAGTATGTAAAACACAGTCCTTGGATGAAAGGTGTCATAAAAGCAGGGACTACTGTTTATTATTACCTCAAGGAAGTTGCATTTCTCAGATTTATAAACCCGTAATGCTATGGTAATCTGATTTTTGAGCTAACTGAAAACAGTTTAATGAGCTTCTGTATTGCAGGTTTGTATTTTGTAATATGGCGCAGATGCCAGGAGAAATGGAAATAACACACCAGTAACATTTGGAATAACAGTGTTTATATTCCATTGCCTCCATGTCAGCAGCATGTTCATCTCCCAGTTCCTCAGACTAATTTATTGAGGCAGCTTATTCCAGGTTGAGGATGTTGGTGTATCTTGTTAGAAATTATATATATGCATGCCTACAATTGAAAGGCTATATCAAAATAATCCTTAAACAATGAACAAACATTTCTATGTTCTGAACAATTGGCTGTTGGATTTTTTAAAAAATATGAGCATATGGATTTCTTTCATTTGAAGGTACAAGTGGTTTAAACCAAGCCTGACTTGTCTATCATGAGATACTACAATGTGCTTTAAAGAATGAGGCTATTCTTCTGGGCTTTTTTTAACATTAATGCACAGAACTGCATAGAGGATACATCTACACTGAAATGCTATTGTGGGATATCCAAGTATCCCGAAATAGCTATCCCACGTCTTCACAGGAAGCACGTTATTTCAAAATATAATGAGCTTGCTATTCCAGTGTCCCTGTAAACCTCATTCCACGAGAAGAAAGGGATGTTTTGGAATAGTGGGTTATTTCAAAATTTGGTGCTGTGTAGCTCAAAATAAGATTGAAGTAAGATACACAACTTGTGTAGCTCAAATTGCATATCCTATTTTGAGCTATGGTGCATGTAGACACATCCACAATGACCACATAACTTTTGTGTGTAATATTAGCCAGGCTGGTCCCAGAGAGACAAGGTGACTGAGGTAATATCTTCTATTGGACCAGCTTCTCCTGGTGAGAAAGACAAGCTACACAGAACATTTTCTGAAGGTCTGGGAAAAGCACTCCTAGTGTTACAACACTTATGAAGCTCAAAAGCTTACATTAGTAACTCAGCAAGATGTTACTGGACTGAACAGATACACTGGATTTATGTCTTATTACACTGGTTCTCAATCTATTTACCATTGTGGGCTGCATTCTGTACTACCTGGATAGCCCTGAGGATGTGAAAAGCTTCTCTGTCTCATCAACAAAATTGAATAAAATAATATTACCTCATCCACCTTGCTTCTCATGTAGTCCATGGTTAAAATAGGGCTGTCATACAGCCACATGGCAGGTTTATATTATCTCTCACGTCCTTTGTGAAGGAAAATAAATCACCCAAATTTAGACTTTTTACAGCCAGAAGTATTCAGAAATTTGTTGAAAGACTGCTCGCTTACTGAAAATAATATCTTCAAGCCTGCAGGCAGTCTCACGCTTTCTTTCCTTTGGGAAGGTGTGATGTAAGATACCCGCAAAACTTCCAATTTATTGCCCAAGGAGCTTTCCCTATTCCTACAGATTTGTAGGGTTTTCTTTGCTGTGTTGATCATTAATGCTAAATATGAAACAATGTCACCAGCTAGACATCAGTACCTCTTTACGGAATTAGGAATGGTTTGAAAAGCTATAAAAGTATGTGTAGCACACTTTTTACACTCTTTCTTTAGGGTTTATCTACACAGCAAAGTTATTTTGAAATAACAGCCGTTATTTTGAAATAACTTTACTAGCGTCTACACAGCCAAACTGCTATTTCAAAATTAATTTGAAATAGCGGAGCGCTTATTTCAAATTTGGTAAACCTCCTTTCATGAGGAATAATGCCAAATTCGAAATAGCTATGGTGTCCTGAGTGCAACCAGAGCGCACACAGACAAAATGCTTTGCTGTCCCTCATCCATGAAGGCAAGCAAGCAGGGAAACCTGAGAACCAGCTGTCCAGATGGGGTCCCTTTAAGCTTAGGCCTCAGCCTCAGGCAGCAGCCACACAAAGTAACTCCTGACCTGATGCCCTGCTGGACCTGGTTCCAGCCGGCCTTAAATGTGATTCAGAGTCCACTCAGTGTGGACGCGCTATTTTGAAAGAGCAAAACGCTATTTTGTATGTAGACGCATTATTTTGAATTAACTATTTTGAAATAAGATATTCCAAAATAATGCTGTAGTGTAGACATACCCTTAGAGGTAACTAGGCCTCCATGGGTGCTGGTGGTAGGTTTGGTGAGTGCCATCACTGTTGTTGATCTGATGGGGTGCTTTGATCTTGATCATATAAAGAATAATCAAAATGGCAATATAGTGATCAGTTAAAAGAGCACTGGTAATTTAATTGTAGCTGTGGAATGTAAAGTGATGCTGAATGAGAATTACCACAAACTTGGGGCCAAGACACTCAGGTTTATTAATTCAGACCTTTATTTGAACTAAAAGCATAGTCTTGCATTTTACAATTACTATAAAAGCAGTGAATGAAAGATATAAACAAAAGTTTGATCAGTTATCTTTTCCTAAGGTATAGGCAGGTTATGATGAAGTTCTTCTACATGTCTTCAACTATGCCTTACATTCTAGCATATTTATACCTTTCAACATAATGACCATCTAATCAATCATTAAGCAATGTTGTTTTATTTTATTGTGTATAGGACTTTCCCTTTTCCCCCCAATACAGAGACTATCTGGCATTACATTTTGTGTATTAAGAGGATACTGATTAGCTTCCTCTTATTTCTCTTCTTCAGTACAATATAAAACATTCCTTCCATTCTGCATAGCTGTAAGCATCATTTAAGCAAGTTCACACAACAACACTCAAGAAAAGATTAGGCTAAATTCAGGCAGCTTAGCACAAGTATTATGACCCAAGCTTGTGATATTTTCAGCAAAGTACTGAGGGGAAAGGTTGGGAAATTGCTTACCTTGCAACACTTTGGACAGATTTGTAGGGGCATGTCCTATGGGATTTCAGCATGCAGGATTTTTATATACTTTTTGTATATGACTGCTTCATTTGTGGTGGGTTCCACCCTAGCTCCTCCTTTTTTAACTTGCTGTCTTAAGATGACTCTTCTACAGATCTGGTGGAATCAGAAACAAATTAAGCTTGATCCAGAGCAAGTGGGGTCCCCTCTTCATCTGTTCCACATGCAATTTCCTCCCCCCTCCCGCCCCCACTGCTCTCCCTGTCTTCCTGTTGGGGAAATGGTCTCCCCCTGCTCCCATCAGGAGTGCTGGGCAAAGTGAGGCAAGCCCCTATGTTCTGACCCTGATCTCTGAAAGGAGAGGCAGGCAGAGCAGGTCAAGGCACAAGGCCATCCATTTTAGCAAGGCCCCCCAGTTGGCTGGGCCCTTGAGCCTTAAATTGTGGAATTTAAAATGGAGCATATGCTAAACATTTTAGTTACACTGGCAACTAAAGTGTGAAAGGGAATACTAAAGACTGGGCTGGATTATGGCATATAACTACAGCTCTGTTTTGGCAGTACTGTTGAGGTGAACTGTGCCAATAGGAGTTAGAGGAGATATGCCTCAAGACAGAATACATCCTGACTAGCATGGAAGTAATGAGTCCGCTGCTGCATCCTTGGAAAGAATGCAGATTTACTTCTCTCTGCAACTGGCCAGAGCAGCAGTTAAGTACACAGGAGAGTAAAACTATGATGTGGCTCCTTACCCTTCTCCCACATCTCTCATGTGGTGACTAGCAATGATAGTTCTCTAGATTTCTTTGCATTCCCTGTATACAGGGTGTGTGGCCCCTGCACATGGGAACAGTGCGGAGAAAAGTCTCCTGTACCCTTGCATGCTTATGTGTATGCTGGGCTCAGCTTGATCTCCTGTACACTAAGTAGGCCAAAAATAATGCATAGGGAAAAGGGCTGCAGTTTTCTAAAAGTGATAGTGCCCAATTCCCATTGAAAGTCACTGGGAATTGCATGCTTAACTTCTTTAGGCTTTGCTCATAGCTCTAGCAAAGAAAGGAATGGCTTTTCCATCCAGGAAAACAGCAGCAGACTGAGTTTCCTGAAGACTTGAGAAAGTGAAAATGCAGTGGGGGAAAAAGTAAGCTTAGAGAGAAATTAAAATAACTTTTAATGAGGAAAATGACAGCAGGTTCTGGCTCAGATCTGAATACCTGACGCAGGGGATGTTGGTGTAATATATCTGTAATTTTTATACCTTTCATGATTTTTCTTAATTCTCAATTCCTCATTGCTTGCTTGCTTGCTTTTAGCAGTAGAGTAGTGGACCATATTGGAATGTAGGTATGTGGAAAAATAATTCCATTAAAACTTAAGATCAGTAATGTTTATTTAAGAATACTTTTAAAGTTCATTTATGGTAGAGCAAAAGTTAGATATTGAACTTGGATGTCTGCTTTGATCTCTAGAGACATGGATACTAATGATTACTTGAGCAGTGGTGATATCCCCCTTTTTACTCAGCTCTGGGGACTATTGAAGTAAACTAGAGGCCACATGGTCTCCTTTGGACTCTAAATTTAATTGGGAAATCAAGCAACTATTTGACAACTATATGCCATGACCCTGTGGAATTTATACATTCCAGCCCACTGACAAGTTTTAAAGAACTCTCACCTGTCTTTTTCCAACACTGAAGCAAACACCCAACTTTCTTTTCTCTTTGTTTTAACTGTTGCCTGTGGATGCCTATGTTAATCAGATAGTCACAGAACTGAAAAGATGCTGCTGAGGAAACTGCAACAGAGGCAGCACGCTCTCCCCCAATGCCTGATGTATTTTAAGTGGCTCCTCTGCATGTGCAATATAAGCTACCGTGTTACTGGTCAGAAGTTAGGGGGTGGTTTTGAATGTTGCCCTCCCCCTCCTACCAAAGCAGAGTGAAGATGTGGTTTTAAAGTGTTGCCATTGATAGGATTCCTCACACCTGTGTGAGTTTTCCTGAGAAATATGCAGTGATGTGATAGCACATTGTGCACAGTCCCACTTGAAATACTCAGTGGTAGCTCAAGCAAAACTATATAAATTAGTCTCTGTCACATTTAGGCATTAAAAGTGGAATTAGTAATTTGTATTAATCACAAATGTTTCTCTGAGTTTTATTAACAAGCAGATTGGCTGCCAAAGTGCTTTCTGGAAGACATTTTTTCTCCCAACTGCCACTGAGAACAAACCAGTTATTATGGTCTCCTAGATAAAGATTAACAGTTTCAGCAATTCATCTGAGGAAAATTATGCTTTACTATACATTCCACTTCAGTGCGGGGCATCACTGCTGGCATTATTTGACAGCTCTTTGATAAAATTATGCAGTGGTTACATAAGATGGTGTAATTCATTTTAAGAACAGAAATAGGTTCATCAGTAAAATCAAACTAGACCCACGTTTCTTAATTTGTGTTAAGTCCAGCATTTAGATAAGAGAAGAGGGATGTCTATTTAAGTGCTCTTTTAGCTATTGCTGGATCATTTTCTCTCCATGCTTATGCATTTTCTTCTCTCCTCCTCTCCTGCCTCCTCCATGGCTTCTTTTGTCAAGAATACTTCATATTTCAACTTTATGGCTCCAGGAAAAACATCTAAGGCTATTATTCTGTAATATTCTGTAAATTTGCAAATAGTTCCAACGGTATTCTACAGAATTATCTATGAATATATGGAACTGACCAGAATAATAAGGAAGAAGATAGAACGAATCATGCAGGTCTAAGAACAGTGCGGGGCAGACTGTCAATATGACCTTCACACTGTATGTATCTTGTACAGGCAAAATCAATTTCCTAGCATACTTCTTTTTGAGGCTTATCATGTTCCAACAAATTAAAGAACAGACATACAGTATCTTATTCTGTTAGGGTTAACTCCTCCTTTCCCCATGCTCTTGTATTTTAAGGCAGTAGAAAAGGAAGGAAATCAAAACAAACACACAAAATCAACTGCTGGCTATAAAAGAGACAAACAAGGAGGGGGGAAGAAGCTCATTATAAAGAGATTAGAAAATTAATTGATTGGTGGCTCTGACAGTTCCCATCGGACATCTAAGGACCCTGCGAAATGAAAGTCTAGTCTCAAACATAACATTCCTTCCTATTATTTCTTTTTCTCAGGCAGGAGCTCCTCTGAAGCATCATTAAGTTCCAATTATTTTCAGTGAAATATTTCCCAAGAAAAGGGCATGATAAAATCAGCAATGGTGGTGTTATTCCTTAGAGACACCTACTATGTCTGATATTAGAACTGTAAAAGAGGAGACTTCTATTCAGCACGAAATTTAGATCCTGGGTAGAAAGGCTTCTGTTTCACAGAGAATTGAAACTCTACTGGCAAGAGGTTTAACAACTTCTCTTGACTGGTATTGGACAGTTGATGAATTTAGCTGTGGCAAGGTGTGACAGTTTGAAGAGATCTACTAGACTCACTATCATAAATATAAGTGAAATCTCCACTGAGGAATTTATTTGGAAACATTACTTTAGGAGGTTAGAGTTAAAGATTTTAATTTAAAGGCCATTGTGTCATGTTTAGAAATGACAAAATAGTTGTAAACTTTAATCGCTAATTATTTTAACTGTACCTATCATTCTATTAATGTGTCTATAAATGTGTGTAATGGTTTTCAGGCAACATTGTGCTTGAGGTAAAATTAGTTTTTATTTAAAAAAATGTGTGAAAAGTGTCTTGTTTCTGTGAAATTTTATTTAGTTACTGAAAAAGTGAAAACTCAACCTTTCTCCACCCCAGTTTTCTTGGTTGTTCAGCAGAAAACTGAATTACTTTAATATTGAAATGCTACTGTGGTGCCTTACAGGACATGTAGTTCAAGTGTCTCTTTTCCTCTTTGGGTAGTACTGGGCTGCCCAGTTGGGCGGCTTCTCCCTGGGCCATGATGTATCCCAACCATGGAACTTCCATCGTGTGTTACCTCCCCACCCTGAGGTGGGAAACCATGGGATGTGGTCGGAGATGTATTCCTACCAGGAATACAGATGTCCTCTCCAGGTGGGAGCCCTATCCAGTAGGCCACGCAGGATAGTGGAATGTGCCCGGCAACTGAGCTTTAACCTTCTTCTAGGTACCATGGTGGCATTTCAGAATTGAAATATTTTAGAGTGTCTACCAAAGTTATCTAGGTTTTAATTTTTCTCTAAAAAGCAATTGTTTAGGTTTTTTTAATCATTTGTGGGAGATAAAAACATTTTTCCAACCATTTCTAATATGTAATATATTAAATTGCCTTTTTAAATGAAATAAAATCCCTCTTACAGCAGCCTTTCAGTTGCTTTGGAACCCAATCCTATGAGGTGTTGAGCACTTCCTGTAAAATGGGAGTTAAGGGTGGGGGGGGCAGACTTGGTTATGTTGGTGTAAATTCAGAGTAACTGCACTGACATCAGTGAAGTCCTCATAAACTGATGACTGGTGGGAAACTTTCCAAACACCCTAGCCTGCCCCAAAAAGATATGATGCTGGCCAAGATTTTTCATTTTCATAATATTATCTTGAGTCAAAAATAGTGCAAGCCAAAAAATTTGTCACTAGAACTTTACTTAAGAAATCAGGAGAAAAAGAAGACAAAGCGTTCTGAACTATACGGACTATAAAGAACAGGATGGTTATACTTTAAAAAGTTGGAGTTGCATTTTAATATGGGGGCATAGATTTTCACAAGGTTGTGTGTCATTCCCAAATAGATTTTGTCCAAATGTAGGATATATTTCCAAACCAGATGTAACTATACATAGGCAAACTTGCACAACTTCTGAAGCTGCTTCCTCTAAAGAATTAAGCAGCAAATATTTCCACATACGTTCAAATGTAAAACTCAGTAACAAAAGCTTTTATAAAAATGAATAAATTACAACTGAAATCTTTTAAACTAGTTTTACCTCATAAAGTGACTCCAGTAGTGTGAAGTAGAAGGTGGACTTTTAAAAGGAACAAAAAACAATATCCTGTGAGAGCAAACATAATTAGAAATAAGTAATTATTTTCCATTCTTCAGAGGGGAACAAGGTGTTTTATGTAACTGTAAAATAAAGTACAGTTTGTGCTTCTGTTTGAAGATTTGGAAAGATGAATGATTGGAGCCTTGTATGTGTATGCAATTATGAACCCAATGTGATTCAAAACTTTTTCTTAATCACTGGCTTATGAAAACTAGTATTAACCAATCTCTGGGGTAAAAAGTTGCAACTCACATTGTCTTCAGTGAGCACTGGATCAAGACTATAACATATGTAATTTCTTTTCTTACACTGGAAAACAAAATAGACTAAAACAGCAACAACAAAAAAGACTTTCCTTCAATTAATCTATCCACCTATCAAGGTAATCTCATGTTAGACCCACATGCTCCTTCAAACTACTTCTTTACTTCCCCATCTCAAAAACCTTGTAAAGTAGATGGGTCTTTCACTATGTGCAGACTTTCAAAAGTACCCACAATTAGAGCCCAATTTTCAAAAGTATACAGCTCTAATTTAGGCATCCAAAGAACTGCAGATGTCCAACAGTCACACAGAGTATGGATATTTTCTGAAAATTTGGCCCTAAGTTGTGGATGCTAAAAACTTTTTGTCTAGGAGTTCTTTTGAAAACGTGGCTCTGTCTGACAGATATTATAGATTAGTTACTGTTGAATATTCTTGTAAAATGCAGAGCAAATAAAATAGTAAATTGTCCTTAGCTTAGCATTTCTAGACCAAACCCTGCTCCAGTGTAAAGAAGGGCCAAGTTTAGCTCAGAGATGTTCATGAGGTTAGCATTGCTATATTTGCTTTCTCATAGACTCATAGACTTTAAGGTCAGAAGGGACCATTATGATCATCTAGTCTGACCCCCTGCACAGTGCAGGTCACAGAATTCAAGTTAGGAATAAGAGATCCTCTGGAAAAGAGCTTATTTTCCGGAGGATTGCGTCCAGACTGGCGCTTTTCTCTGGCTTATCTACAAGCCGGAAAAAAGCGGCAGCCATGTTAATGCAAATGCCGCGGGGGATATTTAAATCCCCCGCAGATTTGCCTATTCCAAAGTGCTACATTTGCATCCCTATTACAGAATAGGGGCCAATGTAGACACAGCCATCTAGTTTAATCTTGAAACCAGATAGATCTTTTGCCCCCACTACTTCCCTTGGAAGGCCGTTCCAGAACCTCACTCCTCTAATGGTTAGAAACCTTCGTCTAATCTCAGGTCTAAACTTCCTACTAGCCATCTTATATCCATTTGTTCTTGTGTCCACATTGGAATTAAGCTTAAATAATTCCTCTCCCTCCCTGGTATTTATCCCTCTAATATATTTAAAAAGTGCAATCATGTCCCCTCTCACCCTTCTTTTGGTTAAGGTAAACAAGCCAAGCTCCTTGAGTCTCCCTTCATAAGACAGGTTTTCCATTCCTCGGATCATCCTAGTGGCCCTTCTTTGTACCTGTTCCAGTTTGAATTCATCCTTCTTAAACATGGGAGACCAGAACTGCACACAGTATTCCAAATGGGGTCTCACCAATGCCTCGTATAATGGCACTAACACCTCCTTATCCCTACTGGAAATACCTCGCCTAATACATCCCAAGATCGTATTAGCCTTTTTCACGGCCATGTCACAATGGAGGCTCATAGTCATTCTATAATCAACCAGGACTCCGAGGTCCTTCTCCTCCTCCGTTACTTCAAACTGATGTGTCCCCAGCTTATAACTAAAATTCTTGTTATTAATATCTAAATGCATAACCTTACACTTCTCACTATTAAATTTCATCCTATTGCTATCACTCCAATTTACAAGATCATCCAGATCTTCCTGTATGATATCCCGATCCTTTTCTGAATTGGCAATAGCTCCCAACTTTGTGTCATCCACAAATTTTATTAGGACACTTCCACTTTTGGTGCCAAGATCAGCAATAAAAAGATTAAATAAAATTGGCCCCAAAACTGATCCCTGAGGAACTCCGCTAGTAACCTTCCTCCAACCCGACAGTTCACCTTTCAATATGACCCACTGTAGTCTCCCCTTTAACCAGTTGCTTATCCACCTCTCAACTTTCTTATTAATCCCTATCTTTTCCAATTTAACCAATAATTCCCCATGTGGTACTGTATCAAATGCCTTACTAAAGTCGAGGTAGATTAGATCCACTGCATTTCCTTTATCTAAAAAATCTGTTACTTTCTCAAAAAAGGAGATCAGGTTGGTTTGGCATGATCTACCTTTTGTAAAACCATGTTGTAATTTGTCCCAATTGCCATTAGCCTCAATCTCTCTAACTACTTTCTCCTTCAAAATTTTTTCCAGGATTTTACATACTACAGATGTCAAACTAACAGGCCTATAGTTACCCAGGTCGCTTTTTTTCCCTATCTTAAAAATCGGAACTATATTAGCAATTTTCCAGTCAAATGGTACAACCCCTGAGTTTAGATATTTATTAAACATTTTTGTTAATGGACTTGCAAGTTCATGTGCCAGTTCCTTCAGTATTCTTGGATGAAGATTATCTGGGCCCCCCGATTTACTCCCATTAAGCTGTTCAAGTTTGGCTTTTACCTCGGATATGGTAATATCTACCTCCATATCTTTAGTCCCATTTGTTAAGTTACCATTATCCCTAAGCTCTTCATTAGCCTCATTAAAGACTGAAGCAAAGTATTTGTTCAAATATTGGGCCATTCCTAGATTATCCTTAACCTCCATTCCATCCTTAGTAATTAGTGGTCCTTCTTCTTTTTTTGTTTTTTCCTTTTTATATGGCTATAAAACCTTTTACTATTGGTTTTAATTCCCTTTGCAAGGTCCAACTCTACCTGACTTTTAGCCTTTCTCACTTTGTCCCTACATGCTCTAACCTCAATAAGGTAGCTTTCTTTACTGATCCCTCCCATTTTCCACTCCTTATATGCTTTCTGCTTTTTCTTAATCACCTCTCTGAGATGCTTGCTCATCCAACTTGGTCTAATACACCTGCCTATAATTTTTTCCCCTTTTCTAGGGATACAGGCTTCTGACAGCTTCTGCAACTTTAACTTAAAATAATTCCAGGCCTCCTCCACTTTAAGATCCATAATTTCTTTAGTCCAATCAACTTCCCTAACTAATTTTCTTAATTTACTAAAGTTAGCCCTTTTGAAATCAAAAACCCTAGTCTCAGATTTATTTTTGTTTATTCCATTTAATTTGAACTGAATTAGCTCGAGCCAAGGTTGTCTCCTACAACCATTTCATCTATGAGATCCTTGCTACTCACCAAAACCAAATCTAAAATAGCATCCCCCCCTTGTTGGTTCAGCAACTACTTGATGAAGGAATTCATCAGCTAACACATCTAGGAAAATCTGAGCCCTATTATTATTACTAGCACTTGTTCTCCAGTCTATATCTGGAAAGTTGAAATCTCCCATGATTACGCAGTTTCCATGAGTATTTACTTCATTAAAAACATTAAAGAGGTCTCTATCCATATCCAAATTGGATCCTGGTGGTCTATAACACACCCCAAGCACTATCTCAGGGGAGGATCTGATAGTTTTCTTCCCCAATGTGATTTTTGCCCAAACGGACTCTGTCTTCTCCATTTCATCACTTATTTCTTTACAGTCTACCTCATCTTTGATATACAATGCGACTCCACCACCTTTACCCTTATTTCTGTCTTTCCTAAACAGCAAATAGCCTTCAATACCTGTACTCCAGTCATGCCTAGTATTCCACTATGTTTCTGTTATTCCTATAATATCTGGTTTCACTTTCTGGACCAATAGCTCTAGTTCCTCCTTTTTGTTACCTAGACTCCTCGCATTGGTGTACAAACATCTTAATTTTTGCTGTTTGGCCTCATTCACATTCTTTACCCAATTTGGCACGGACGTTATACCTCCAATATGACCTATTAGACTAGTATCCACCCCACCCTTCCTCATGTTCATTCTCCTACCCCCAGCTATATCCTTTCTTACTTCGTTTTCCTCCCTCTCAGTGTTAAAATCTGGCGTAGAGATTACCTGGGCATCTCCCAACCGTCTTCCCCAAATTCCTAGTTTAAAGCTCTCTTAATCAGTTGAGCCAGCCTCCATCCTAGAAGTCTATTTCCCTCCCTACTTAGGTGAAGTCCATCCCTAGAGAACAGTCCTCTGTCCATAAATGCCTCCCAATGACCATACATCCCAAAGTCCTCCTTATAGCACCACTGCCTAAGCCATCTATTGATCATCATAATCCTGTCAATCTTAGTTGCCCTTCTCTAGGAACAGGCAGAATCCCACTAAAGATCACCTGAGCCTCAATTTCCTTGAGCGTCCTCCCCAGCCTAGCATAGTCTCCCTTAATTCGTTCCAGCGAAAATCTAGCCGTATCATTTGTTCCTACATGAAAGATGATCAATGGATTCCTTCCTGCTCCCTTAATAATCCTCTTCAACCTCAGTTCCACATCTCGTATCTTAGCACCTGACAGACAGCACACCCTTTTATCCTCTGGATCAGCTCTGGTAACAGGCCTATCTATTCTTCTCAATAAGGAGTCCCCAATCACATAGACCTGTATTTTCCTAGGGACAGTGAAATTCTCTGGTCTATCTCTAGCTTCCTCTGGCTGCAAGTCCTTGCCATTCCTATTTTCCCTTGTAATCCTCTTTAACCCATCCTGTATCCTCCTAATGCTCATTATTGGTGTTGTCTCCATTAAGTCTTCCCCTTTATCTATGGGACTAGCCACTCTTCTCTTCTTCCTCACCCTTCCATCTTCATTATCTACCTGCTGTACCCCTTCTTCATTCTCCAGCTCCACATACCTGTTCTTGAGCTCGATTTTTCCTTCACTGACCCATCTTTTCCTCTGCCTGGTTCTCTGAGTCACATGCTTCCACTGTCCATTTTCTTCGCCCAGCAGTCCCCCCTCTGAGGCCCTTGATCCTGCTTCCATCTGCATATCTAAACTTTCCCCTTCAGCCACGTCATGCCTTTGCTCCATCATCTGCTCAAACCCCCTTCTAAACTCAACCAGAGTTTCCACCTACATCTCCAGTCCTCAGATCTTTTCTTCCATCAGCTCGATCAGGCGGCACTTCATGCAAACAAAACTCCTTTCAGGTACCCCCTCCAGAATCATGTACATACCGCAGCTACCACATCCAATCATCCTCCTTGTATCTAGGTCCAACAGTAAGTTTAGAAATATATAAAAGGGCTAGTAAATAGGGTTGATGTGAATAGTAATTCCATGAATGTACATGTGTCATGTAGATTTGCTAAAATGACATGCCCATGTTTTTTAATCTAGCCTAGTCTGCCATTTGAGTTTATTGATAGGGTTGCCAGGTGTCCGGTTTTGAACCCGACAGTCCAGTATTTGAGCTTTCTGATCAGGAAACAAATTGAGAAAATATAAATGTCCAGTATTTTCTAAATAAGATGTAATGTAGATTGTGATGTAATGTCAAGTGTGTCCGGTATTTGTGTTGAAACCATCTGGCAACCCTATTTATTGAACCAAAATTGACTTGAAAACAGGGCAGTGACAGACTTCCCTGAGCGGTAGGAAAGGTGGAAGGAAGGTTGCTCCAGAGCCATCAGAAGGGGCGTGGTCTCAGGCAGAAGGAGCAGGCACTGGGGCAAGCCTACTCCAGCCAGCCATTCAGGACCACCAGGTGTACACCGGGGTTGAAGCTGGAGTTGGATTAACGCTTTTGGCAGCCCCAGGCTAGTATATTTTGTGGAGCCCCCTAGACTCCGAGGTGAGGCCAAAAATGAAGGGTTCAGTGTGTGGGAGGGGCTACCAGGGAATGAGGTGGAGGTATGGTGTCTGGATAGGTGGTAGGATGCAAGAGCGGAGTGGGAGTGTAGGGTCTGAGTGCAGGAGAGGCTGGGGTATCTGCGGGATGTGGGAGCTGGAGGAAGGGTGCGGGGTGGAGGTGGGGGTGCAGAGTCTGGGTGGTGAAGGTGCTGGAGGGGGCAGGATATTGGAGTGTTTACCTGGCAAAGCTCCCAGGGGAGAAACAGATGGCTCCATGCAGCCCTGCAGTTGCAGGCACGGGCCCCCTGTTGCTCCAATTGGTTGTGATTCTCGACCAACGAGAGTGGCAGGGGTGAAGCCTTCAGGCAAGCGCCGTGAGAGGTGACACACGGCTCCAGCTGGAGTGGGGGGTGTCAGCCGACGGTCAGGGCTCCCTATATCTGTCCCTTAAGACCGGCTCAAGTTCTTTTAAATTGTGCTTGGTTCTATTACAGCAACTGAAGGAGTCAGATTAAAACTTAAACAGTTACAGGTTTATTAAAGAAGCTTATAAATCATATGGTTACAATGGCTATTGCTCTATTTCTTAACTACTAGCAAAATATAGATCTTAAAAATGGTTACAAAGAAGATAAAGATAGAAAAATAGAAATAATGGTACCAAGTAACAGCTTACTCTTTCTATGTGTACACTTAAGACAGAGGACCACATCCAGGTACAATTTTTACCCCCTTCTGTGCCTCTCGACTCCAGCATGTCAGGCCAGGGCCGGTCCTTCAATTCCTAGGAAAGACGAAAATATGAGGTGGGCGTCCCTATAGAACCTCGGGAGGTCAAACACCTAACCCAACCAGCAGGTAGAGGGTAGAATGACACTCAAAGTGAGTGTGTTGCTGGACCTATTTTTATACTCATGGGGTCACGTATTTCTCTTTCTTATCTGTCATGCCAAATGGGGCTGGTCTGTCTTTTGTGAGACCAGTTCTTACAAGGGAGTTGTGAACTTAATTTACACTTGTAAGAGAGATAACTAAATTGGAATTACTGGGGATTCTTTTCTCGGTGGGGGATTCCTCTCCCAGGGACTGTGTGTTCGTATCAACATGGGTGCCAGCCGGGGCAGTTCTCGCAGCCTCGAGGCCAGCTTATTGACTTAATCGCTGTCTCTCCACATATCTGTTTTTTTTTTCAGCTTCTCAGGATCAGATGAGCCAGCATAGACTATGCTGATTTTACTGCTCCTTCTCTGCCCTGTATGCTTCAGAGAGGCAAATAAGATGGATGAGATGGGGGCGGGCT
The DNA here is from genome assembly GCF_052426305.1 of Pelodiscus sinensis. Classification (NCBI taxonomy): domain Eukaryota; kingdom Metazoa; phylum Chordata; order Testudines; family Trionychidae; genus Pelodiscus; species Pelodiscus sinensis. The sequence goes on from NC_143057.1 coordinate 65,505,438, forward strand.
GTCTGGCTACAGGGGGAAGAAAGAGAACAGTAATGTGCAGAGCCTCTTCCCCCTCCCACCGCCCTGCAGAGCTGCAGCAAACAGGGCCTTTAGGGGTTGGATCCCAGAGCCCCGGCCCTGGGTGCAGCCCCAGGTGGTACACACTGGAGCCCTGGGATGCAGTCCCTAAAGCCCCTATCATAATCCAGCCCTGGCTGCAGCAGAGATTGAAAGGGCCCAAGGCTCCAGCTACTGCACTGTTGCTGTAGCAGTGGTGGCAGCTGGGATACAAGGGCACTTTTCAATGACTGGGCCCCAGGGCAGCTGCCTCCTTTCCATTTCTCCCCTGTCAGCAGGGCTGCTTCCTGCTTCAAAATATAAGTTTTACCTACATTTAAGTAGTGTTTTGAATAGTTCACTTAAAAAGCAGGCTTGTGGCTCCAGTTAGGTAATGCTTCAATGAAATTTTAAAAAACCCTAGTTGACAGTTAAAAGAAACAGAGGAAAGAGAGGGAGCGTCAGAGTGTCCTGCCTCCTACTCTATCACTGCAAGTATTATTCTGTGTCTGGGACACAATGCCTGCTTTCATCACTTGACCAGAAACATGGAATAATACTTGCAGTATAGAACTTGGTGCAGTATAGTCTGAAACCCCACACTAGACCCCTAGTTTCACTGTGCTATTAAGATGACCCTAGCTGTACTGCACTACTAATATGTACTCTTTCTTTATTTTAAGTGTGGTGTTTTTATGTCTACAAAACTCAGCTGGTATGGTTCTTTGCAATTCAGTAGGTGGGTATGTTATTTTCAGTCTCGTTAGGGGCTGGCCAAAGTTAATTTTTTAGCTTTGTGGTAGCAATACCCATCATGGCCTACTAATGAATGTAATTGTAGAGTAGATGGATCCAAGTCAATATATTTTTCTAAATGCTTCCTAGCACTCATCAGGTGAATGAAGTTTGCCTTTTCAAACCCCAGCACTGTCCTTAGAGATGGCTACTGCAGTGTGTCATTGCTTGAGTCCAGACTGTAAGAAGACCTAATGAAAATGTCTGATGTTTTCTGGTCCTTGGCACAGCTGTGGCACTCACTCTCCCTGCTGTGCTGCATAGCACACTGGCCATTTGTTGGTGAGTTCATATTTCACACTGCAGGGAATTGAAATGATTGAACAGATAGGACGGGAGTTTTATTTGCGGATGGTAGCCTGTGTATCCCTAGACTCTGCTTTGGCATAAAACATCTGCTTCCTGATCTGTTTCAAGGCCAGTTCCCTTCCGCCAGCAAAGGTTATGACTTCAGGCAAGCTGTGACTTCGCTGGCAGGGGGAAATTTGCCCGAAGACTTGATTTAGTCAGAATCAAAGCATCCTGTCACAGAAATCCTTTTTCAATTACCTCTAAAAAGGCTGCCAGACAGTAAATGTACCAACATAATAAATGCAGTGAGGAAAGGAGCTACTGGTTTTTGTAGTTTGTGCATTTCTTTGAAAGACATGTGCATTGTGTGTCTGTGTAGCTGTGTACATGTACATATAGAAACATACATTTAAAAATATTCTGTATGTACTCCACTGCAAATGAGCATACTAGATGAACAGTCAGTCAGAACATCTCTTGGTTTCAGCTACTGTATATTCATATTTTTAATTTGTAGCATTAATTGGTACAATATTGAGTGTAATTTCTCCAGATAGGCACTGCAAGTTGCCGTACTTGGAAATTAATCAATACATTAGGTCTTTGTATTAAAGATAGATTCCCAATTACATTTTCTTCTTCTATATTTTTTCTTTGAGTCTGATATAGATTTCTGTATAGGACTGTCATCTTGTTACATACAGACATGGACACAAATGAAATGCCTATTCCTTCTTGCAACTGCATAGTCAGATTCAACTTTTATTAATATGAGTAGTGTATTATCACCCACATGCTTTCCTAGTGGTGGTACAAAGTCTATACAATATATGGATATTTTTCCTCCTAAAAAATTCCTCTTTCTGCCTTTGAAAAAATAGTAATTGAATATTTGCATATCTCTAAGGAGCCATGCACATTGAACTCTTCATTCATCCTCTGCAGTTCTTAGGCCACTTTGGTTTAAGAGTAAGAACTGTTGCTTTTATGAAGTGCCTTTATAGAAAAAGTCAAAACCTCCCAGCAGTGCACAGAAAGCCAGTGGTATAAAGGAGTTAAGTAGAGTCTTTAATAGAGAGAACTAGGTTGTAAGTGTTTTTGTTCCTTCAGAGCAGATAGATTTGGCTCCATCTGTTCCATATTCATAACAAAGGAGCTCACTTACAGGAGGGCTGACTTCCCTGGAATAGCATGGTAATGATCTTTTCACCACAGAATGAAAGGATCTGAACATGGTCACTTCAACCCTGCAGAAAGCAGTGTGCTCTAATAGCACTTCAGACCTGCTATTTTTCCTACAGCTCAGTTTTAGCACAGATCCTTTTCTGACCTTTTTAGAATACCTGCCTCCTACCCCCACCCCTCCACCGCGTATTCTTCCTGTAGTAAGTTTAGGACTTCATTATTTCCTAAACAAGAGTGGGAGCCGTGGTTTATAGACATGAGCACTGATTCCCTTGTCATATGATCTTAGTGCTAAAGACAAATGAAAACTGGTATACTCCCACTTCAGAGCTTTTTTAAACAAAACTTTTTAAAGATGTTAAATATCCTGACTTTGTGAACTTCAAATGTGAAGTACACAAAATGTGTTCATAAATTCCTTGCTGGGTCTTAGAATTAGGATGATCCAAAGACAACACACTTTATGGGCGTACAGAAAAAAATATTCAGCTTGGACTAAGACATAATATTTTTGCCTAAAACACAATATTTTTAGCTCCATGGGACATTTCACAAAGGGAAAAAATTTCCAAAAATTTGGGTGTGTGCAGCAAATGCTCCTTGACTAGAGCACAAATTAAACAGTAATGCTTTGAAGGTGACTGTTAAGTGTGCAAAGCTTTAAAAAGAAACACGTTTAAAAACCCAAGTCATAGTATTTTAAAATTACACATCAGTTGATTTTGAAATCCTTTGGCCAGCTCCAGAATTTGGAGTTCTGTGTATGTGCTTCAACAGCTGATAAAAGCACAACCATCTCATGCAACTCTCCCTGCATAATTAAAATAGTTGGAGGTTGAGCCATTCACTTATATGGGAAGCACTTCCTCTTTAGGGAAGAACCCTAAATCTGTTTGGAATTTTCCTGGGAAATAAAGGGAAAACATTGATACTTATCCACTATGTAGCACCTTGAAGTGAACAGAACTATATTATTGAGTATATTACTTATATCTGTCAGCTTCTATAACTTGCCAGAGATTCAAACAGGTCCCTTGAGAGGATTTTTACTCCCATGGAATATGAGGCAGGGATTCTGAATCTGAATGAATCGCTGAATAGGTTTGGAACCTCCTGCTTAAAAAGATCACACGTTAAGTCAGAAGCTCTTGGACATAACAATGATGGGTTCTGTATAATATACATAGGTAAAGATTAATTCCATGGACAAATAACGATCAGTTCACAAAGATTTTTGTGCTCTCCTTTGTAAATGAAAATTGCATCAAATTTTAAAGAATCATTAATAAAGGGTTATGAAGGCTAAGTGATTTTTATAGTCTTCTGTCTAGCTAGCATAGCAGTCATCAACCAGACATAGGAGGGCCCCATGGGTGGTATACAAGCCCTAATGAAAAGATTATCACAAACTTAACAGGTGGGACCAAACAGTACTACGTAGGCATGGTGGGATTCCTTACTGATTTTGGAGTTTGGGGAGTGGGATAATAGAATCGGAATCTGCTGAAAGAGGAGAAGGTATTTGAATTTGGCCCAATTCCACAACAAAGTGTCAAAGAAAAGCTGTTCTGGGGAGATAATGAAGAAGTAGTCCTTTTTTCTGAGTCATTATGGTAGCAGTCCTTATCTTGGATCTGATAAAAAGACAAATGCCAGAGTTACTTGTGTGTCTCAATAGTGCAATTGGAGTTTTCCATTGCCTTTAAGAAATGATTGGCAAGTCACCCATGCTTTTGAGTGGGGAGTGCACACAAATACATCTAACTTTGAGCTAGGCTAAGGTCAATCATTCTGAAGACAGATGAGTATGTGTATGCTACTAAAAAGTTAGTACTGAGGGAAATTATTTGAGTCACATGAAAAAGCCTTTGTAGTGCAAGTGTTCCAAACTCTCCCACAGTTACAGTTGTAACAATACACAGTCCCTTTTTGGGGGGGGGGGGGCGAGGGGTTAAATGAACGTATGAATGAGACTATTTTTGAAGATACTGCAGTAGTACAATTAACACTCATGGAGATTGCTTTTTTTTTTTTTTTTTAATATTCAGCATGACCTGTAGATAACCAGAAACAGTGCCAGAAAGAAGGTACCAAAGAATTTTATACTTGCTGAATTTCACAGGAATTAGTTAGGAGTTAAATGCGTATTTAGCTTAGTTTTCATGGAAGGGAAGACAAGTTGGCTTAAGATGTTGCAAGTGGGGGTAAATCCTTAACGTAGAGTTGAAGCAAAGTCCCTGGCTCATCTGGCAAATAGAAAGAAGGGCCCTTCAAGGTGCTGTATTTATCATTTCAGTACTGGTAACGCTAGACAGGGACAACTGGTGTCTGTAGGAGGAGGTGCAGGGACGGACAACCAAAGGAGCAGGGGGGATGGGTGCCCCCTTAGCTGTTAACATTTTGGCAAGGGGAATAGAGAGGCAGTGGACCTCCTGGATGTATCATGAGTCATCTATGATGCCAGACGCAGGAAATGTGAAGTCCATTAATATATATGAGATACAAGAATATGATACAGTACACCACACATTCCCTGCTGGTGAAAATACATCTGCAAAGATCAAAAAAGAGATGGTATTTCTAACAAGACTATAACAACTTTTCAAGGGATGTACTTATGCCTAGTTCTTAGAGATGGAAATTAGCCAAATGGATAGCCTACTTGGAGAAAAACAAGTTATTGCTAGTGATACCAAGGGAAAAACAAATATGAAAGTGGTTATGAAAAGGAGAAGGGAGATATATTTTCTCTAAGTGCTGTTTGATAGCATTAACTTGTTTTATTAGCAATTTACTGTAATACAGGCTAAATGTTGTACAATAACTTTGTTTCTGTTAATACTGTCAGGAACAGCAATGAGATTTGTGGCTTTCATTTCATTCTAGTTAACAGTAATGCTGGTATCATGCAATAAAAAAGAGTGCCAGTGTCGAAATACTGGTTCTCGTTTTTGTGACGCATGAAGTAGCTTGTGTCTGTTTTTGAAGAGGGAACCCAATGTTAGTGTGAATTGCCTGTATATATCTCTCATAGAAACATCCGCATCACCCCTTCCTCTTCTGTACCAGGCCTTGGTATCTTTTACACAAGCTTATATACAGCTCTAAGCCTATCCAGAATGGGGTATATCTAAATTCTAACTAGGTTTTGAGTTTGACGGGAAGCCCGGTCCAGACAGGGTAGATTCACTGGTAAGGTCAGGTTGGCATGTTCTGCCAAAAATAAAGCCGTGGATCAAGGACTTATATCCAAGGAATTACCACAGCCTGCAAACAGACAAGAGAGATTTTACTTTTGTGCAGAAGGCTTTGCAAAGCACAGCTGAACTGGGTTTCCGTCGCCAAGGTTGGGTCTGGGAGAACAGCTCAGATAGGGTTATTTTCATAGATTATATGTGTTTGCGTTTATTGTTCTCTTGAAGAAGGTCGGAAGTCAACAAACTGCAGTGATTTGGAATAATTTTATGTCTTTCCTGCTCAAGTGAACTCTTTATCTTGGAGTGGGAAGTGGAGAGATAGCAGTATAATCTGATTCTGCATGGTGCTGAGTGCCTTCTAAGAGCTCTCAGCTCCAACTGACATCAGGAAGTTCACAACAACCTGAAGGATTGGGCTTTTTGATAACTTTAAATTGTCCTGCAATTAAATTAAATTAAATTAAACAAACAAAAAGCCAGCTCTGACCATGTTCTGGCAGGGCAGTTACCTAACAAGAAAGAAGCCATGTGTGGGGGTGAGTCCTTGCATGCTGTCCCTGGGCCAACAGTAGTGCAGGCCTGATTAAATAACTTCTTGAAAATATTTTGTGGGCCGGATTGGGGAAGTGCTTGGGCCCGCAGTTGGCCCCTGGTTTGGGAGTTTGAGACCCCAATCTAGAATAAATATGATGCCTTCTGGAGTGAAATCTATGGCTAGACCACACTAACTCCCTAATAGAGAAAATATTGACAAATGGACTATTACCTTAGAAAGTCACAGTTTACATCTCCTCATATAGATTGACTTGGACTTTTTATAGGAAAAAAAAATTCAACTGCATTCAATCTATGCAGTTTTCAACCAGATCTGTAGGCTGTAGTGGATTAGAACCTGCCAGATAAATCATATTCTTGCTGGCCAAGCAGTGTAAAATAAGATAGTTGGTTCACTGTTACGTGCTAATGCACAAACAATAAATGCCTATTTCTTCCAAGAATTCTCTCTAAAATAGAATTCATTCTTGCATACCTCTGGCAAGCCATTTCCATTTAGGAGACTCTTTTTAGTACATATGGGGGAAATAGCCATTTACAATGTACAGACTGATAATTCCATTTGTTACACTGGTGTAAAAGAGTGCAAACTGGGTATAAAAATCCAGATAGCAGCATTTTACATCCACTGCGCTATTTTGCACATCTATTTTAATGAGCAGGTCTCTTCATTATTTTGTATTGCATGTAAACACTTATATTTGAAAAGTGAGTGCAAATTGCTACCATCCATGTGAGTTAAGAATTATGCTTTATTTGCATTTTGCATGTTGCACAGGTAATAAATAGCTGCCTATGGGTGTAAAGTAATGGAAAATCTGATCCACTGTTTAGATTTGATGCCCTCTGATATTTTGGGTTAAAAGGACCCCTCTCCCCACTGAAAAAAATAGTACCCACAGTTCCTTCTCCCATACCAATCTGTAAGCTTTATTAGAAGTTATCTTTTCCCCTCTTCTCATTGGTCTTTCTTGGCACAAAGGCATCACAACGTGGTTTTTTAGGTCCCCCAGCAATATAAAAGCAAATGGAATCCTCCTGTCTGATGCTTTGAGACATCAAAGCCCTCAACTTGTGCTACACTTTTTCTGTGTGACCTGATCCTACTGCTGATCAATGTGGAGAACGGAGATACTGTAGGCTTGGTGAGAACAAATGTGCTAGTAAGTTTAATCGCCACATATGGCTATGAAGCAAAAGAATTAATTCAGGATGCGTGCTTGATAAATCAGGTACCAAGAATGAGCAAGTCATGAATTGACAAAATTTTGTTTCCATGAGCAGAGCAATCAGAACTTAGCATTTCACATTTTCAGTGAAAATAGAGTCAAAGGACAGACCTGCATAAATATTTTTTAAAGAATCAACTCTGATTGGTAGAGGCTGAAATTTCCCTAAGAAGAGAACATAGTTATTTTTTCTTGTAGATTTCAACACTTATTCTGAAAAAAAAATCTGTAAATTATTTTAAATAGTCTTTAATTTAATTAATCGATTTATAAAAACCCTTACTTTTTGCAGCATAGCCCCCACTCTACATGCACACATATGCAAAGTGGACTTTTATTGATTCATTAAATTCTAGCAGACTTTTTCAGTAGTACCACTTATGTCAATTTGAAACTTTTTTCAGTGTGCATTGTGAGAGGAATATTAATGTCTAATTCTGCATTTACCTGGCTAATTTACATATGTTTGTATGCTACAGTAAATCACATGAAAACCTACAGGGGAAAGGCTCAGCGCTGCTGACAACTAATAGGCTATCTTTTCTTTAGACTAGCACAAATTGAGAAATATTGCCTGTGGCAAACATAATGGAAAACTGCATTTTTAATGCTCCCACACATACTCTTTTCTTTACAAAGAAGAAAGCAGATGACTTTTCTTAAAAAATAAAACTTGCCAGAGCTCTTGGAGTGGAACAGGGTATTGGAAACTAAATGCTTCTAGCTGTGGGAATTAAGATTTGAGGGTTATATAGGGTTATGTGGATATTGGTTTTGACTAATGGGAGGGGCAGTGTGCCTGAAAGGGCTAAAGGAAAATCATAGCTTTACGTACTTTTTCCCCAAAGAGATTATCTGTAAATTATATTATAGCACTAAGAGAGCAGAAAGATTGCCTAACCTTGAGTTTCATATTTACCATGTTCTTCATAATTGCTACATGTTCTCCTGTCTTTAAAGTAGTTACAAAAGATACTGGTAACAAGCCTTAGGACTGGGCTTAGTGAGGTCTAGATGGCTACATCTTCCTGGTAGACAACTTTTCCATTCAGAATTGCAAGATGTTTCAAGGTTTAGATTTTACTCTCATCAAGGAGAGACCTCTTGGTTGATCTAATGTTTCTGTTAGGTATCCATAGGCCAGAAGCAGAGTTCAGTCTGTGGTTTACTTAACGTATATGCAGTTATTCTTGTGATGCCCATAATGAATTGGGCTGTGGAATTTAAAATTAAACTATATTGAAGTTTGCATTTTTGACAGCCCAGGTAGGCTACATTAGCAAAGCATAAAACGGGGAAATAGACGAAATAATTTTTTTTTAATTCAGTGAGAAGAAATCTCTCTGGTGGCAGTGTTTCATAAACCGTAGTTTATAATTACCTTCCTTCAAGGAATATTTTAAGTAGATTTGTAATAGAAGCTTACAAAGTAGTAAGAGATCTTATTGTTCCTGGTACCTCATCAACATGGCATAGTGGGATTGTGAAGACTTATGGAAGGTGTGTCATTCTATTTAAGTAAATCATATTTCAGTGTCCCTACCTTCCTGTTCTGAAAAGGTGACTAAAATATGAGATTCTGTGTACTGATTAGTTTCAGTATTGTTTTGCATTGCCTGGTTAGTAGGACCCACAGTAGATTGTGCATTGAATATTAAATATATTTGTAATTAAAAATGCAGATTTAAATTGCTGTCTCACATTCTTTTTTACATCAGAGTGTTCCCTGACTTGCATTTTTCTAAAAGTTGCAGTGTTATAATTAGATAGAGGGGGAAGGCAGGGAAGAAGTATACATTGTTGATAATACTGTAGATACTTTTGCATGGTAGAGCTACAGAGAAATTAAATGGTAATAAATAGTGTACAATTCAGTTAAGAGCAGAAATTCAAATAGGTAGTAGCTAAAGTGCCATTATTTATCTAAAGAAAGAAGTTAGCTTAGCCACAGCTCTTGCTATATATTTAGCTTATGGCAGTAACTGCGAGTTATTTTTAAAGTTTCTAAGGCCTGTTTTCTTAAAGCTTTCCCCATTGCTTTTAATTAAGACCATTCTCTGACTTGCTGCAACTCACATACGGGATTTGGGGAGCTTAATGCACTGATTCAACCACAAATCTATTAGAAGAAATGTTTTGGTGCCTGTTCCTATTTATTGTCGTTCTGTGACTTTACTGCAGGTCTAAAGTAACTCTGATAAGATTACCTTGGCCAACGAGGATTTAAGCTGTCGTATTATATCTGTTACATGATTGTATCCAGCAAATTGTATCCATTGTGTAATATGATCTGATTGAATTTCTCAGATGGGGAATGAAAGTTGTTGGTTTTTCTATTTTAGGCAGTATGAACAGAAATGGGTAGGGGTGTATATATATTTATGCATGTATATACCCACACACATGCGTAGTATTAATAGCATTCAGAGACAATGTTTTTAGTCATTGTCAACAGAACTAACAGACTAACATTTTACTGTTTTGTGTGTGTGTGTGTGTGTGTGTGTGTGTGTGTAAATAAAAGGAGATCTAGCTCTCAAACAGGAAATATTTGCAGTATATTGTGGTTTGATTATAGGTTCTGAGAGTGTGGTATTGTTTCTCATTTTCTTAATTTTTACCTATAAAGCCTAAAATATGGCAGCCAAAATTATATACATGAGAGATTTTCCCACCCATTCTGTCATTCTAGGCTGTAATTTCATATCCCATGTGGATCTTGTGCCATGAATATTTTTGTCTAGAGTAGCTGAAAGAAGGTGAAGTTAGTATTGCCAACCTCAAGCATTTGGAGTAAAAAATGAGACCCCCTTCAAAGTCATGAGATTATTTTAGAAACCTAGAAATTAACAAATAAACCTGGCTTTGGGGCCCTTAATATCTACTTGGTTCACATTTTCAAGCTTTTTGCTATGACTGTGGGAGATGAAATCTTCAGCGGGATAGCCAAGTTAGTCTGTAAGGGTATGTCTACACAGCAAAGTTATTTCAAAATAACTTTACTAGCATCTACACAACCCAACCTCTATTTTGAAATTAATTCAAAATAGCAGATGGCTTGTTTCAAAATTGGTAAACCTCATTCCATGAGGAATAACTCCAATTTCAAAATTGACACATTTCGAAATAGGGGGCCTACAGCCCTTCCCAGAGAGCCCTGCTGGCCACCATGGCCAAAAGGTAACTTCTGACATGATGCCCTGCCAGTTCTGGCTGGTCTTAAATGCAGTTCAGCATCCAGTCAGTGTGGACGCGCTATTTCAAAATAGCAAAAAGCTATTTCAAAATGGATTTTGTGTGTAGACACGATATTTCAAAATAACTATTTTGAAATTAGATATTTCAAAATAGCGCAGTAGTGTAAACATACCCTAACAGGAAAAACTTAAAAAACAACAAATCTAAGTCTAGTAGCAAAGCAAAGACTAGCAAAACATGTAGATGGTATCATGAGCTTTTGTGTGTGTCACCCACTTCTTCAGATGACTGGATAAAATGTTCATGCAGCTACTAGAGAGAACAACACCAAATTTTGTGAGAATTGCACAAGAGCTGGTAACACTACAAAGTCCCTCCTTTTTTTAAAATCAGAACTCTTCTTGCTAACATTTACTGATGTTTGACCAAACTCTCACCATTTTCTCATCCAACATGAAAAGAGAAGATATAACTTCTTCTGCTCTTTGCATGGGATTCTTTTCCTTGTGCAGTAAGTTTTTCTTCACTTTGTGCAACCCCATCCCCAGGAAATTTCCCATGTGAAATGGAGTGCATTTATTGAGGATAGATTTCATTTTTGTCCGAGGTTTATTGCTCTTGGGACAGGCCTCTATTTGTACGTATCTGATGCTACAATTAGGAAAGACCTAAAGAAAGATCTGAGGGATGAACTCTGTAGGTCCTCTGTAGTCAAGGAGAATGGTATTTGCCCAAGTACTGTCCAGACAAGAGACGTTTTGTAGCAGCGTGTCTAATTTCAATAGATTCTAGCAACGGTCAAATGGAATCTTATCCTGATGGTATGCTACAGATACCAACTGAATAGTTTTCTCCTTCCAGGGGGCTAATTCACACTCTCCTTCTATAGAGTTAATAGATTTTTCTTGTCTCACAGTCATTCACAAGTAAATACAAGTCTCCTTGAAGTTTTCCAAAGTCTGCCTTCAGTTTTTCCACCCTCCCCAGGAATGGAAAAATGGATAGGAAAATATACAAAGACCAGGCAGTGTCATGCCACTAGCACGTTGATGACCATGGTGGTCCTATTCTTCTCTGGAAATCAATAAATAGATCCTTCCAACCACAGTAATCCTGGTGCCATGAGATTCTTTGATTAAGCCTGATCACCCGTGCCCAGAGATTCCCACTGGAAGTTTCAGGGATTGTTAACTTTTTGGGTGTATTGAGGCACTCTGGGATTTTAATTTTATTGGGGTCCTAGTTGAAATTACTATTCCTCCTCCCTTAGCCATGAAAGTTATCCTAAAATCTGAATAGCAGTTTTCTTCATAAGGTTTTACACAGAGCATATTTAGATTTTGATCTCAGAAGCACGTGTTGTACATCTTCTCTTCCTCTGCTGTAGTCTTTGGTCATATTGCAGTGTTTCTTTGTAGCTGAGATTCGCAGTACTTACTTCCAAGTCACCCTGAGTTAGGTGAGGCTTAAAACTCTCAAGAAAACTACTTTTAAATAGGGATGTAAATTCCTGGTTAAAAAGTTAACTGGTTAAATTCTATGTTAAATTAGCTAAACATGGGTGGAGGCTGCTCTGGCCAGGCCAAGCCATCAGTTAACAGGTTACTGGGTAAGCGTGCTGGTACGGCTGATACTTACCAAATAACCGGTTAACCCTTTACATCCCTACATTTAAACAGCAGGATGGGGGCTTATGCTACTATTTGACACGCTAAATTGATCTTCAGGGTGGTACTATGCATTTGCACTGGGAAGCAGGTTAAGTGTGGGTCAACTAGAAAGTGTTTACTAAACTCAGACTGAAATAAACATTCTGACAGTGTTTCTTGGTCAAGACAAAGTTTGTGACATGCCTACTATTTAGCATTCAGAAAGAGAGAATCCAAAGGCAGCCAATCAAGAAAATAACATTCCCCAAAGGGCAGCTCTCATTGTGTGTAACCATCTGGCCCAGACTCTTTCTCCTGATGAAATGATTTTAAAAAATCCCCAAAATATTTAGTAGCTGGTTTTATGGAATGAGTGGGCAAACTATTTCAGAGTAAAAAGAAGGGAAAAGGTCTTGGAAGACAGATGCGATCACAGTGTGTGTCTAGAAATTGCAAATGAAGCCAGGATTTGAATTTCCTGTGCTTCATTTGCATAATCATGTAATGGTGTTCTTTCGAAAAGTGCTATTTCGAAATTAAAACAGCGGTCTAGACGTGGTTCTTTCGAAAACATCTAAAATGAGTTTACAGGATCTTTCAAAAAAGCCTTCCGTTTTCGAAAGAATCGCGTCTAGACTGCGGTTTTAATTTCAAAATAGCACTTTTTTCAAAAGAGCGCCATTACGTGATTATGCAAAAGAAGCATGGAAAAATTCAAATCCCGATTTCATTTGCAATTTCAAAGTGCCTAATTTACATCCCTCTGTCAAAAGAGAGATGTAGCCTAGACGTAGAGATACTGTCAGTAGGTGCAGTACGTGTAAACTGAACAGGTGATAGAGTCCCTTAAAATCCATCCTGTGAATAATACATATGAATCTAAAGTGTACACTAATTGGTCACTCGGAGGAAGGGATTTTGGGACGGGGGTTGGTTTGTGTGTGTGTGTGTGTGTGTGTGTGTGTGTGTGTGTGTGTGTGTGCGCGCGCGCGTGCATGCTAGTTAGTTTTACTAGATTACTAGAAATTTACTAATTTTGAACTAGAACAAAATGATTGCAGTAGCCCAGTTTGGCAGGCAATTCTTAATTTCTCAGGAAGTGCAGAGAGATTACAATGTGTCCCTTAATCACCTTGGTAGTTCAGGCAGAAGTGAGAACTGAACAATAATTCACTTGAATTTTTTTCCTCCTAACGTAATAAACATGGGGAATGAGGAGAGTTTTGCATTTTTTTTCTGTCAGCATGCAAAATAAATGACCTCCTTTGGGGGTGGAGGCGGAGCTTTTACCTCATGTCTGTCATCAAAGAGTGCATCTGTTCCTAGGAGGGAGAATTTAATGTAACTATTATATTGTAGTCATTGTATTTTTATCATGGAAATATCAGTCAGCTGTTGGCTTAGGAAATTTTTTACCACCGCCGTGTTACCATTTGTGAGCTTTTTGTGAGGATGGAGGGCTAGATAGGATACTTCTTTTTAAAAAATGTTCTTCAAAGGAAGGCCGACCATCAAATATTAATTCTGTAGCTTTTGCTTCTAGTTGTGGCAGGACAGGATATAGTCAATACTGGAAGTGTGTGTTCTCAGAGCATCGCTTTTCTATTTTCCCAGATAAAATATTAATCCTATTTATCACAGGACTACTTTCATCACAGTTAGCAAACTGCTCTAATAACAATAAGCCTATACAATCTGATCTATGAAACTGAGTTAGAGTTTCCGGACATAAAATGTAAGAGTTATATTCTGCCCTTCAATAAGTGCATGTACCTTGATGGATCACTTTTAAAGTCATTCTTGCACAAGATAGAAATGTAAGTAGTGAATGTGTTAGGTTCTGCTTATGCAAGCAAAGGAAATGGTGTTGATGTAGACTAGTGCTACCACTTCAGCATTAGTAATGCAGGAATAGTTATAAAGTTTTTTTCTATAATCCAAGTTTATGTATGTTGTCTAAGCAAAGTATTCAGTAGTTGCATGCATACAATCAAGGGGCCACAGGAAGGACATAATTTCCTGGTTGTAACCACAGAGTGCAAATATTGTGCCCTAAATAACACACCAGTTACAGTAAATGTCAGCAGAGGGAGTTTTTCTGAGTTTGATTTAGTGAGTGCCTACAGCTAAGCCAGCTGTTAGCATTACTTAACGGCTTGTCATTGTGCACAAGAGGGGGAAAGTGTCATTTTTCTCTATTTTTCTTGTCCTGTGATTAAAACAGGGAGACAGTCTCTCATGAACTTGCCATTGGTATGGAATCAAGGCACCAGTTCTATTTAATTTCTTTCTTTGGATTGCCTGGTAAATTTGCTGGCATTGATGCCTCTCCAAGAAGCAAGAATTCTGGGGAGTGAGGAGAGGAAGTTTTAAGTTCAGAGTGCTTCATGTACAGTGGTCCCTCACAGAGAGCATGTGAGTTCATGTTTGTGTGGGTAAATCATTTTAGTTATCTGTCTCACCGAAGAAGATGCAGTTAATAAAAACAGGCAAGACGTGTGAGGGAGAACAAAATCACTTTCTCCCCTCTCAACATTATGTGAGACAAGACAGCTCCCAACAGGTTGTCATTTTCTGAAACACAAAACCACTTGCTGTCAGCTAGTACATAGTTCTTTAAATTCCTGTGTATTCTGTGTATTGAAATAAAAAATCTTTGGAACACAACAGGCTACACTTTCTGCAACAACCTCTGATTTTTGTGGCTGTAAAAAATTGCCCAAAAGTGTTTACACATGAGGGATGTCCTCTGTGAGTGTAGATTTGCATGCTGAATGCATGTGACTTGATTCTCAGTTTATACGTACAGGTAAAGATGTGCTTACATTTTTGTAGCTGCAAGCATTTATGCAGGTTCCAAAGATGTCTTGAAACCAGGAGATAATTTACCTTAAGAGATCTATGCTTTCCTTATGTGGATGTGTAATTTTCAGTAGTCACCATGCACTTTTAAAGACAGACTAGCCCCTTAAATGACAGAAACGTGTAGCTGCATTTGTCATGCGTAAACAAGTAGACACTATCTGTTGTCTTCCCCAAATTATCTTTTGCACAGTATGAAACATAGTTTTATGGCCCGATTACTAATTTCATACTTTTCCTCTTTGGATATTGACGGTATAATGACAATCTGAATGGCAAGTAAGAGGTGGCTAGTTTAGTTGTAGAGGACAAGGGTTCATGTTTTGTCTAGAACCTTTGTATCTCTTGCAGACAAGTTTTAGGAGTATAAGAAGCACTGTTATCTTAGTAAAGGCAGATTATGTTCATTTTCTTCTGATGACTTTTTTTAAGTCAATCCTTACCATTTCCTTTTACACTTTTCTAATTCCCTAACACTGACCAGTATCAAGACTGGCTTTTCCTTTGGTAACTCAAGAGGATCCATTTAATTGTGAATTTTGCGGGAAATAATGTAGAGTTTTTCAACTTAAGCATGTGGAGTACAAATTAGTCTTAAATAGGCTGTTGAGAACAAGGGTTGGAAAGGAGAAGATTGAAACTTTCTAGAATATCCTGTGCTTTGTTTCTCACATATTTTAGAGAGACATAGAAACATAGAAGAGTAGGAAAGTAGAAAAGTAGCTTTGTTCCCCTGCACTTGAGGGAGGACTAAATCATAACCAGACTATTCCTGACAGGTGTTTGTCTAACATAGTTTGCCTGAAGTTTTCTCCTTTCACTTGCATAGCTAGGGTGCCCTTGTACTGGTCTGCATTGTTCATTTCTTTGTGTGGTAGAACCTGAAATACATATATTCTCTTCAGAAGACTGGAAGATGTGGGATATTTGCCCTTAAGATAAAGAATAACTGGGTTTTTTTTGTTTCTCTCTTTCTCTTCTTCGACAGCTTCTGCTATCCCAGATAATGGAAGGAGGTCCTGTCTAAAGCTTAAAGTCTTTGTGCGGCCAGCAAGTAAGTTCTTTAAATCAAGCTTTAAAGGGTGGCTTTATAGCGCATGCTTTACTGTGTGGTCTGGTAAACAGCAAAAAACCTTTTTTTGTTTTGTTTTTTATTTACTGTTAAATCTTGTGTGGTATTTGTTCTGTATAGCAGCATTTGTGTTTCAGTTTTCATCATATTTTCTTATCATTCTTCATAAAGCTTTTTGTTTTATTACCTAGCAGTTGCTAACTTGTTGTTTCTTAAATTGTTTTACAAACAGAGGACTTACTGGCATTTGGACAAGTGCCGCAGACTTTAAAATATAAATATATATATACATATATAAAAATAGAGAGAGAAAAGCTAGAGGAAAAAAAAAGAAAGTGGGGAGTTTAAGGGTGTCTCACTAACATATTTGGCTGTTATCTCTATTTTTGTTATAGACAGCTGTATGAAAACTATAGGTGTTCATGATCGTGTTTTCGATGTTAACGACAAAGTAGAAAATTCATTAGAACCAGCAGGTTAGTATGCTTAGAGAATCTCTTTTAACAAATGCGTCTGTCCCTCTGGTGCTTCAATACTTTTTTTCCTCTCTTTCTCTCTGCATGCTTTGCATGGTATAATTGCTCTGCTTTGGCGCATTTATAGCAGTGCTAATATTGCTTATGGTAAACCTCATTCCTACAATATCCTTTTGTAAATGCATGGGAGACCAAATGTTGCTTTTTTGTGACATATGAGTTAATAAAATGCAGTGTCCAAATTTAAACCTCCAGAAAACTGTCCAGAAGATATTGTCTCTATGATCCCATGTCCCTGGCCTTCTGACAAACCACTCTGTGTATTAACTGGGTCCAGAGTTTTAGAAAGATAACACATGTATGAACTGTAAATATCGTGATTTCATGTGGTTTATATGCACATTTAAAAGGAATGGGGTTACTGCTTATTTAATACTAATGCATGACACTGACAGGTAACTGATAAAAGTTAGTGTTCCCCTAAAATATACATTTGTACACATGGTTAGGTAAAGTGTTGTTGTTATAAATTTTCCCATCTATTTGTTATAAAAGATTTGTAATCATGTCACTTTCCTGTCCAAATATGGGAATATATATTATATTCTAAAATTTTGTAGCCTCTCTTTCATCCATGTGTTTTAGCCTTAAAAACAGAGAGAATGCTTATAGTAGGGATGTAAAATCCCGTTTAACTGGTTAACCAGTTAAATGTAACTGGTTGGGCTGGGCTTGATCAACCCCCTGCTACAGACAGGGGCTGCTCTGGCTAGACTGAAGCACTCCTGCTGGTGGCACATCCCAGCCAAGCTCACCACAGGCAGGGGTTGCTCTGAATGGGCTGGAACTCTCCCCATCTTGGACAGGTCCCCTCAGTAATTGACCAGCCCCCTGCCTGCGGCGAGTGGGGAGTGTTCCAGCTTCCACCAGTTAGGTAACTATTCACATCTCTAGCTTATACCACTGAAAATTTCCCTCACTCTCCCCATCTACCTCACCCAAGAGCAATAAGTCAAATTAATGTTGGCCATGAAAATATATGTGTGTGTTTCTATATATAGCTCAGATCATGCATAGACCTAGGCACATGTTTAACTTTAAGAAAATAACTAACCACATTGACTTTAATGGGGCTACATGTGATTAAAATTAAGCATGTGTGTGAGGCTCTGGAGTATCAGGGCCTAGATGTGTATTACATAAAGACATGGACACATAGTAAGGCATTGCTATTTGAAAATGGGCAAACAAACACCCTATACAAAAAAATTACACATACACAATTTTAATGCATACTTTAGGGAGCATGCTATGAGAAACTTCCTTTGATATGAAGAAACAAATTAATTTTTCTTTGCTGTGTTTTGCACTGCAATATGTTTGCTGATAACTTATTTTAGCTGAAAGTATCAGGGAGCAAAATAAATAAGACTTTAAGAAGTTTACAAGTCTGAATGATATGAACTATCTGGACATGAACTATCTTTCATTAATTTTTACTCCAGAGGATACTCAGGGCTCTCCAAAATGTGTTCATTTAGGGAACCACCTAGATTCTCTAAATAAATGAGAATTTAAATGCATGCTGACTTCAAGCAATGTATTT
The DNA here is from genome assembly GCF_052426305.1 of Pelodiscus sinensis. NCBI lineage: Eukaryota > Metazoa > Chordata > Testudines > Trionychidae > Pelodiscus > Pelodiscus sinensis. The sequence goes on from NC_143057.1 coordinate 65,523,589, forward strand.
TTGTTACAACAAATCAGTAGTTTTTATTTTAGCATACTCCCTCTATAGGAGACCATTAGAGCAATATCTGCCCACCTACTCCTAACAGAAGAATCTAGAAGCCCTGAGTGTTTTTTCTTGGTATGAAATATAGTAAATACTGGTTAATTAATACATACACTCTTTACTAATGGTTTGCAGCAAAGACTGTAATCTGGGTGATCCCAATAACAAAATGAGATTGAGGGTCTTATTTTCAAAGGTGCTGAGCACCTGCAGTTCCCATTGACTGTGGTGCCTACTTAGCATGGTAATAGAAGCAAATCAAAGACAGCAGGCAATGGGGAAACTAAACCACATAGAGGGTATCAGAGAGAGATGAAGTGGAGTGGTGCTATCAAGGAAGAAAGATGGGCTTAATAAGTTTATATTTAGAACACATCAGTTACCAAAAAGCCTCCACCCTAAAGAACATTGCATAGTCGCAAAATTATTTGAGCATTCTCCATTGGACAATTAACAATTCGTGGACCTGACAGTTTGCTGACGTGCTTATTTATTATTAGGATGTAAGACAGTTGATCTTGCAGCATGCTGTCTGCACTGTATACTAATTTACTTGTCCTTGGAATGCATTTGTCTGTTTCATGTCTTCTTACATTGTCTGCCACCATATTCTGTCACAAAAGGACACGAGGGTTGGGGCAGGTCAGGGGCACATAGCTCAACTCCCTATTGTACTATCTAGTAATCACTTCTGTAAAAATTGGGCATTTATGTATTGACCTTCTGGGTTCAAACAGTGTTTGTTCATAATCAGGAAATGGCAGGAAACTGACAAGGCAAAAGTCACACTTCTTTAATTTTAGACTTCAGGTTTGTAAATTTCAGAAGCCATAAAAGGTAATCAGATTCAAAAAAGGCAAAATTAAAATAAATTCTACCCTCAAATGAATTTGCAACTGGTCATTTCAGGTCAGAAGTAGGCCTTCAAGGTATAATTTAAAATGATGTCATCTAGAAATATTTAAGAAGCTTGTACTAAGCTGTGATCGATTTGAATTTTCTACCTTCTACGATGGTAGTGAGCTCCTAGTCTCCTAGTTTAGCTTTTCTTTTTTTGTTAAGAAATACCAAATCCTTTCTTCTAAGTATAAAAGATTGTGTGGGGTCTTAACTGCACAAATGCAATTAATAATAATATTTATTAAGCAATATGGAAATCACAGATAAAGTGTGCTTCACTGTACAAGTGCAGAGACACCTTGATATCATCTTGCCAAAAAACCCAGATGCTTTTTTTAAAAAGTACCCCTTAATATTACATGAAAAAGCAGTTTCAACTTTTAAAAGTGGCTTTATGAAAATAGCATCATAGGGTCCTTCATTTATTCAGTCTCAGTGATTACCAAACCAGATGTGTTCATTTACGAATTCAAACGTTTTTGTTGTGTTTTGGATTTTTTAACCATATTGCCAGTGCTGCACTCACCATAGGATCTGTAACTCAAGCTCCCATTTGCATAATCATCCAAAACAAATTCTCCCTTTATTTACATCAAGGCAGTCCTGTGGCCTCAAATGTGTTTCAGGGGTGTGAGTGAAGCCAGAATTTCATGACAGTAAGGTTGAACAGGGAATTTATGGGTGGCCCAGGAAATTGAACTTAGTTTACAATTTCTATGATGATACAGGAAATAGAAATAAATCGATGTCATTCTCCCAAGAGTTTTGGTTTGAGAGTAGTGGGTAAACTTTTCCTCTAAATTGAGAGGGTTGGGATTCTGAATATACATCGGGAGCAGATCAGATGATCAGGAAGAGGCTATTCTTACACAGAAACTTTCCAGGGTATTTTCTCAGTGAAAGGGTTGTTTAGGAAAACTGCCATTCATAAATTAATGGTGTGGCAACTAAGTAAAAATGGAGACATCACTTGTGGTCCATAAGCCCTTGTGACCCAGTTCTGTTATAACTGGTACTACTAGTACAGTTCTATAATTGTCTGTTGCTGTTACAAACTCTAATTTGTAAAGTGCTTTGAAATGAAAGATGTTGCATGAAAGATACTGTGGACCTGATTCAGAACCATTTAAGCCAATAGAAGTTTTTCCCATGTGTAAATTGAAGGTAATTCAGTACTGAAGTTATTGTTCTGACATGCCTTCTGTTGACTTCAGTAGGAGTTTCATTTGAATGAAAGATTGTGTGTGTTGTGTTGTCATGTAACATAAATAATACAATAAAGTATTTATATTTGAATATCAGTTAGGGTATGTCTACACTACAGAGTTAGTTCGAACTAACTTAGTTCGAATTAGTTAATTCGAACTAAGCTAATTCGAACTAACGCGTCTAGAACTAAAAACTAGTTTGAATTAGCGTTTTGCTAATTCGAACTAGCATGTCCACATTAAGTGGACCCTGAACAGGGCTTAAGGATGGCAGGAAGCAGTGCTGGCAGGGCATCAGAGGAGGACTTAGAGCGTGGAGATGCTGTCTCAGGCTAGCCGAGGGCTGTACTTAAAGGGACCCGACCCCCACCCCGGACAGACAGTTCTCAGGGGTGCCCCGCTTGAAAACCAGTCCTGGCTTGGAGTGCCCGGAGTGCCCACACTGGGCACATCACAGCACTCGGCCATCAGCCCGGCTGCACTTGCCGCTGGCTGCCATCTGGGGAGAGGGGGCAATTGGGGAGATGCAGGAGAGCTTCCACCCCCAGAAGCCCGCAGAGCCAGCCCAGTCCTCCCCATCGGGGGCTCGTACCCCATTCCTCCCTCACCTCCTTCCACTTACCCTTCCCTAGCCCCTTTTCTTGATGTACAAAATAAAGGACAATTGTGGTCAAAAATGGAATCTGTCTTTATTGAACAAAACTGGGGGAGCCTGGGAAAAGGAGGTGGGAGAGGGGAAGAGAGAGGCTCGGAGAGGGGAGGGCAACTACAATGATCAGGGGTTGGGAACAGGTCCCATATGAAGAGAGGCTAAAGAGACTGGGACTTCTCAGCTTAGAAAAGAGGAGACGGAGGGGGGACAGGATAGAGGTCTCTAAAAGCAGGAGTTGGGTTCATACAGAAAAGTTCTTCATTAGTTCCCATAAAGAAGGACTAGAGGACACCAAAGGAAAGGAATGGGTAGCAGGCTTCAAACTAGTAACAGAAAGTTGTTCTTCACAAAGCAAAGAGTCAACCTGTGGAACTCCTTGCTGCAGGAGGCTGTGAAGGCTACAACTAGAACAGCGTTTATAGGGAAGTGAGATCAAGTCATGGAGGCTGGGTCCATGGAGTGCTATTAGCCAGGGGGTAGGAGTGGTGTCCCTGCCCAAGGTTTGTGGAAGGCTGGAGAGGGATGGCACGAGACAAATGGCTTGGTCACTGTCTTCGGTCCATCCCCTCCAGGGTCCCTAGGGTTGGCCACTGTCGGCAGACAGGCTACTGGGCTAGATGGACCTTTGGTCTGACCCAGGACGGCCATTGTAAGCTCAGGGCTCAGGGTCGGGGGTCTCAGTGGACCCCCTTGATTTTCATGCACACCTGCTCCTGGGTGGCCAGGCTGGCAACTCTCCTGCCCAAGCTGGCCACTTTCCTGTGCCTAGTGCGGAGATCGTGGACAAGGTCCACGATCTCCACACTAGACCAGGTGGGTGCCCGCCTCTTGCGGTCCCGGGCAAGCTCCCGGGAGCTGCCAGTCTGGTCCCGGGAAGAGGGGGAGGGCTGGGGGGCATCGGGTGGCTGGCTCGATCTGTGCCAGGTGCAGGGTCTGCTGGCTGGGTGCTGGCAGGCTTGCACCTGGCACGGACACCGTAGCCAGCCCGTGCCCCTTTAAGAGGTCCGGAGCCGGGAGGGGGGCATAGAGTTTCCCTGGTGTTGGCCAGAGTGGCCACCAGGGAAACCTGGGGAGGGCTAGCCTCCCACTAGTTCGAATTAAGGGTCTACACACCCCTTAATTCGAACTAGCTAGTTCGAACTAGGCTTAATCCTCGTAAAATGAGGTTTACCTAGTTCGAACTAAGCGCTCCGCTAGTTCGAATTAAGTTCGAACTAGCGGAGCGCTAGTGTAGCGCCTATCAAAGTTAGTTCGAACTAAGCTCCGTTAGTTCGAACTAACTCTGTAGTGTAGACATACCCTTACTCTGCCTGCCCACATAATACTGGCTTTTCAAAGTAATTCCTGGAAATATATTGTGATACAACTGAGACTGTTCCATTGGCAATTTGTCCTGAAATCAAACTTTTGTGAGTCTAAGTTGTTATATGGATTCCAGTGATTTCCAATTGGGTCTGAAATCGACCCAAAATAGTTTTTTGTATTTTAATATTCTGTGCACTGGCATATTGGATGCCATTACAAGCCAAACAAGGGTTTTTAAAAAGCTGCTTTTAAACTAACAGTAAGAGGTACACTTTCAAAGCAATGTGGCATTTTTAGCACTATGACTCTCACTACCTCCACCAGTGTCATTAGAGGAGAATTGCGCAGCTCACATCCTACACAATCCTAGCAATGTAATTTGTAAACGTAGGAATTACTTGACTCACCATGGAAATGCAGATATATCTTGCATAAAATGCAGAAGTTGTTTATTACATTGAGTTACAAGTAACTAGATTTTGCTGTGAAGCTCTTATAATCAAAGTGGATCAGAAAAAGTCTCAACTTATCAAAACATTTTTTAGACGACTCTTATTTTTTCTTTTAAAAGGTGTCACTGATTTAATCTGTTTATTTAGAAAAAAATTCACATCCAAGACTAATGCTTTTATCTCGAACTCAGGAGAGGTGAAAATTAAAATAGCCAAGTTCAGTAACTTGACCTCTGATATACAGAATTGTGTAATGGGTCATGGTAAAATCATCTACAACTATATCAGAGATAGTGTAATGTCATCTGTGTATAGTATCTTTACAATGTCTTACTGTGTTAGTACTTAAATTCATTTTGAAACAAAATAGCTGAACAGATTTTCATTGTGTCAGAGATTTGAAAGCTTATAAACAGAGAAAAAAATGTTTTGTTCTTAATGTTCTACTGCTAACATATGTGCACCTAGCAAAAAAAAATTCTAGTGATGCTGGTTGTTTTACATTATGTGTTATATACAACAGACTGTAAATATTTATGAAGAGTTTTGAAGTTTAGCATGTTTTCTCTTTCAGATCAATGAATCACTATTAGCAATTTTTCTTTCATTCATATTTCAGGGGAAAAAATAGAGAGCTTCTTGCCACATTCCATGTGGACCCCAAACTCCAGTTGACTATACTGGAAGTTTTGCACATGGAATGGACTCGTAGGCCAACATTCTAAATTTTGGAGCCTAAAGGAGGACTCTTAAATCTACAGTTACTCACCTAAGTAAGGGAACTGATCTTCAAATGTGCTAAGCAGCAGCAGCTCCCATTGAAGCATCTTTGAAAATCAGGCACTTTTATTTAGCTGTTTAAATATTAGACTAACATTAGATACCTGCGTTTTTACAGGAGGAACCATTATAGTCAGACCTAACACTATATTCCTTACTATGGTAAAGTGACCAACACCCTCCTTTTTGCTCCCATTATCTTTAATGGGAGTTTTGCCAGAAAAAGGAATGAGAAATGATTGCAAGATTTGGCCCAGGTTTTTTACATAATGAGTTATTACATGCTCATGAAAGTCAGTGGCCACAAGGTTCACTGCCCTGTTTCACAGAGGGTACTGAAATCTAAACTTGCGGCAAGCCGCTGAAAAAGAGCTTACTAAGAATGCAAATCCTTATTGGAATTTATGCTTTCTATTTAAACAGATGATACCGTACATGAGTCTGCCGAGCCATCCCGCGGTGAAAATGCAGCACATGCACCGAGGATATCCAGTCGGCTTTTGGCAACCCTACTGTTCCTCCTGGCGATGCTTTTGACATTATAGCACAGTATATTCCAGTAACCTGTCACAGAAAACATCAGGGTCTTGGAACATCAAAGATCCACCTAACTGCTCCTCCCAAGAAAGGGACTTTATATTGGTTTTGCAGATGTCATATTGGGGTTTTTGGTTGGTTTTTGTTGTTGTTTTTTCTTTCAGCCTGAACTATGAGCAAGAATTTGAGAGGAATAACTAGTTTCAGTCCCCAACCTTTCCCAGTGACTTTCCTTCACCCCTCTAAAAATCAAAGGACTCAAAGTGAAAATGCCAAATTATAACAGTGATACTAGTGATTCTTATTTTCCTCTGCGTTCTCCTTTAAGAAGTCACTTCCGCTAGCTCACTGTGTCATCTGTATGTGGATACGGAAGAATAGTGGCAGATGCAGTCAGTGAATGATAAGGAACCTGAGTGGAAGCCCAGGAGGGTTTTACTCTCCAATACAATATTTATGCCTTCTTGTTCAGTACTGTAAGATGATCATGCAAGGCATCATGTCACCCTGTCAGAACTGGAAGGGAGATATTAAGAACTGATATGATATAACACTATTTCCTCTAGGAGTTTCTAAATGAACAGGCTTCTAAAAGGAAGAGACACTGTATCTTTTAAGATTGTCTTGAAATATCATTGACAGTAAAAACCTATGTTCTGAAATAGAAGCTCTGTCTTTAGAAAACAATTAATATTTAGGAATGTTAACACACAGTAAGCAAGTTCAGATTTAAGAAACTTTGCTGGGGGTGTGAGTGCCTCTATTGTTTCCATTTCAGTGGGTAGTGCACACCAGATAATTTTCTTTCAAAACAGATCACCATGGTGCTACAATTTTTTTTCTTGAAATGCAAAGAGGCATTTTTTTGTGAATAAAGTGACCTTCCCCAGGGCTGACTTAATAGCTGATAGCCTTGTATACAGCTCTGGGTGTCAATATCTTCTAAGGAGAGGACTTCAGTGGCCAGAGGAAACATGTTTGGGACGCTGGACGTCCAGTGTGCTCTTGATTTGTCTCCCCTGCAAATTCCACCACCATGGGAGTTAAAAAAAAAAAGCCAAAAGAAGCTGAAACAGTCAATTGGCATTTGGGGGGTGGGAGTGTTTGAAAGTATGGAATACAAATTAAAGTGTTGTTTTTATATCTTTCCCTTTCCAACATGGTTTGAAGAGTAGAGGAAATATGTTTAGCGGCAGGAGATAAACCAGATGGGCTCCCAAAGACTTTAGCAAAATATTTTTTTAAAAATCCACTAGAATAGAAAATACATTATTTAGATATACTTTATGCTGAAAGTGAGTATATATGCTTGTCCTATTTAAGCGTGAGAAAAGTGGTAACCCTTGATGCAATTAGAAAATGAGAACTGTTTGGATTGATGAAATTGGGGGATGACCCTGTTTAAGAAATCTGAGCAGGCCAAGAAAGGACTTGAGAAGTCATTCACCAGGAAATGCAAGCCATGGGGTTTCTACTGGTGAGGCTGCCATGGTCTATGAACTCTGAAGCATAGTCAGGGTAATGTATCAGGCCAATATCAAAACAAAGCCTTTAAAAGAAAAACTGATTATTATGATTATTTGAATGTGAAAGAAATGGAACACATTCCAACAAAACAAACCATTTAATGTATCAGTTTCACAGGAAAAAAAGTAGTTAAAATTAATAGGGGTTGTTAATGGGCTGAATTTTGTGAATATGATTATGAAATCATAGAGCTGCTGCTTAGAATTTTAAACAGTCCATGATCCAAAAAAGAGAAAACAAAGTGGTATACGTGTTAAACTAAAATCCGGGGTTGCCTCATACTCTACAGCAGGGGTAGTCAATTATTTTTTGTCAAAGTCCATATTTCTTGGTCAAGGTATAATCAAGGTCCAGACTCCAGTGTAAATAATTTAAAAAAACTCCACTAATTATATTAATAAGTAAAAATACTTCACGGTCTGTTCAAAAGCAACTGGCCATCCAGATTTGGCCCACAGTCCATTTACTGACTACCCCTGCCACATAGTATGGATATTGATGCAGATGCTGACCTTGAGTCAGGATTAAGGAAATTTCTCAAACACACACAATGAAAAAACACAGTCCGGACACTGAAGAAAATCACCATTTCATTACAATATTGTCAGTAAATTTCTCTTTCTCCAGCATGTTTTCTTCAACTAAGAATTAGTTAGGGTTGGTCCTGCTTTTGGGCAGGAGGTTGGACTCAATGACCTCTTGAGGTTTCTTCCAACCCTGTGATTCTATGATTCCAGAACTTTGGGAGAGGTAGGCTTAAGGATGAAAACCAACCCCATAATAGACAGAGAATAGATAATATTGCAAGGTAAACATATTTTAAAAGATTCATATTGGTTGCAATTAGTCACAATGATACTACTGATTTTCTTTTTGAAGTGGTGAATTTCATTGTGTCCTATCATTTGTGTATGAATGATAATGGACTTTCAAAACCATGAGGGTAGTTTGACTTCTGTATTTGGGGGGGGGGGGTCATTCCAGTCAGCTCAATGGGGCCACGCGTGGGGGGAAGGATTGTGAGGTGCCAGATTCTGTGCCTGTCTGACTGGAGTGTCCCTTGCAGAGAGTGAGGTGGGGGAACAGTACCCCCCATCTCCTACAAACTATGCCCATGCTGAAAAGCCGCAATTATCAACAGCAAACTGTTTTTACTAGTGTATTCCATAGTGAAATTCAATCCTTTATTTTACCAGATTGCCAATGCTTAATTAATTAATCATAGCAAGACTATCACATCTAACAGACTACTACACTGCACAGAATAATATAACTGTGAATTGCAAGCTTACTGAACATCAGCTTGGATACTTGATGGCATCAGGCAATCCCTGTCATATCAAGTGAGCAAGCACTGTAAACCACTGAATCTCTGGTGTTTCTTGTGTTGAGTTACAAAACTCCGGAAGCTTTGAAGGATTATGGTGGAAGTTTAAGCAGCTGACAACACCCCCAACCCTGCACAACACCCCCACCCTCTGAAGTCCGAGGGACTAATTCTGCAACAGCCATCTCTCTGCCCAGACACTTCACCCCTGTGACCTGCACTCCTGGTTGCCAAGGGCTTTGCAACATGAAGCAGGGAAATAAGGATCAGTCTGTTTAGTGGATACTATGTATCCTTTAATAGACACAAGGTAACATTTCGTGTTAGTTTAGAATATTGTTTTGTACTGTACTTTCTTGAATGGCAAAGGAAAGACAAGTAAAACTTAAAAAAAATGCTATGTTCTTTAAATTCTGTATTTAGCAACCTCTGTTGTATATAGTGTTTGATAATAAAGTATTAATTTGATTCTTATGTCTTTTGTAAGTGAGAACAATAGACTTTCAGGATATTAAAAAAATTGCATTGATTATAAGACAGAGCTTTGAAGCATCAAGTGTAATCATGGCTGAGAACTGAGTTATAAGGGGCCATGACTCTGCATCATACAGGACTCATCTGTGAAAACTGTTCACCTGATCTCAAGACTTCACAATGTCAAGACCTAGAACAACATGACTTTTGATTATCAATGTTTTGTCCTCAGTGTTTAAAGGTCTGATGTTATGTGATTTTTTGTGTGTTTGGTTTTTGTTCTGTTTTGTTTTTTTAACATGTTGTTTTCTAAAAGGCTTTGGGGATTGTACAACTCTTCTATTCCATTAGGGTTTTTTTATCCGTTGTTTTCTGTTTTCCTTCTGTGCTTTCCTTCCACCTCCCGCACCCCGCCATGGATAATTTTTTTCCCCCAGCAGGGATCTTGCCAGTATCATGTATGACATGTGCATTGACTTGATTCCAAAACAACAAGCAACAGAGTCGGGAGGGTCAAATATGGATTGTTTCCTTTCCTGTATAATTGTGGAAGGAAAGGGATTATATTTGTACCTGTTGATTTTTCCTAGAAACTGAACTTTATCTATTGCCTCATGACAACAATTGTCAGTTTCAGAAAATAATTTAACTTTCCTCCTCTATTCATTATGCTCAGATTTGTGCTCACCAGTTTTACTTTACAACTCTTCACTTTACTCCCCTCCCCCATGTTTTAATTTGGAGCAGTGAATGGGCAGATCTGTTTCTGGTTTGGCATCACTGAGTTTTTCCCATGCATTCGCCCCCAAGCTTTTCGGATGTGAGACAAATCTCCCTACAATAGGCTTGCTGCCATTGTCTGTACAGTTTAATAGATGCTGGCATGTTGGAGGTTACCCATGAGTCTGCAAAATCCGCTTTCCATGCTTACTCTTGACACCCCATTGAAGCCACTCATTGTGTGTGCATCTGGGTATGAAAGTCCAGCTCAGTGTGGTCCTGTGCTTATACTGCCCTGCTTTGCAGTTTCTTTGCACTTATTCATTGAGTGCTGTTTTTGAAATGCTTACATTATATGAACTTAAAAGAAAATGTTTAAAAAAACCCAATCCATAAGATCTGTATTTGTATATACACGTGTCCGTTCAGTTATACCTAAATAAAAATTAAAGATTTTCATCATTTTAATTGGTTCTCTTAGGCTACATTTTTGTTCACTGAATGATTCCTTTATTTCAGGGGCTATTTGTACTTCGTCTTACATATTTGTGGGCAATGGATGGCAATAAGGAATGTAATAGGGAAAGGCTATGGAATGTGAAGAAAGCCATGTGTGCAATGACAAATTGCCTGGAGCTGTACTGAACTTGGGCACCTGTGAGAGTCTGCACCCCTGATGTATGTGTGTATAGCCTTTCAGAGCACTTGAGAAACTAAGGAATTGTGTCCCCCAAGGGTTGGACTATCCTTACCTGCTTTATGTTGCTTTTGCCCCACGCTGCACTAGTTTAAAAGCCTTTTTTAAGGCCCTTGATAAGAAATTCACAAGTTCTAAGGCAAGTAGTTTGTTTACAGCAGATCAGAGCAGGTGCAAGGGATATACAAACAGGGCAGTTGCACATGGCACCCTTTTGCCCATGATGCTCCCTGACTTACAAAGAGACCGGTGGGAGGGGGTGTTAGCAGAGGCTACCATTTTAAAATAAATGTTTAAAAAAGGAAAGGAGTGAGAGCTGTGAGAGGCTCATGGAAAGGGGGGAGAATTTTAACAATGGTGCCTCCCCATGGGATGTGGGGATGGAGAGTGAAACAAGTTGCTTTTCCTCCAGCCATTCTTGTAGTGCTTTTAAAAATATGTAAGACTGGATTAGCTAAGATTTGTACTCAGGTCTGAAACTGTTTTTCATGTTACCTATTCTGGAATCACATTAAGGTTACAGCAGCTTAAGCTAAGAAATTAAGTCATGTGGGAGGTGGGGGATACACAGTGAAACCTCTAAAATACACACTGTGCATTTCAAAATTCAGCTTTAATTACACCATGTTAGCATGAAACTCATTGAAAGCTTTTTTATTACATGCAATTAGTGGACAGGGCAGCAAGTACTAATTGTAACTTACTGTAACCTCTGATGCAAATGAGGAGTGACAGCTTCCCGGGAAGAGGATTGGTGGGTGTGAGTGTTTAGTCCAATGAATTGGTATACTGGATGTTTGCCTGTGGAAACGTAATCTTACAATCACGGCAGGATTATAAGTGACACATGTTCAGTATGTCTTAACATAATAACCATATCCCAAAATTACCCTGCTATTTGACACAGCTAATAGTCTTGGCTCAAAAATCATTGTCTTTGCTGGGAATGGCCTTTGACATCATTCCTAGGCCCTGGTGTACACAACATGGTTCCATGTTGTTTTCCCCAAGAATAATTTTATTTCCAGAATACCACAGGAAGCATTACTGAGAATATTCTGACATGCCTCACATCACTCTGATACAGCAAAGTGGTGGTGCAGTTTGCTGCACATTACGCAAAAGATGGGTTATTTTGTTTCATTTGGAGACACAGCAACCAAATGGGATGGTTGGTTTTTCTACAGATTTTGTGTAGAAATCTAAATTACCCCTTGCTTTTTGAGTCCCATTTTCATTAAATTTTGCCATTGTTAGGAAACTCAATTTAAACATAGGTCCTAATAGACATCATATTACGATGGTGCATAGGAGCCACAATCAGGAATAAGGCTCCTATGATCTAGGGCTTGTATAGTCACGTAAGAACTGTTCCTGCTCTAGAGAGTTCATAATCTAGGTTTGTTTTTGACATGATTGTGACCGTCCAGAGTGAACAGGGACAAACTGAGGTAATACTGTAATTAAAATAGTATTTTAGAAAAGCTAAGGACCTACAAAAACCACATGAAGTATCTCCTAGATGAAAGAAGGCCAATAGGGTTCTTAAAATCCAATTTAATAACTTTACATAGATGTATTGCAGAAATACAAACGCACAGACCCAGATTTTTTTCAGGTTAATCACCTGATATTGTCAGTCATAGTTAATTGAGAAAAATTCAGACTATGTGGTGAACTTGTACAATCAATAATGTGCTTAGAAATAGCTGGATTTTCCTGTGATGATTATTCCAGGAATTGCTGGCATCACTTAGTTACACAAGGATACTTGTCAATCCGGAAAAGAAAAACTAAAGAAAAACAAGAAATAAACTAGATACATACCACTGGAGAAAAGAAAGGAAATGCTTCCATGTTTTGCTAGACTGTATATAGTATTTAAGAAAAAATTTGTTCCTTCAAATTTATACATTTTATAATTTTCTAAAGGAAAACGCAACTCTCTCGAGTTTTCTTCCTGCTTTTCAAAGCTCATGTTCAAAATTTTACTCTATCTGCTCTAAGTTCTATCTTGTGGAGCCCATATGCCCCCTCAGTGACTTGAATTTATCTATACTCATTTTAACAGTGAAACATGCACCCACACACATCCCTGCGATAAAAGTATTGGGGCAAAACTTCAGTTTTTGTCTGTATGGGATCTGTAAAAGGAAAGGTCAAAGAAATCAATAGCGTATTGTAGCTATAAGCATCTCTCTGTTACTCCTATTGCAGAGAACTAGTAGTGTCTTTGTTCTCAGGTATTGTAACTTACAAGCACCGTAACTAAAGGTTCCACAGAGGGATCATCTAATACCCACCTCTTAGTCCAAATAATTAAGCACTTTCACTTCAACAGCAAAGAAAAGCCTGAGCAGAAAAATGACGAAAAATCAAATGCAAGAATATGTGATTAACATATGTGTTACTCTGATTAGCAGACCAGATGTGATATTGTTGAGCTGTTCCCAGAGGTGAAAGTAAGCAGGTGCGCCCTAGTATGCATCTCCAGCAAGAGCTGGCTGAGCTGCGGCAAAAGCCAGCAGGGAGCTATGTAAAGAGCTGGCAGGGACCCAGGTTGCAATAGGACAGTACCTGTAAGAACTTTTAAGTTCCTTTCACCATTTGCTGTTGCCTTTATTGTTTGGTGATTGGGAATAAACCTAATGATGGCTGTGAGCTTTTACCTTTTGACTGAGGAAGGTCAGCAGGCTCAGGCCCTGCATCTGAAGGGAAACTTGGATCACTGAGACTATGTCTACACTGCCCCTGTTTTGCGCCAAAAATATGCAAATGAAGCGAAGTGTGGAATATCGCTGCACTTCATTTGCATTATTAATCTACACAGCTCCTTTTTGTGCAAACCCCCCTCTTTCGCAAGAGCCGTTTTTCCACATTTTTTTCCAGGAAGAACAGCTCTTGTGCAAACGGAGCCTAATTAATTATGCAAATCAGGCATCGTAATATTCCATGCTTTGCCTCATTTGCATATTTTTGCATGAAACGGGGGATGTGTAGACATAGTCCTTATATCATGGAGCATTATCTGTATCCTAATCCTACCACTTTTCCACCATTATGAGTAACTGTTATGAGACAAATTTCATTCAAACAGGAATGTCTTCAGTAAGAGCAAGGCAGGATAGACTCCAGACAAAGGAAATTACTCTTGGTAAGAGTATTCTCTTTCAAGTGTATCCCTGTAAAAAATGTCCTCCTTCAATTGTGAAGATGCATAATAAGCTAAGAAGCCAGAAAGTCACTGAGCTGGTATTTCTGAAATTGCTCATCGTTGGCTTAACTCTATTCCTCTTGCACTCAAGAAGGTTTTTATTATTTGTGTTATGGGGAGCAGTATTAGGCCAGCCCTAAGCAATTTTGAAAATCCCACTCTAAAAGCATTTAGAAATGTGAGGATCACATTGTTATTAGTTATAAAAGAGCCCAAAATATGCCAGGTGCTTAGGAAGGCAAATAAAGAGACATGATTTACTGCTAATGTAAAACATAATGCATGGTGAGGAGTTGCAAACAATAAGGCATAGGAGTATTGAGAGGCCAGGATACCCTCAGCACCAGTTACTCAAAGATATTCCATTTCACTTCACCCCACTCTTTGTTAAAAAGAGCAAGTCATATCTTGGAGAACTAAGGTTTTATCAAAGATTTGCATGAGGGTGGAGGAACACTGTGGAATTATATTTTTTAGCGATGCATCTTCTGCAAAATCTGAACCACTCGTCTGCTAAATCTCAGTAACTACAAGGCGCTGAGCAGCTTCAGGCTGCAGCTGGAATTTCAGGCACTGGGTGTCCTCAGCATCTTTTTAGGATCTTATGAGAAGCAAGGGAATGCACAACAGTCCCCTGGCTGCTGAGCACTCTACTCAGCAAATGTAGTAGGTTTAATCTTTAAAAAAAAAAAAATCCCCATAAAAAAGACCCCTGTGCTGAGGCAGGAGTGCAGAGCATAGATAAACTGACTTAAAGGAGGCAGGCAACTGCAAAAGTTCCAGCAAAGAACACTACAAAGAACAGGATGGAAGCTATACAGTAAAATGGGGGAGGGGGAGTGTTGATCTTGACTCATGTATGATGTCAATAATTATACATCAAGTGAGAAGCAGTCCCCTGTAAACTAGTGCAGTGATGTCAATCTGGCTTTGTAGAACTGAAGTCCCTTATGCCTTTCTGGTCCCTATCATACCCTTGTAGTGCAAAGTGGTTTGTATTATCGCTTCTCTTTGACACAGAGGCAAAAATGAGCGAGCAAGTGAATGCATGAATCTTCATCACCAGTGAATGGGCTTTCTGGTGGGGTTTGGTTAATTATGTAAAAAAACAAAACAAAACATATTTATTCTGCATTTGTTTTCAGGTAAAAAGGAAAACCTGAACCCATTTCCGGTCCTCTGGTCTCATTAAGCCAGCTTTCCTCCAAACTCTTGTGCTCCAGAGAAGTTTTGCCAAGTGGCTAAATGAAATGTGCACAGTTGCAAAGTGTTATGAATATTTATGATGGTTTAATGATGGGATTTTTGCATCCATGAATAATAAAGAATTTTAACAAGAACAGATAACAAGATCAGTACAAAACAGTGAAGTGGTTAACACAAGAGCCTCTCGGTGCGGAGACCCCACTGAGAGCAGCAGGGACTATTCAGCTTCTCAGGCCTCCCCCTTCCTCTCCTACCCAAACCAAAACTACTAAGAAGGGGAACACAGATTTTTAAACAGCTTCATAGAAAGTAAGCGCTTTATCTGTTCTTTATGCCATAGTAGTCAGCTCCTGCATGCTTCATTTGAGGAAGTTCAAGGTTTTCAACAATAAAAGGACCGTCAACTTTTGAATGCATATTCTCAGGGTGACATTTGCATCTTGAGTACAGCCACAGAGCCTGCTGCCTTTGCATTCATTTCTAAGAGCAACTAACTGAAGTGTCTACAAGAGGCTGAGGATGCAGGATAGTGGAGTATATAACTAAAGTCAAAGCAAACAAATTGTCATATGGTGACAGAGTGGAAGGCTGTCCCCAACCAAGTCATGCTAAATGAGGAACACATAAGCAGAGGAATGTTGGACCTTTTTCTCTTGGGGGCACTGCAGTGCTCCCCTTCTTAGTTCTACAACCGGTAAAAAAGCAGTCGTGTATAAGATCTTATAGTTTATTATAAGGAAACCACTGGGGTATAGCTACACTTCAGCTGGAAATGACTCTGCCTGGGTCAACAGACTTGTACTAGAGGGGCTTGAATTAGGGCATAAAAATAGAAGTATAGACATAGCAGTTTGGACTGGAGCCTGGGCTCTCAAGACCACCCCTCCAGGCATCAAAGCCAGAAGGAGCCACAATGTCAAAAGCAATGGCTGCACTACTATTTTTAATGCACTCACTCAAGTCTTACTACTGCAAATCTGCCGACCCAGGTTGGGGGTTCGCTTCCAGGTGCAGCATAGACATTCTCCTGAAGACTCCAATGCTCACTGTACAAAGGGCTGAGATCTCTAGTATTACAAAAGCTGCTCCAAGACTACTTAATACCTTTCTGTGGGGAAATACTCTAAGTTTTATTTTCAAGAGAGGTTTTAGAATCAGGATTGTGTTTATTGTATCAGTCCTGACTGTCATGCTGACGTGACTATGTGGAAGCAGTTGGGCAACATGATTTTACTTTAAGGAACCTCAAGTAACACACCAAAAATACTCAGTTTTAAAAGATTTGTAAGCATAGTGAGCTTATATTAGGCCAAATCCATCCCTGGTTAATTCTCTTGTAGACAATGGGGGAATACTAGGGATGAACTGAGACCATTATTTCTCAATTTATTAGTGATTGATCCAGTTCATAAATCTACTTGGAAATGTGACAAACTGTTTGCCTGAATTTTCACCTTTTGGTCAAATCTCCTTTTAAGCTGACATTCAGTCCTGCTTTCATTATGAGCCTGCCTGACATAGCTCGTTAGGCATGCGATGAAGAGTGGGCCTGAAATTGCACCCCTGACTCTGAGAGCAGCTTCTCTAGCAAAGCAAGTGCTAGAATTGCTACAGATAAAGAGATTACTTTTTATAATAGAGTGGAGAGGTTTGTGGACAAAATGCAGGCAAGGCAAAAAGATTGAGGGCAAGTTTGTTATATTGTGAGATCATTCCACCCTCCCGCCCCTAAAAACAAAATGGTGAATGAGAAGTGAATTGAAAAAGGATGTGGCAGGGTGTCCTCTAAAAAAAAAAAGAGCTTTTAATTTATACAGGTAGCAGCCAGGGCAATAAAAAAGGAGAGACTTTTGATTTAGAGCCCTGGATTAAAATGAAGAAACATGGTCCCTGAGCCACATGGAATTTTATTTTGTAATACACCTGACACCAGTTAAGGGGAGCAAAAAATCTTGGATTGCTTAAATGCAAATGGTTCCATCATTTTTTAAACAGGTAGGAAACTGGGTGCATAAAACAAATGTGGCTGGTAATGAGCTGTCACAGCTATGTTTTCTTACAAAGCATACAGTACCCATACGGCATGGCAAACTCTGTCTATGTTGTATAAGTGCCATATGCAGGAATACCCTTGAATTCTCACTCAGGCTCCTAAAACAGCCTTGTTACTGTGATTTTGCAGACATTTCCTTTTTCTGTAGTTTGGTGAAAAGTTGTCTCCCCTACCCACTATTAGAGGCTACCTGGTTTGACTCTCTGACATGAGTTAGTTAATAGGCATAGTGCAGGCTTAGATCCTGCGCTCCCAAACTGTCCAGGCATCAGGAGCCCAAGGAAAGCTCAGTTAGAAAGGCATGGGAATGTCTAAGTACCACAGGGAAAGCTGTCTAGTTTATGAACACTGAAGAACAGCAAAACATTTTTGCAAAGGGTAAGACCAACAGTCAACTGCCTTTGCTATAGAAAACTAGTTGCAGTATGAAACTCTACCACCCTTTTCTCATCTTCATAAAGTATGAAGACCTCAGAGTTGCTGCGATGGAGATAAGAACTAAAGCATATATTATGGCCATGTGAAGCTGTAGCAACAGTGATAGATGGGGCTCAGATTTGGCTGCAGTATATCTATCCCAAATGCTAACTCTGCAGTTAAGGCAGAGCTGATGCTAGCAGAAGAGATGATATACTTGGTCTTGCAAAGACGTAAAAACAAACAAACAAAAGGGTTGGTCTCCATGGCCAAGAGGAAAACAAAACCATTCGCACTGAAGACCAGAAGGGCATGATAGCAATTAGAAGAAACTAGCCAAAGGTGAGAGAGAAAACAAGTTAATGATGCTGTCATTCCATTGCACAGGCAGCTTCCACTAGGTGGAAAAAGTAACCCCAAAGCCATTAATATACAACATTTGGGAGTTCTCCATATCAGCACAATTGATCTAGCCAAGGCTATTTGTGGCATGTATCTAGTGAACTATGGGATGCTTGGAAATCATGGTGGTGCATCTACACTCAGGGTGACCAATAACACATGTATTTTTCCCCCCTCTCCAGTCAATATGAAAAGACACTGGTTCTCAAATGTTTGTATTGGTAACCCCCTTTACACAGCAAGCCTTTGAGTGCCAGCTCCCCCCCCCCCCATTATGAAATAAAACCTCCTTTTCTCTATTTAATGCTAGAAGACTTACACGACAATGTCAGGGACCCTTAGGGCAGGGAACTGGCAGTAGGATGTGTGTGTGCAGGAGGCAGGGCAGAGTCTTAGGGGATGTGGGAGGGGCAGTGAAGGAGGCTGACAATGGGAGTGGTGGTGAAGAAGGGCTCAGGAGGGTCCCATCCAGCACAGGCCTTTTCTCTCCCCACTGGAGCCCCCACTGGGGCTTTTCCTCTCCCCTAGTCCCCTCCCAGCCACCAGAGGCCTTTTCTCTTCTCCTTCCTTCAGCACTGTGGCCAAGGGGAAAAGGTTTGGGGCAGAGAAGCTACATACCCCATGTGCTGGCAGGCAAGATGGTGGAGCTCCAGATCTGCTGGCCATTCCTTGGGTGCCCTCAGTTGACATTCTGCATGATAGCTCCCCCCTGCAGTCATTGCCCCCCAGTGGTCACTCTCAGTATCTTGTCCCTCCAAACAGACCAGCCCCTACTTTTCCATGGTACAAAGAACAGTCCCTTTCCCAGCACTTCCATTGTCCTGGCATAACCCGATCCTGGCCTTGTTTTAAGGAGCTCGGAGACGAGGAAGTTGCCTACTGAATTTGGTGGTCCTAGTTGTTACTGTTTAGGAGGAGTTCTTGAATAAATGGACTCTCAGACACACACAGACAGATGCACGAATCTTATGTATATCATGTATAAATACTGAAGGTGAAGCAGGATTTGTGTGTAAAGGCTGACAGCTCACATCTATCTTCCTCTGTTATAATCCTGTGGCATCCTAAGGAGTCATGACCCCCCCACAGTTTGCGAACCCCTGTGATGACAAAGGTGATGTCTCAGACCTAGAAATAAAACCTAAAATGCATTGCAATTCTGTTATGAATTAAACAACTTAGTTTTATGGTATGAGTTGTTCTGCTTTTAAGCCAGCTCCAACTGACTATGTTGTTGATAAACATAGTCAAATGCCACTGTGCCATATAGCTATTCTATCAACATATAGCTGTAAAATTTGTCCATCTCTTGGTCATTTTCACACAGCAGTTCAAATACTAGTATGACAAGTGTGGCATAAAAGCCTACGCAGACAGCTTAGATATAGGATGTAGGACTGTTTGGTGGATTTGGAGCAGAAGCCATGAGCAAATCTATAGTACAATTAAGAAAAGTATTTTGGTTTCTTAGTACTCTTTTATTGCCTCTTTGGGAGTTCTATTTCCTCACTTTATTATGCTTCCTCCAGTGTGGTTGTATGTACTTTGAAAATAACTAAGGTCCCAGACAAAGTAGCCCTTAAAATATTTCCGTTCTATTGTATTCTACACAGGTTCTCATACAACACTTATTACCATCATTTCTGAGCATCTTCCAGCCATGCATTAAGCAATGTGACTAGTAACTGGCTGGTGTTATTTTCTCATAGTTTCCCCAGGGTGAGGAGTATGTGCAGTGGAGTATCTGAGAAACCATCTTATTTGAGAAATGTTTAATATTATTTTTGGGGTTTGTTACTATATATTTGTGTAGTCAAGAATTGTGCCTTGCACATGGTATGGAATGTTATAAGGGTTGTGATGGTTCATTCCACAGCCTCAGAGGATCTATGGCCCAGATGAACTTTATTGTAATTAGTTCCTTTGTGCCTTAAGAGAAGAGTGGGCAGCTGTGGTCTTCATTCTGGAGCACTAGATGCCTAGGTACCTGAGTACAAGGCCTTTTAGATACCTTGGGCTCAGGGCTGAGGACTGAAATCTTCAACTTGATATGGGAAGACACTGTAGAGAAAGGATGTTTGATGTACTCATGACAGCCTGTGTTGCTGAAGAGATGCTGTGCTCTGCAAATTTCAAAACTAGAAGTTTCCTAACTGATGAAGGTTAATGACAAGGCACAGGGGAGCTGACAGTCTCACCAGGCCCCTGGGCAAGGAGATGTATGTGTGGGGGGGAGGAGAGGGGAAGGACTGCATTCCTGGAAGGGGTGAGTCTGTGGTCAGTAGGTGTGGGGCAGGAGCAGCCATCCCTCAGCACCACCCAGGGCCCCCGAGATAACTCTCAGAGCTTCCCAGAGTGCACATCAGTGATTTAAAGGGCTCTAGGCTCTGGGCATATTATCTTGTGGCTAAACACAGATGCTTAGTACTTAGCACCAGGGAGGAATCCAGGAGTACTCCTATACTGTGGACTGAATTGACCAGTTATGGATGTGTATCGTCAACCAAAAGAAGTTACAGTGCAAGAGTGAACACTTCAAAAGGCTTTTGTCCACCTATCTGTATCAGCTCTCTTTTGAGCGGGTTCATCTTGAGCTAGTTCTTCATCCATATACTGATCACACCTAAGCACTTGGCCAGCTTGATGGTAGCAGTGTGGTCATATGTAGTGAAGGATAGGCAGAGCTGGGACTCATCTGCATAAAGCTGGCACTGGACTCCCTTTTGTCTGACCTATTTGGTTAGTGGTGCATATAGAGTTTGAAAAGGACTAGAGAGAGCACCTCTCCTTGTGGGACAAGTGAAGGGGCTGGTGCTGAAGTTTCCTAGAGCTATATTTTTGGTGCATCTCTTCAGGAAGGACTCAAACAATTTCCATGCATTACACTGGATCCCCACCACTCTTCGAGGTTAGACAACGGTATCTCATGATCAACAGCGAGTCAAATGTTGCAGGAGAATGAATGTCTTTCCACTGAGAGGAGGAGATCCTTCATCAGTGCCACGGGGGTACTATAGTAATATGTGGTGAATACCTAGAAGTCATGCACTGCTAGGGACATGTTTAAGCAGGCTGCTATGTGGATGCACAAACACACTTGGCAGAAAAACTGCTGTGTGGCTACAAACTGAATCATGCACCACGTCATATGTAACAGGTTAAGGTAACCATGAGTGTCATCAGTTACAATTTGCAGTTAAAAAGCTTTCATGTATGCCAGGTCATTAGTGACAAAGAATATTCTAAATAGATAAGAGCATAAGAACAGCCAGTCTACCTTTCTTTTAACACTGGCCAATGCCAGATGCCCCAGAGGGAATGAACAGAACATGTAATCAGCAAATGATCCCTCCTCTGTTATCCATTCCCAGTCTCTGACAAACAGATGGTAGGGGAACCATTTCTACCATCCTGGCTAATAAGCATTGATTGACCTATTCTCCTTGAATTTATCTAGTTCTTTTTTGAATCCTGTTAAAGTCCTGGTCTTCACAATATCCTCTGGCAGGGAGTTCCACAGGTTTACTGTTTGTTGTTTGAAGAAAAACTTCCTTTTTTTGTTTTGTTTTAAACCTTCTACCTATTAATTTCATTTGGTGACTGCTAGTTCTTATGTTATGGGAACAAGTAAATAACTTTTCCTTATATACTTTCTCTACACCAGTCAGTATTTTGTAGATCTCTATCATATCTCCCGTTAGCCTCCTCTTTTCTAAGCTGAAAAGTCACAGTCTTTTTAATCTCTCTTCATATGGCAGCCATTCCAAATCCCTAATCATTTTTGTTGCTCTTTTCTGAACTTTTTCCAATGCTAAGATATCTTAGTATTCAAGAAGTGGGTGTACCATGGCTGTATACAGAGAAAATAAGATATTATCTGTCTTATTCTCTAACCCCTTTTTTAATGACTCCTAACATTCTTTTTGCTTTTTTAACTGCTGCTGCACATTGAGTGGATGTTTTCAGAGAACTATCCACAATGATGTCAACATCTCTCTCGAGTGTTAACAGCTAATTTAGTTCCCATCATTTTATATATATAGTTGGGATGTGCATTACTTTGCATTTATCAGTAAAATCCATTTGCCATTTTGTTGCCGAGTTACCTAAGTTTTGTGAGATCCATTTGAAGCTGTTCCCAGTCTGCTTTGCTATCTTGAGCAATTTAATAACATCTGCAAATTTTGCGACCTTACTGTTTACCCCTTTCGTCAGACCATTTATGAACATGTTGAATAGGATTGGTCCCAGTATGGACCCCTGTGTGGCACCACTAGTTACCCTTCTCCAGATAATTATACTGCACTAAATTCATAGGATACTGCTCATAGACTACTGTTTGACTTTCTTACTTTTTGCTTCTCTATGTTCTTCTAGTCTCAGTTGCTAATTTCTGGGCAGATTCTATGGCTATACCAATGTTCCCTCTAATTTTTTCCATCCCCATGCAGAATACATTTTGTTATGTGCACCAAGGTATATGCTCGCATGTATCAGCAGTGGAATCACATGGGCTACGTCTACACTGCAGGCTTTTTGTGCAAGAACTACTGTTCTTGCACAAAAATTTGTGGAGCATCTACACTGCACGCACGTTCTTGTGCAAGTCAATTTTACAGTAAAGCATCAGAATAGAGGGCTTCTAGCGCCAGAGTTATTCCTCTCCCCACGAGGAATAAGCCCTCTTCCGCAAGAGCTCTTGTACAAGAAGGCAGTGTGGATCAGCAACAGGGATTTCTTGCACAAGAAACCCCTATGGCTAAAATGGCCCTCAGAGCTTTCTTGCACAAGAGAGTGTCCACACTGCCATGGACGGTGTTGCGCAAAAGCACATCAGTTGCGCAAAAGCACATGGCAGTGTGGACGCACTTTTGCGCAAGCCCTTTTGCACAAGAACTCTTCCGCAAAACAGTTCTTGAGCAAGAAGACTGCAGTGTAGACGAAGCCATGGTGCTGGCTATGCGAGGTTGTGGGCACTTTGTTAATTACCTGGGTGGATTTAAATCTCTTCTGGGTGGCCACCTGTGATGGACCGAGCTGGGTCTGGGCACTGCTGAGGGCATCCGCTCAGGGAGAATTGCTCCAACTCAGGGTTCCTTACAGCCCCTGACCGGAGACTTTCCTAAACAGGTCACAAACCAGTCACACCAAGCAAAACCCCTCAGACACTCCAGTTCTCCCTATACCCCAATCAGCCCCGGGCCTAACACACAGGTGAGAGATTATAGAACCCAATCTCACCTACCCTGAATGGGTCTTTCTGGTCCCAAAGAACCAACCACAAATCCCTGGTCAATATACACTTTGGCTCATACCCACAAGATCATGCTGAGACAGTCCTTTAGAATCTAAAATATAAAGGTTTATTAATCAAAGAAAGAAAAGCATGAGAGTAAGGTTATTAAGGAAAATACATTACATGCATCAATCACCAAGTTCTTGATGCAGGCTCTTAGCAGAGATGTTATAAACTGCTATCTTAAAAGTCTCTGGTGTACATCCTATGTCAGGATGTGTCCATGATTCTTCCCGGCTCACTGTTCCTCGCAAGGCTGCATCTGGGATAAAGAGCAGAATTGCAGACAAGATGGAGTTTGCCTCATGGCATTTACATACCTCGCCTGGCATCTTCCTGGCCAGAGCAGGTCACATGACCCAGTGACCTATCCTTGTGTCCCATGTCAGCGGACATCAGATACTGGCTGGTTTGCATGTCCCATACACATTCCTCAATTGTGTATTTGGCACCTAGAGAGCCATTGTCCCTGGAGCCTTGCTAATTAGCATAGTCACTGGCTGAACATTCTTTGCCCATTGCTCTGTCTCAGACAGAGAATCTTCCAGCATAAGCTCAGAGTACATATTCATAACTCCACATACAGATATCATACCAGTACATGAATAGCATATACAGAATCAGTCGAACATAAGCTTTCATTTGACACCCCATTTGGACCCCTTTGTACAGACTTTGGGGGCAAACATCCCCCCTCCCCATGGATGCAGCAATGATCTTTAAAATCCAATAACGTGACACCACCCTAATGCTCAGCTTACAGGGAATATTGTAAGCAAAGTAAAATCCACAGCTGGCCTGTACCAGCTGACTAGGGCTTGCAGGGTCTGTTTCATTTTTGTGTAGACTTTCAGGCTTAAGCTGCAGCCTGACTGCTAGGACTTGGCAGGGTGGGATGGTCCAGAGCTTGAACTCCAGCCTGAGCCCGGGAACCTTCATAGCAGTGAAAGAGCCCCGTAGATTGAGCCCAAGTCAGCTGGCATGGACCAGTTTAAGGATTTTCTTCACTGTGTAGACATATCCCTCTTAGGCCTTGCTTTATTAGTCCTGAAGTGTTTCTTACAGTTATTTTAAATGAAGGATGCTTTCATGCCCAATCTCAGAGGTCATATTGTACTTGCCAATGAAAATGCCTACAGGATGAGCTCAGAGGGCCCCAAAAATTCTGTGATAGTTATTGAGTTTCTGACTTCCCAAGGGGGAAAGGAGGTCTGCTGAGAAGTGGGAGGGGCAACCTCCCAGGCTGTTTGTCTCCCGAGGCAGAAGAATCTCCAGTCCCACAATGCCATGCTGGCCCTGCTGCCCTTTGGCTGGCTGGATCTTGCATTTATCAATTATCTTGAACCAACATAAAACCTCTCTCTGAGGGCGATATAGGCGTGGAGCATAAGTGAATACTACTCTACTATCCAGGGCCATGTCAACCCCAGCCTTGCTCAAGGCCACAAATTAACTCAAACTCCTGACCTCCCAGAGGTCTGCTCTGTGTGTGTGTGTGTGTGTGTGTGTGTGTGTGTGTGTGTGAGATCATGCTACTGAGCTGGCACAGCTTTCTTTCAATGACCCATTCTTTTCTCGAATACACCCTATCTGACACCCCTGTCCCCCCCCCCCACACACACACACAGAGCAAGAGGGCAGATAAGACTCCAGTGAGTAACGGATATCAGCTTTCAGAGACTGAATTACTTTTGGTTGTTTTTCAAAGGGTTTTAATATATAATTTCAGTGTCTTTGTTCTTCTCCCTCATCCCATCATCTTCTCCTTTGAAACACACTATTTATTATAATTTAATGCTCTCTTGGCTCTCAAACTTGGCTAGCTTTTTTTCAAAGGGGGGAGGAACTGCGGGGTTAAGAGGAAATGAAACTTTTTTTCCTGGCAGACAGATTATTCCCCCAGCTCTGACAACTCTCCTTATAAGAATATGTTGCACAGTGTGGAGGACAGACTCAGCAAGAAAAGACAGTGGAAAGTAGAACGTTCTCTTTAAATGGCTTCCAGGCACTTTCTCTTGCCAGTCCAAATGTTTTGGGTTTAGAGGTTTTTTTTTTAAGTAGAAGTCTTTGACCTCTCACTAAAAATATTTATCCAATGTGATTTCTATCAGATGGATAGAGACTTTATTTTCTTCTTCAAACCTTTTCTTTAAGTGTTGTTTCAAACTTAATTCTGTGCTGTCACATCACATGTAGCCTTTGCCAGTTCCATCTACTGTGGAACACAGCTGGGAGGCAAAAACTACTTGTGATGCCTCGCACTCCAGAAACACTCATCTTAAAACAAATCTTTTAAAAATATTCTGCCAAACTGCATCTTTGTAAATCTTTCCTTCTAACATGGTAAACAAACCAGAAACTCTCTGCGTATGAAGGGAACCTTTTTCTGCCTTGCCAGCTAAGGCACATAAGACATGTTAATTAGATAAATTTTCTAACACACAATCCTTCACAGATCTGCCCATTTTTTGAATGTGGTACTGCAAATCCTTTTTCAGTGTTTGCTAAGCCTAAAAAGTCACAAGACATGGGATTTTTTTGAGGGGATAAAAAATAAGCAGACAATTTGAACAATGCTATAATACTTCTCCTGCACTGTAAGCAGTCATCTTGGGCTATTTTAAAATTAGCTATAATTTGCATAATATATTTTATTGTTATAATTCACTGGTTGGATTTATAGCCATTTTGTAACAATAAATCTTGTTTTTTACTGGGGTATGTGATTTGTATGAAAATTGTGTCTAAGTCATATATTATTTGTTCCAGAAGAGCATGCTAGATGAATAGACATCGTAATGTTATATGCTTAGAACACTGTGATAATATGATAATAATAAGAACAATATGATAATTCTAGCCCCATTAAATTAGAAGTTGCTTCTCTTATCACTGCTCTTGTTTTCCCCACTTAACAAAGCAAAACCATTTGAAATGACAGATAGGAATGAACTATGAACACGTATTGCATTTTGAACTAAGACCAACAGGAGATCTGTTAAAACAACACAATGCTCTTTGACATTTCCATATTTGTTAAAAAGAACTAGAAAGCAAATGGTCAGCAACCAGGCCTGAAAATCACTGTATTAGGAGATTGCACCAATGGAGCAAACTAGATAAAAGGTCATTTTATTGCACATTGTATTTTTTCAGTGCTTTAAGCTCTAATGGCCCAGATACGTCTTTGCCTTACAGTGGAATTGCTACTTAGCAACAGGTTTGAATCTTACATTTGCTGAGTCTGTGCTGGATTGAAGTTTGCCTAAACAAAATTATCAGAGGCTGTGGAGGCTTAACATTGCATAAACAATCTGATGGAGTGGTCTCATCTTATCACTGCAGTAACAGAAGCATGCATTCCTACTAGCCCCCCTGCTGAGCAAGGTTTAAACAAGTTTTAACTGGATCAGCTAGTGCCAAGCATTCATTGATCCTGTATGCTCATCATTAACACAGATTTTTACATATGTTCAACAACAATGAATGACTACCATGTCAGTGACATAATGTTCTTCTGTGCTAAATTTCTGGCTATTTGGATGATGTCTTTAAGGAGAGATAATACTCACACCTCTTAAAAAGTTCATGGTATTCCATTTATTGTATACATGTACATTGGAAAAATGGAGTTTGAGGGAGTATTTTTAATAATATGTTTGTTAAAATGGCAGATTGATCCAACATGCACTGGGGTTTCTTCCTACATATGTAGTTGTACTAGCTAAAAAAAGGGAAAGTCTTTGGACTATATCTCATAGCAAAGTGAGGTCTCTCTAGTGATCATCTAGTTATTCATCTCTCTAGTTATTCATCATTGCCTTGATTTGTAAGTGGGTAGCATGGGAACATTCAGGAAACAGAAAAAAAACGGTGATAGATATTTGGAATAGAGAGTTTTTGGCAAGTATGAGTCCAATAAGGTTTCTGAACAGAATAGCATTTCAGGATTTATTTGTCTTATTGACATTGATATTTCATGTCCTCCTTGGTTGAAAGCTTCATTTTATAGTACAGGCAGTCCCCAGGTTACGTACAAGATAGGGACTGTAGGTCCGTACTTAAGTTGAATTTGTACTTAAGTCGGAACTGGCGTCCAGATTCAGCTGCTGCTGGAGTAACCTGTTGTTGAATCCACAATGGGGAGGCAAACCTTGATTTAATTCTAAGTGGAGCAGAGGCTCTGGTCCAAGAATTGAATATTGTTGAATTGCTCAGTAATAGCTACAACAATGTAATTGCTTTTAACACTTGAGTAGGAGGAAAATGCCAAAGAAACCAACTACAGTAACATTTATGTCAAAAAGAGAAACCACACAAAAACAAAGAAACTATAGTTTGAAACTCTCTTGCCCATCACTCTCTGGTTTGTCAACATCTGTGGTCCAGCATGATTTTGTGGTTAGCCCTATGACCATTTATCATGGTTGTGACCGAGTTTCCCATGGTCCCATAAAGTTTGTTTACAGTCACCACTCCTGGCTCTCAGTTTTCTGTGCTGTTGTTTAGCTCTAATTTACCCTTAAATGTGTTCTAATTTACCCTTAAAAGTGTTGTAAGTAGTGAAAGTGTTAGTAATGCTGCTCGACAATAATGACCTTCCATGGTTTGGCAAATTCTCTGGTTCAATATTGATCAAGTCCCAAAGATGCAGACTAGAGAGGCTCAACCTGTAGTTAAACAGAAATTAAAATAAACATTCATTGGTAAAGTGCCTATAAGCTGCATGGACATTATTTAAAAACACTATCATAGAGACTCAAACTAAAGGTATACCCCCAATAAGAAAATAAAAACCCAGAGGACAAGATGTTGCTAAACAGCAGAGTAAAAGAAGTGATTGGAGCAAAAGGCACCCTTTAAAAACTGGAAGAGAAGGTCCTATTGACAAAAATAGAAAGGAGAATAAACACTGGCCAGACAAGTATAAAAGTATAATAAGGCAGACTCTGACAGAATTTGAAAGGCAATGAGCTAAGGCAGGGCTGGATTAAGACATGCTGAGGCCCTAAACTATGTCAAGTTTAACAGACTCTGTAACATTACCAGCAAATGAAATTTCATAATGTTTTTTGTATTTAGAGGCCCCTCATAATTGAGGCCCTGAACTGTGGCTTACTTAGCTCGTGTGTAAATCCAGCACTGAACTGAGGATACCAAAAATGACAGCATTTTTAAAAGTACATCAGAAGCAGGCAATCTACCAGTCAGTGAGGTCACTGGAAAAGAAGTTCTAACAAAGCACTCAAGGAAGAGAAGGCCATTACTAAATGAGTATTTTGCATTGCTCTTCAGTTTAAAAAAAAAAAAAAAAAAAAAAAAAAAGAAAACCACACCTTAGCCATTCTTTTTAGGTGATAAATATGAGGGAAGTGTCTCAGATTAAGGTGTCAATAAAGGAAGTTTAGGAACAAATCAGTAAATTAGACAGTAATAAGTCACCAGTACCAGAGGATATTCGCTAAGAGTTCAGAAGGAAATCAAATATGAAATTGCACAATAACAAACTGTGATATGTAACCCCGCACTTATATCAGTCTCTATAGAAGATGACTGGAGGGGAGCTAATTTTAAATAAGCCTTCACTCAGTGTGCAGCGGAAGTAAAAATGTTGGGAACAGGATAGATAATAAGGCAAAAATATCATAATGCTACTGTATTAATCCATGGTATGCCCACAGCTTGAACTCTGCATGCAGTTCTGGTGCCCCATCTCATTAAAGATATATTAGAACTGGAAAAAATACAGGAAAGGTCTATAAAAATGATTAGGCATGTGGAACAGCTTCCATAAGAGGAGAAATTAAAAGACTGGGACTGTTCAGTCTAGAAAAGAGTTGAGTAAGGAGGTGGGTGGGATGATAGAAATCTACTAAATCATGAATGGTGTGGATAAAGAGAACAAATACGTGTTATTTTCTCCTACACATAACACAATGAAAGTAATAGGTGGCTGGTTTAAAACAAACAAAAGATAGTATTTCTTCACACAATGCATAGTAAACCTGCAGAAGTCGTCACCATAGTATATTGTGAAGACCAACATTATAAATGGGTTCAAAAATGAAATAGATCATTTCATGGAAGGCAGGGGTCATCAGTGGCTATTGGCCATGATGGTCAGGGATAAATCCCCATGCTCTGTTGTCCATAAACCTCTAATTGCCAGACAGCTGAGACATGACAGTCAGGGAGAGATCACTTTAAATTGCCCAGTTCTGTTCATTCCTGCTGGAGCACCTGGCATTGCCTACTATCAGAAAGAGGATCCTGTACTAGATACCCCATTAATCTGACTTAGTATGGCTATTCTTATGTTCATACAGACTAGGTGGGGTATTAAGGAGTTGGGGTGATTAGTATTAAAATCTGACTGCTGATTTTGTATTGTTATGTAGGACAAAACTACAGATCTAAGGAGGCCATGTTTAAAAATAGCATAATAAAATTAGTGCAGTTCAATCTGCCTTGCGGGGCTGACATGACCTGACTTGATGAAGCTACACATACTGAATGGCTTTTTATTTTTAGGGCACTCTATCTGGGATAACAATGACTCTGCTGATAGTGAAGCACTGGGTATAGTTTGTCTTGATGGCTGGCACTTATGCTTGAAAAGAACAGAATAGCATATTTAAACTGTCAAGCCTTAATTGTTTCATTAGACGGTGGTACCTTTTTCACAAAAGGAGCAAGCTAACCGAAGAAAGAAAGAATGATGAGCAGCAATTCTGGAAGGGCACAGGGGTGCTGCACTAGTTACCTCTCTTTCTTTGTTTCTTCCCAGTTCATCTCTGTCACCAGGAGAAGTTTAATTTTTTAATATAATGACTGTTATTAACATCAGTTAAAAGAATTTCATGAGCTCTGTGACATACTGCTCCCATATTTTTAGCTAGAAATGAACCACAAAAATATTCATGCTTCTGAATTCAGCTATTGTGTCTCCAACATCTAGTTTATTGATGATAATGATGACTTGCATTTATAAGTGTCTTTTATCCTATAGAAACCCGAAGTCTTTTTACTGACATAATATACATGAATCACTTCACTCACTGCTTGAAGTTCAGCTACCTTGAGGTGTCAATTGCTTAACCGTGCACACTAACACAACAAAATAGTTTGAGACAGGAAGTGAAGAGTATAAATCATAGTCAATTGAAACTACAACACAGGCCTTTCAACATATGAGAGATCTAATAACCCAGATTAGAATTTGGCCAGGACAGCAGGGCTGACCACAGGAGCTATAAATTTCTAGAGTAGCTGAAGTGATAGCTATAGAAAAGACTGAGGCTGTGAGCTGTTTGTATGTGTTCTTCATATCCATCGGGTATCAAGAGTTAGGGAATGTAATGGAGGTCTCTCTTTGATTTATTTCTCACTACCATGTGGAATACAGATCTACAACATGTTTCCCACTTACATACATTTAGGGATTTAGAAGCTTTTTTTATGGCAAAAGGGTGGTTATATTTAATCAAGAAATAAAAAAGTTTTTATATCTTAAGCATGAAATCAGATCCCAAAGGTAGGTGTTTTTCTCAGTTATTTTTATCTTCCATATAGTGATTTTTTTTTCCTATACAAAGAACAAAATATGATTAATGTATTTTTTAAGAGCTGGAATCCTGCTCTTGGTGCACTGTAGAAATGGAGGGGAGGATTCCTCATACATGTCCTCCTTTATTTGCTAAAGGGAGGATGGCAGTAGTTTGGCTGTTTCTCTTTATGGACTGTGAGCCCTCTACCTTTTAAGGTAGGCAAGTTGATTTATTTTAGTTTCCATTTTTATATTGGCTTTAAATGGTTCCTTATCTTCTTCTTAGGCCAGTTTCACTTTTAATTGAATCTTACTTTTTGCAGATATGTATTTAGCTGGATTGTACAAGATTATTGAAACATCTTGGGCCTGATTCCTAATTACATTACAGCCCCTTTACACCATATTAGCATTGCAAAGTGGTTGTACCTGTCATTTACATTCACTTTATGACTCCTTTACAGTCCTGCAAGCTAGGGAAAGCCAGAGTATGAATAAGAATCTGGGTATCTTTCATATTTAGGAAAAAGATTTTAAAATCCATTGACTTGCTCCTTTACAGTTTTCTAACTGGTCATTGGATGTAGGACTGCAAGAGAAGGATGAATTCATGTTTACAGGAAATACTTCACTCATACCTGTTCTGTGCCAAGTAACTCTTAGAGCACTAATCTCAAACACAGGCCCACAGGGTTTTCATAAGGCAGACTTGGCTGCAGCACCACACTAAAACACAAGAGTGCTAACAAATTAACAGATTTGGGTGGGGGCAACTTCCAGAGTTCTGTGACCCACTTCCTGATTGGCAACCTGATCTTGACCCTGATTGGCTGGTGACTGTATAAATATGCTGCTGCTAATCTGGCCTTGTTAGGACAACATGTCATTGTCTGTTAATTGTTCCTTGCAGCAACCTGGTCTTGTTTTGTTTCTCCACTTCCCATAACTTGCCCTTACTGCCCTACCTAAGCCCATCAGCTGTCTTACAGTACCTTCCCCTGCAATTGTCTCTCCTGGTGACTAGGCCCCTTTTGTGAACTGTGACCACTGTCTACCCTGTGACCAACCTGGGTTAACAGAGTAACTCCATTGACTTCAACTGAATTATTATTTACACTTTATACATGTGTGACTGAGAAGAGACTCGGGCAAAAGAATCACAGAAAAGCAGACACTGGAGTGCAGTTAGCATTGATCAAGAGTAGTGGGAGAAACAGACTCCAGAGAAGGTCAGTAATGTGATTTCAGAGTGTTTACTTCAATGGGCTGCTTATGGAAATACCTGCTGCAGGATGCTTGAGAAAAGAAACTCTCTTGTATAATGTCATAGTACCTTTACCTTTGAAGTTAAAGTGAAGAGAGAATGGGGAAAAAAAGTCCTTATTTACTATCAGAAGAGCCTGGAGATTTGAAGTGAGGTCTTATGGTGAGATTTCTAATGAGTTTCTTATATGCAACAGCTGATGTTTATTCTTTTGTAGTTCCCTCCATCCGAAGTTTCCAAAACACTATTTTATTTTTGAAGTTTAGTTGTAGCCAAGTGATTCATTATGACTCATTATGTGGGTTAGACCTGTGTGAGGCTCATTTGCTATTTTAAAACCTTTACAGCCTTTTAGAATTACCTTTTAAGTGCCTGAAGTGCTCCAGTTCATTAAGGATCTGGGCATGTCAATGTAGTTTGAGCATCACTGTAGAACTTCAGCCACCCTTGGTGAGCAAAATGGTTCTTGCTGTGCCAGGAAGATTAGAAAAAGATGTTGTCACACATTCTACAAGAAGAATGAATCACTCTGCTTTATAGTAATAGTGCTGCATAGTCCTGTCTTTTGTTTCTGCTTTTTAGTCATCTAGTGCTATAGGCTTTCATCTGTAGTTCTCTCAGGGGTGATAGGTAGAAATAGATTGGTCAGCTTTCCTACCATGTTCTTCTAATTTCAAACTCCCATGCCTCTGTGACTTGTTTACTACTGTGGAGGCAAGGAAAAGGGAATAAGGGAATTTGTGTGCAGCCATCTTGGTCTTGTTAGCAAGAGTCAGGCTAAGTTTGTGGCCTGACAACGCGAGAGCTGTAATAAGACACTGCCTTTGCCTCTCGCCTCCATACGAAGATAAGGATAGAATGCTGACTTTGGCAGGGACCTTGAGATAAGGAACATCTGGGTGGAACTAAAATAACTGTTAGCCATTGGTGTTTGTAATGAGAAGGAGACTAATTGTTTAATGTTATTATATCTAATGAATAGTATATAAACTGCTTCATAATTGCTTGTATTTGACGATCTGCCTAGCAGCAGCTTCTTCCCTTGCAATATTGCTTGAATAAGCTGTCTCTGACTACTTGTTGCTCACAAATGCAGAGTGAAGGCTTGTTTTCTTCCACACTACCAAGTTAGCTTCTCATTCTGTCAAAAGCATCTCATCTGATGGGCATGTATAAGAGCCAAAACATATTAAGATATTTGTCACAATCAAATTATATTGACTCATACTGAAAAGTAATGCCTTAGATCAGGTTACCTCTGAACTCTAATCCATCTTAACTCTAATCCAAACTGGGATGCTGATGCAAATATTTTTGTGTGTCTATTCACATTTTTCACTTCTGTGCATTTCATTAATTTTCAATATATTTTGTTTTCTTTTGAGACTGATTCCTCCTTAACTGACTTTATATTATATTGCCCTGACCTGTCTTGCTAAGGAATGTTAGTGTTTGTCACCGTCTTTAAAAGCTAATTTGATGTAGCTTTCATGAGCATCATGGAAGCACATTTCCCATGTTGGATGAGCATAGTTGAATATTTGGAGTAATTTCCTGGAGCCCCTGTAGACTCAAACCTCCCCTTGGATTCTGATGAATGATTTCAGGGTACAGGGTTGGACCCTTGATTTTAAGATCACTGCATGCTTTAGTTATGGTCACTTTTTTTTTTACTTCATTCTCAGAGTACTTGGTTGTGCTTCCAAAGTGGCAAAGCTCTACATAAAAATGCATTGCATAAGTAGTAATTCTTGAAGTAAAAATATGGCTATACTTGAATGCTGGGAATCATCTGCAGAGCATATCATGCAAGATCTGTGATGAGGGTGAAAAATTACAAAGATGGAAATGGTTATGGATTTGTGATTATAGCAGGTTATTCACTAGATGAGCCATGCACACAGACAGAATCCACTCAAAGATTTATTATAAGGTACATTTATGTTACTGAAGAGTAACTTCCATTACCCAAATACACAAACTAGAGACTTTTGGGAAGTTTTTCTACTGGTATATAGTGGTTATGTATGTCAGTTGTATTTGATCCCTGACAGTGTAGAAGGGGGGATTAACTTTGTGACTAACTTTACTATATATATACAATATGGTTATTGAAGAAACACAGGAGGCTCTGAATGCTGTGGTTGGAAGGGTTAAGACTCCAAAATGGCCTACTTTGGCAGTCATCCCATCTGGACAGGTTTACATCTTCTGGAGTAGTTCCATCTGGATTCCCTCCTCTGCCTCCCCTCGCCTAGAACTGTTGTGTGGAGTCAGTTCAAGTTTTCACTTGTACTTGTTCAGATGAAAGATCAGCATTTAATTATAGCTTCTAATGTAATGCTCCTCGCCCATTGTTCTTATCTTCATTCCCTTCCTCACATTTAATTTATCACAACTGTTCTCTTTAGTACAATGCATTACCCTCTTCCTCACCATGAGTACTTGAACAGAGACATAGAATAATAAAGAAAATATTGTAGCCCTACTACATTTTCAACATTTCAGCATATGAATGTGGCTTACTTTTCCAGGCTTTCTAATTTTCTTTGTTATAGTTTTCCCCTTTTGTTTTTGTAGAATACATCCTAAGAGCATTTTAAGTCCTCTGTGCTTGAGAGACTGAATTTAACTTGGATTTGTGTAACACTAAAAAAGATTCCCTGTTCAAGTCACAGTTAATATTGTTTTTCTTTGAGTTTTCTTTATTTCTGTTTTATTATACTTTTAATATGCTTTTCCTAAATGACAGGAGTACATTAATTCTCAAATGTTAATCATATGTCTTGTTGGAAACCCAATCTCTTTAAATAGATGAAGCAGCAGCTGTAAAGAGGGAAAAAGAAAAAAGAAGAATAATTTGGGGGGTGGGGGAAGAGGAGGGAATGCTTTGAAGTACAGTATAATAGTCTTATGTAAAAAAAAAAAGCAGTTCAAACATAACAATGATAAAGAAAACATGTTGTATGGATGGTCTAATGCCTAAACAGCTGTTAAGTAGATATGCAGAAAAGAATCTGCTTTCACTTTTCTGCTCTTATTCCTTTCCATTAGAGTCAGCGGAAGATATTAGTTGGGAAAAAAAAAGGAGATGGAGAACTACTTAGGGTTGCTCAAAATGCTGGATGAGGGAACAGATGTTGCAATTTTATACTTCTTACATCTGCCTATTATCAGCATCTGTACCTATGTGTAATACATGTATAAACAAAAATAGTATTCATTACGCCATCATAAAATATTAAACAGTAACTGGTCTGAGGTCAACATTTGATAGCTATTTCTCAGCAATATATATCAATTATTTTGTTTGCTGAACTCTTTAGAGTAAGAGTACAAATGTTAATTTGGGAAATATTTATATAAAGATGCATGAGATCAGAGTTCCAGTGAAGGTTAGCAGTACCAGTGAAGGTTAGCAGTAAAAGTGCCAGAACTTGTTTTGGGATGCTAACGCTATTATAGCTCTGTTACTCTTTGTCAATACATTTACTCCTTGTGCATAACAACAATCTAGGATGAATTCTCTTTTTTTTCTAAAATGACTTTCTCTGAAGTACCCCTGGCTGTGGGTTCTGTTCTCATTAAGTTCGGCAGTCTACTTCCTTTTGTAGGGTGGGGTCAATGGTGTGGGATTAGCAGGGAATATTACCTGATGGATATAAGGAGGTCAAATATTTCTGGAAAAGTAGGTCCAAACATGGTAGCTCTTGAGCATTTACATGCTGTGTTTTTGACTGTATGTCCCAACTAGCACTGGTCCCTTGAGTGACTCAGTCATTGAAATGCTATTTGTTCCTTTGAGGTAGCTGACAGGATTTTAAAACTGCAATAATGGAAGTTCATGGCTGCTTCTAGCATTATGAATTTCAAATGCGTTTTCCAGAGTCAGTAGCTAGCATCTATTTTTGGCATATTTTTCTCCATTTACACATTACAAAGCAAATTGAGTAGACCCCAAAGATCTCAAGACTTCATTGCCTAGCCAGACCGGAGTAATCTGGATAGGCAATCTGACTGGAACTATAGTGAGTCAGATACTGAATCTCTTACTTAAGCCTTGTTCAGGCAAAATTCCTATTGACAGTAATGGTAATTTTACCTCAATGAGGACCAAATGAAGATTTGGCTCTGAGTTAGCAAAGAGAGCTAGTTACCATTAAGGAATCTCATAGTATTTCTGTGATATCAAGACTTCTCTACCTCCCACAGACTCAAACTGGGGAATAATTCTTTCCCTATCACCCTAAAGGCTGCATATACAAACTCTGCTCTCTGTAAGATCTGTTCACAATTGAAAAAAAAAAAAACCCACAGAATTGAGAATCTGGATACAGTTAAAAGTAAAGCCGTTAAAATGTCACTGCAAAGCAATGGCTCAGGAAGGACATAACAATAACAAAACCAATATCACTGTAAAAAAAGAAAACATGAAAAAGTTTGGTGCAAGTGACTATATCAGTGCATACGTAGCTGGTATAAATAACAACTTCTCTTATTCCCCTTACAATCCCTTCACTTCAACACATGGATAAGTATGTACAAATTCTGAGCCAAAGTAAGTGAGAACGCAAAATGGCCTCTTGAGCTGCTGCCCTGTTTTTTACAGGGCCAAGTGCCTGCTAGGGGAGGCTCCACTTTACATCTCTGGGTAATGCATCAATTCACTAACCTTTTTTAAAAAATCAGTCAGTAATTGATCCTTTCTTTTTCTTTTTCATGAGAGAGACACAGAATCCTCCTCAACCTGTCCAAAAATCAGATGGAGATTCAACATCTGCTACCTTTTTTCTGAATTGTAAGCAATCTAAACATGCACACTAATTGATAAGCTGGCGGCTTTCAGACACCAGTCATCAGATGCATCAACAATGTGTGCTATCTCTGTCTACACGACTGCTAAAATGTGAATGCTTAAAAATAAAAGTCACGTGCATAGAACCATGCACAAAATTCCATGCAAAAAAGTTGCCAAAATGTAATATTTCTCGGGTTGTAAGCAAAGCCTTGGAGAGAGTCCTTAACTGATGGGCTCAGATTTCCAATATCATGAACTTCAGGTGGATTCTATTTTTCTTTCCAGGTCATTAACGTGGTGCTATCCAT
Organism: Pelodiscus sinensis; assembly: GCF_052426305.1. Classification (NCBI taxonomy): domain Eukaryota; kingdom Metazoa; phylum Chordata; order Testudines; family Trionychidae; genus Pelodiscus; species Pelodiscus sinensis. Next base: position 65,560,717 of record NC_143057.1, read on the forward strand.
TCCTTCATATGTCTTGAAATTCTTTAGTATTCAGTCACCATCCCTCCTTCTGAAAGCTTCTTGTGGTTGAAAGTTGAAGTACTCTGAGAGCTGAAAGGTATTTAAATGGTGTAATGAATCCTTATAATTAGATTTACTCTTTTTAATCAAGTATGCAAAATAGTGTTTCTTGCTCCCAATGATGCTTCTGCCTCAGACAGAGGATATGTAACAATAAATGAATCTGCTTGTGCACATTAGGAACTCTGCACCTCTCTTGAATTGTTCTTATTATTCCATAATGTTCTTCTCAGTGTACAATTATTTTTATGGATGTAAAAAAGAACACCAAAGCCCCACAATTACAATATCCAAGTTATAAGAATGCCACCCTGGTGAGACTGCAGCTGGATATTGTGGGGAAAAAGCTATCTTTGAGAGGGGGATGAAGATTAAAAGAAAAAAGATGGCAAAGAACAAGAAACATGGGAAAAGAAAATTTAGAAGCATATATCTTCACTCCTATGAAGTTTTGGGATTCCTTTAAACTATGCTTGTGAAACACAAATACCTTTCAGAGAGAAACCAACAAGGCAGGATATTGGAATGCAAAAATCTTATTTTTCTTAGAGCTGGAAGGGACTCAGTAGAGATCTTTTTTAAAAAACATTCATTTTAACTAAAATGAATTTGTCAGACTTGGGAACCAGTCTCCATCTCCAGATGAAAAATTATCTTGTTGTGATTTATGTATTTAATATTTCACACTGGAAATATAAAACTACAGCAGTTATTTTATAGTGACTGAGATCAGGAAATATAGGGGCAATTTATTATATTATTTTACTTTATAAAACTATAAATCAACATTATTGAAAATTAAATGTATGTTAGACTGTAAGGGACCTTAGAGGTATAACAATGTTTTACATATGACTTTTGAGAGTATGATGGGAATCAGAATTATTCATAGGATCCTTGGATTTTTCTTTGACTTAATCAAATTAATAAAACAATTTCATTTCTAAACTGTATTAATGTTCTGCAGGAAGAGCGCAACTGGGGTACATTTATCTTTAGAAGCATGTGTGTATGGATACACACACTACTGGGGACAAGCAAGGAAAAATGCTGTAACCCTAGGGGTTTTATTATTTTATTGTGGTGCCTTCTAGCCTGGCTGTTGTTTAGGGTCTGTCACTGTTCCCCTTATAAGTAGCATATTTCAGGGGCCATTTCAGAAGTAAAAATCGATTTAGACAAAAACTCGTACAAAGGCTTCAGTCCAAGAGCAGTTTTTATAACTAATGGTTTTTAAAAAAGCAACCATTTAAAAAAGTCAACCATTATAATGAGGTTTACGTGTTTTAAATGTTTTGGATATTTTATTTTTTTAAGAGTGCATTAAGATCCTGTATTGGTGAGGAACATGAGCCAAGAAAAGGAAAGGCAAGTGTTGACCACATTTTCACATACAAGTCTGTCACTACACTGAAAGTCTGACTTGCATCAAGATGCCCATTCTGATTATGCACATTAGAAATCAGCCTGCTGATTTCTCCCCCTGCCCCAACACACTGTACAGCCAGCTCATTTTCACTCATGAAACCCTAAAATGAGATGTAAAAAACATCTTCAGAAATGGTTTTACTGCATCACTTACTCCGCTTATGTTTGCAATATCCAAATTAAAGGATGGGTGGATGTGTATAAACTGTGTAGTTTTGGCTCATCTCTCTTAGGTGGACATTTTGGTATTTTATTTAAATAGGTAAGTTAGCAGTGAACTATTTTCTATAGATGTACACCAACACCAAGGCTGGCATGATTTTTCAGAAATACTTTTAACGGAAAAGTTTTTCCGTTAAAAGTATTTACGCAAAAGCGTGTCTAGATTGGCACGGATGCTTTTGCTCAAAAGCATCTGTGGCCAGTCTAGATGCGATTTTGCACAAGAAAGCCCTGATTGCCATTTTAGCCATCGGGGCTTTTTTGCGCAAAACAGTTCTTCCCTGTCTACACTGGCCCTCTTGTGCTAGTATTCTTGCACAAGAGGGCTTTTTCCCGAGCGGGAGCGTGAAAGTATTTGCGCAAGAAGCACTGATTTTGTACATTACAAAGTCAGTTCTCTTGCGCAAATTCAAGCGGCCACTGTAGACAGCTGGCAAGTTTTTGCGCAAAAGCAACTGCTTTTGCGCAAAATCTTGCCAGTCTAGATTCACTCCCAAGACTCTCTAAAATGGGTGCCTAAAGTTAATCTTCTATATTTATGTTTTCATATAGGTGACTTGAAGTCAATGGGAACTGATAAGTACTCATTTCTATTGAAAAATCAGGCCTCCTTTTTAGGTGTCTAATCCTGGCCCTACTGGAGTCAATGAGATCATTTTTATTGGCTGAGTAAGGCCAGGATTTCATGTATCAGTGGGTGAAAGGGCTTTAGGTACCTAACATTTAAGTGCCATTGGCATTCAGAACCCTTCCCCTTTTTTAGCTAACCTTGTTGGCACCTAAGCCACTTACATTCCTATGTTTCTGCGGTTAAATTTTCATTGTGCCTACATATCAGAAGCGGAGCATGTGCTCAAGCACAACCACTTCAGTCCTGATGCTACCAGGCAGCTTGATACCTAATTCATGTCTAAAGCCCAGTAGGATAAATAAAATAAAATAGGCATTCCCCTGTCTATCTTGCCTTGAAGCTTGATCTGATAGGTATGGTTTTCAACTGGAACACCTAGTCAAAAAGGGACCCCTGACAGCACTCTTAAAATTCCAGTTGGTGCAGGGTTGGTAGACTCATACTCAGCTCTCTGAAGCACCCAGGAAGGAGCTGGCATGTCTTTGTAGCTCCTACACATAAGGGCAGCCAGGGGAGTTCTGTGCACTGCCCCCACCTCAATCACCATCCTGAATCTCACTGGTCAGAAACCTTGGCCAATGAGAACTGTGGGGGATCTTCCTATGGGCAGGGGCAGTACCCAGAACCTCCTGACTGCCCATATGTCTAGGAGTCAGAGGGACATATTGCCACTTCTTAGTAGCTGCCTGAGATAATTGCTACCTGGAGCTGCACTGTGCAACACCTCCTGCATCCTAACTCCTGTTCCTACCTATATTCCTAGCCCCTCCTGCATGTCAGCTCCCTGCCCCAGCACAGAGCCTCTTGTTCACCCCATCCCAAAACCTAATTGTCCATCCCTGCCCAGTGAAAACGAATGAGTGAGTGAGGGTGAGGGAGAGCGAGCAGTGGAGTGAGGAGCTTTGAGGAATGGCGGAGGCAAGAGTGTTCAGTTTCCTATGATCAGATAGTTGGCAACTCTACACACAATAGCTAGAGGAGGTGCAGACTTATAAACTTCAATTGAATGATGAGGCTACTGACCCAGGATCTACAAGATCTAGATTTACTCCTCCCATTGCCTGATGTGGAGAAGGGATTTTAATTTAGGTGTCTCGGCCTGTGGTTAGGGCAGTCTCCTGAAAGTTATCAGAGATTCTGTGGTCAGTGTCTTCCAATATCTCCTGTTGATGGTGGTCCACTGTGTTAAAATAATTTAACAATGCTTTGTGTCCATGAGAGAGAGTGACTTTATAGCCTGCTGGTTAGAGCAGTCCCCTGAGAGGTTGGAAATCCAGCTTCTATTCCCCCTGCTCCATGTGGAGTTAGTACCTCCCTTTGGGATGGATTTAAACACCTAGCTTACTCTGAAGGATGGCCTTTAGATCACTCTCTTCCTCAACATTTCCTATTGGCTAGCTGAGGAAGCTTCCAGCTCAGCTTGCTGTCTTTTATGAATGTCATTTCTCGAGTGTCTGATTTTTTCCCCATTCACTGTACAGAATCTTGGGAACTTGGGCACCTAACTCAAGGTTGTTAATTTCACTGGGCAGAATCTGTAGGTGCCTAAACAACTATAAAAATGTAGCCCAAAGTGACTTAGAAGCACAAGTCCCATTGAAAAGCCCAGATGCAGCCTAATTTTAATCACCCATTCATGGAAATCTTATTCTTACTTAGAACTCCTATGCCATATGTCAGCAAAAGGAAAGAGCCATCTCTAAACCCTATGGTTACGTCTATATTGGCAAGATTTTGAGTAAATACTCTTTAACGCAAGAGTTTTTGCATTAGAGTATTTGAGTAAGAGAGCGTCTACACTGGCATGTGCCTTTGCGCAAGAGATGTGCTTTTGTGCAAGAGCATCCGTGCCAGTGTAGACGCTCTTTTGTGCAAGAAAGCTCCGATGGCCATTTTAAACATCGGGCTTTCTTGCACAAGAAATTGATGTTGCCTGTCTACACTGGCCTCTTGTGCAAGAACAGTTGATTAAGAGGGCTTATCCCTGAGTGGGAGCGACAGAGTATTTGCGCAGGAAGCACTGATTTTATACATTAGAATGTCAGTGTTCTTGCGCAAGTTCTCGCGGCCAGTGTTGACAGGTGGCAAGATTTTTGCGCAAAATCTTGCCAATGTAGATGTAGCCTATGTGCTCTGTAGAGGGGGCCTGATAGGTTAGAAGACAGGAAGAAGATCCCACTGCTGACTCCCTGCCATCACCAGCCTACTGCCCATTACAGGAGGTGAATACTGAGTTGGAGTTGAACCTGCCAAGTGAGGCTGGGATTGTTTGGGGGCCTCTTGGGTCAATTAGTTGTAACAAAGACAGTGCTGGGAGAAAGTGCATGTCTTGGGAAGAGAACATATGAACCTGGGGTGAGTCCAGGTGCAAAGCTACAGCCAGGCTGAAGAACAGCTCAGAGGGGAGAGAGCTCCCTCTGTCACAGTGAGTGCAGGAAGAGACAGCTGGAGACATTATAAAGACTAAGATTCATCAAATGGAGTTCATACTGCACCCAAGCATAGTGCCCACTGCCAGGGGAATGCTAGGGACTGAGAGTGGATGTCAATTTGCATTATGTCAGGTAAATTAGGATTATTTTGTTGTTCAAGTGTTAGGGGTACTGTATTGTTATTACAGTGTATGACTTCCATTAGGAGTCCCACAATGATCTGTTTATTGATTAGAGTTTTCTCTAATCAATGTGTGGATGAGATGATGGTGTAGGGAGGAGGGGTTTAGATTTATTAGGAACTGGGGACACTTTTGGGATAGGAGGAGCCTATACAGGAAGGATGGGTTCCACCTAAACCAAGGTGGATCCAGACTGCTGGCACTAAACATTAAAAAGGTTGTAGAGCAGTTTTTAAACTAAGAGATGAGGGAAAACTGATTGGTGAGGAGGAGCACATGGATCGGATGGAGACTTCTCTTAGAGGAGAGTCCATTGATGGAGATTCTCTATGTCTTAGAAAGAGAGGAGGGGAGATGATAAAGTATGGGCCAGATCAGACAAGAAACAATCTCACATGAAAGAATCTAATACATCAGGGAAGGGCAGACAAACAGTGGCAATTTTTTAAAGTGCTTCTACACAAATGCTAGAAGTCTAACTAATAAGATGGGTGAACTAGAGAACTTTATATTAAAGGAGGAGATTGACATAATAAGCATCATAGGAACGTGGTGGAATGAGGACAATCAGTGGGACACAATCATACCAGGATATAAAATATATCGGAAGGACAGAATAGGTCATGCGGGTGGCGGAGTGGCACTATATGTGAAAGATTATGTAGAATCAAATGAAGTAAAAATCTTAAATGAATGTAAATGTTCCATAGAATCACTATGGATAGTAATTCCATGCTCTAATAAGAATATAGCAGTAGGGCTATATTATTGACCAGCTGACCAGGACACTTAGGCTATGTCTAGACTGCAGGCTTCTTTCGAAAGAGGCTCTTTCGAAAGCATCTTTCGAAAGAGCCTCTTTCGAAAGATCGCGTCTAGACTGCAGGCGGATCTTTCGATAGAGGAAATCCGCTTTTTCGAAAGAGAGCACCCAGCGAGTCTGGATGCTCTCTTTCGAAGACTGCCTCTTTACATTGTAGAACGCCTTCTTTCGAAAGAGGAACTTTCGAAAGAAGGCGTTCTTCCTCGTGAAATGAGGTTTACCGCCATCGAAAGAAAAGCCGCGTTCTTTCGAAATAATTTCGAAAACGCGGCTTGAGTCTGGACGCAGGGGAGGTTTTTTTGGGAAAAGGCTACTTTTCCCGAAAAAACCCCTGAGTCTGGACACGGCCTAATAGTGACGTTGAAATGCTAAGGGAGATTAGAGAGGTTATCAAAATAAAAAACTCAATAATAATAGGGGATTTCGATTATCCCCATATTAACTGGTTACATGTCACCTCATGATGAGATGCAGAGATAAAATTTCTCAATGCCTTAAATGACTGCTTCTTGGAGCAACTGATACACAAACCCACGAGGGGAGAGGCAATTCTCGATTTAGTGCTGAGTGGAGTGCAGGATCTGGTCCAGGAGGTAACTATTACAGGACCACTTGGGAATAGTGACCATAATATAATAACATTTAACATTCCTGTGGGGGGAAGAACACCTCAGCAGTCCATCACTCTGGCATTTAATTTCAAAAAGGGGAATTATGCAAAAATGAGGAGGTTAGTTAAACAGAAATTAAAAAGTACAGAGACTAGAGTAAAATCCCTTCAAGCTGCATGGAAACTTTTCCAAGACACCACAATAGAGGCCCAACTTAAATGTATACCCCAAATTAAAAAACATAGTAAGAGACCTAAAAAAGAGCCACTGTGGCTTAACAACCAAGTAAAAGAAGCAGTGAGATAAATAGGCATCTTTTAAAAAGTCGAAGTCCAATCCTAGTGAGGTAAAATAAAAGGAACATAAACATTGCCAAATTAAGTGTAAAAATGTATTAAGAAAAGATTTTGAGGAACAGCTAGTCAAAAACTCAAACAGTAATAGCAAAATGTTTTTTAAGTACATTAGAAGCAGGAAGCCTGCTAAACAACTAGTGGGGCTCCTGGACTATCAAGATACAAAAGGAGCAATTAAGGACAATAAAACCATTGTGGAGAGACTAAATGATTTCTTTGCTTCAGTCTTCATGGCTGAGGATGTTAGGGAGATTCCTAAACCTGCACTGTCCTTTGTGGGTGATGAATCTGAGGAACTGTCCCAGATTGACGTGTCATTAAAGGAGGTTTTGGAACAAATTGAAAAACTTAAGAGTAACAAATCACTGGGACCAGATGGCATTCACCCAAGGGTTCTGAAAGAACTCAAATGTGAAATTGCGGAACTATTAACTGTGGTTTGTAACCTATCTTTTAAATCAGCTTCTGTACCCAAGGACTGGAAGACAGCTAACATAACACCAATATTTAAAAAGGGCTCTAGAAGTGACCCTGGCAATTACAGAATGGTAAGTCTAACATCAGTACCAGGCAAATTTGTGGAAACAATAGTAAAAAATAAAATTGTCGGACACTTAGAACATAATTTGTTGGCAAAAGTCAACATGGTTTCTGTAAAGGGAAATCATGCTTTACTAATCTATTAGAGTTCTTTGAAGGGGTTAACAAACAAACATACAGACAGGGGGGATCCAATAGATACAGTATACTTAGATTTCCAGAAAGCCTTTGACAAGGTCCGTCACCAAAGGTTTTTGTATGAATTAAGTTGTTATGGGATAAGAGGGAAGATCCTTTCCTGGATTGAGAACTGGTTAGAAGACAGGATACAAAGGGTAGGAATAAATGGTAAATTTTTATAATGGAGAGGGGTAACTAGTGATGTTCCCCGAGGGACAGTCTTAGGAGCAATCCTATTCAACTTATTCATAAATGATCTAGAGAAAGGGGTAAGCAGTGAGGTGGCAAAGTTTGCAGATGATACTAAACTGTTCAAGATAGTCAAGACCAAAGCAGACTGTGAAGAACTTTAAAAAGATCTCACAAAACTAAGTGATTGGGCAACAAAATGGCAAATGAAATTTAATGTGGATAAATGTACAGTAATGCATATTGGAAAAAATAACCTCAACTATCCATACAATATGATGGGGGCTAATTTAACAACAACTAATCAGGAAAAAGATCTTGGAGTTGTCATGGATAGCTCTCTCAGTGTGCAGCAGCAGTTAAAAAAGCAAACAGGATTTTAGGAATCATTAAAAAAGGGATAGAAAATAAGACAAAGAATATCTTACTGCCCCATATAAAACTATGGTATGCCCACATCTTGAATATTGAGTACCAATGTGGTCTTCTCACCTCAAAAGAGATATTTTGGCATTAGAAAAGGTTCAGAAAATGGCAACTAAAATGATTAAGGGTTTGGAACGGGTCCCATATGAAGAGAGGCTAAAGAGACTGGGACTTTTCAGTTTAGAGAAGAGAAGACTGAAGGGGGATATGATAGAGGTACTGTATATATAAACATGAGGGCTACGTCTACACTGGCCCCTTTTCCGGAAGGGGCATGTAAATTTCATGAGTCGTAGTAGGAAATGCGCGGGGGATTTAAATATCCCCCGCGGCATTTAAATAAAAATGTCCGCCGCTTTTTTCCGGCTTTTAAAAAAGCCGGAAAAGAGCGTCTACACTGGCCCCGATCCTCCGGAAAAAGTGCCCTTTTCCGGAGGATCTTATTCCTACTTCAAAGTATTCCTTCAAAGTAGGAATAAGATCCTCCGGAAAAGGGCACTTTTTCCGGAGGATCGGGGCCAGTGTAGACGCTCTTTTCCGGCTTTTTTAAAAGCCGGAAAAAAGCGGCGGACATTTTTATTTAAATGCCGCGGGGGATATTTAAATCCCCCGCGCATTTCCCTACTACGACTCATGAAATTTACATGCCCCTTCCGGAAAAGGGGCCAGTGTAGACGTAGCCGAGTAGTGTGGAGAGGGTGAATAAAGAAAAGTTATTTACTTGTTCTCATAATATAAGAGCTAGAGAACAGCAAACGAAATTAATGGGTAGCAGGTTTAAAACTAATAAAAGAAAGTTCTTCACACAGCGCACAGTCAACCTGTGGAACTCCTTGACAGTGGAGGCTGTGAAGGCTAGGACTATAACAGAGTTTAAAAAAGAGCTAGATAAATTCATGGAGGTTAGGTCAATAAAAGACTATTAGCCAGGGGGTAAGGAATGGTTTCCTTGGCCTCTGTTTGTCAAAGGCTGGAGATAGATGACAGGAGACAAATCACTTGATCATTGTCTTCGGTCCACCCCCTCTAGGGCACCTGGCACTGGCCGCTGTTGGCAGACAGGATACTGGGCTAGATGGACCTTTGGTCTGACACAGTATGGCCATTCTTATGTTCTCCCTGCCCACTAGGTGCAGAGATATATAGCTATGTATAGCACTTACACCTGGGTAAATACCTGATTCCCCGGTCAATCAAGAGACCTGGGACGGTCTAGCCAAGACACAAGAATAAAGGGTTATTCAGTGAAATAGAAAGTGAGAAAATTCATCACATAAAAACAAATATTTTTCACACAACCTATGGTTAGACTATGGAACTCATGGTCACAGGAAGACACTGAGGCCCAGAATTTAATGAGATTCTAAGAGAGATGGGACATTTATACAGATCTCAAGAATGTAAATCCTATCTTCCTATCTCAAACTGGGTGAAAATTGAATTGTTTAAACATAAAGCAATCTGACTGTAGCATTCATAGGTAAAGTTGGATTTTATGGTCAACCATAAACTCTACAAAAGAAGCATGTTTATAAACTAGTTTTCATATGCTGCTTTGAACAGTATTTTTTTTTACTCATCCCCCTCAAATCACATTTATCATTTTTAATACAAAGATGTTTGGAAAAATACTGTAACACAGATAATTAAGAATAGTAACAGAGAAGAAAGTTATATAGTCATATGATGAACATGTAGACAAGTTTCTATCCTTTTTTCAGCTTTGATTCTTTGAGTATATAATAAAAAGAAAGCAGATGATTAGCTATGTGGCATGTACAAATGACTTGTGGACCTAGTCAGGTTTTCTATAGCAACACTAAGCCAGATTTGCTTTCTTGTTGACCTATTTTGCAGTTTATCTAGGGTTAGTGTTAGTTTTGTATGAAATGTTTGACAACTCAAGAAAGCGAGGACATTTTGCCATTCCTAAATGGCATTCTTTACTTGCCTCATCATGTCTTGTTGTTGCAGTATGTGCGAGATATCCAGCATCATTTCCAAAACTTCAGACTCGATGAACTGTTTCAGACTTGTGTATGGGCGGGGTAGTATTACATAGAATTAAGTGCTTTTGTTATGCTTTCATGCCTCTGAATTGCAAAGAACATATTGAAGGCATTTATTGAAATAGAGTGCATGGCTTGTTTTGATTGTTTCACCCATAAACATATTTTTTCCAGCTCAAGCTATTATGAGTTTTATATAGTTTTCCAGAGCATATTTGTTATAGGTGACAATGATGAGGGAATACCGGTAATTTTAGAACAGAGTTTTTTACATAGCTATGCCGCGTGCAGCTTAGGGGAGATGAAGACTTGCAAAAGGCACCCAACATACTTAGCAGTCTCTAAAAAGAGGCTCCTAGACACTGAAGCTGCATTGTTTTGCTTCCAGAATCCCTGCCTCCTAGCTCATATGTAAACTCCTTTCCGTGCTGGCTTAGTCATATGATTCAATATGACACATCCCCAAATTGGCAATGCAGGCCAGAGAGGAAACCCCATCTTATTGTCACTTTTTTTTCTTCATTGAATGTCTTCAGTGCTATGGAGGACTTTCTACCAACTCTTCATATTAAGGTGAATGTGTCTCTGAGTAACTTTATGCAGCATAACTTGCTCAGACTAGATTCCCTGCACAGACTAGATTGCCGCTCGTGGAAACTCCACTGAGAGATCAGGTTGTGGCAGTTCAATGCATTCAAATTAGCTTTTGAGTTAGGGGAAAGCTATGTGGGATTGGCACAGCCCCAAGATTGGTGGATCTGCAATAAAAAAAAACTATTTTATTTTATGTATTAATGCCCAAAATACCCTGGTGGTGGGTGCTAGAGAAATTAGATCAAATATTGATCAATGGAAAGAGGACATGGATAGGGTAGCTGGACCAACACTAGGGAAGACAAAATAGGAAGACTTTAGTGTTCAGCTTCCACACTGAGTGGAAGATAACTTGTTCTCCCCGTCAATCAAAATCCTACTTCTTACCCTTCATTCTCCCTCATGGAAAAATAGGGTACACTGAATTTTGGGCCTCAGCTACTGTAAATCAGCATGTCCCCCTTGGCTTTAGTAGAACTATGCTGATTAATGCTTGCCCTAAGAGCTACCTCCTTCAGTCAGCTAGACCAATGCTTAATTCAGCCTCCAAAGAAATCAGTGTGGGTTAGATATAGGCAGGGCAGAGTGAGCTGTCAGTATCGTTTCTTAGAAAAGTGGTTCCTAAACATGCTGGGACAGTTCACTAACTGATCTGCCCGCAGTGGAGAAGATACAATAGTATTGATTAAAGTCCAAGTATAATATGCTTATTGGCACTTTTGTAAAATTCATTGCTAGTTTGCTTCACTTTGAACCTTAGGAGACTATAAATCATAGTGTATATATTTTTTTGGCTACTGCTTGTTGCTTAAGGGAATTAATTTTTTTCTTGTTTGACCTGATAGTAGATTTCCAGAGGTGAAAGCTTTCATCTGAATAGCTGACTTTCCCTAAATATACTGACAGTTAATAATAATATTATTAAATAAATTAGTGCTTGACAAGCGCAAAAAAAAAAAAAAAAAAAGATTGTGCATAATGTCTAATGAGCCTCAATAAACAGGGTTTACTTTTAATTTGTGCTAATAATATTCAGTCAATAACTTAACAATGCTAAATAGCTCTTCAGAAACGATGGCTGGAATGTACTGTGGTTTTGCTTTTGAAAGTCAATCTGTTTTACATAGTCCTAGAGTGGGTGCCAGTAAAAATGGTCAGCATCAGTAAAGCATGTGCTCTCCTGTTTCAATAAATGTAACAAGGTGTCCAGCAGACCTGATTCATCCTTGTCAAAATGTACTTCTGTTTCAGGGCAAAGTGGTGGGGGGCATTGAGGGAGTGGAAGAAACCAAACAGGTTTTTTTCTGAAAAAAATGAGTTTTGTTTTCTTTATGGGAAATTCATCTCTCTTGCCTTTGAGTTTTACAGGATATCTCTAACAGACACTCCTGAGACCTGTATCAGTCTAAAAAACTAGGTTTCAGTGCTGCAGGAGGAGCCCTTCCATTTGTCTTTCATTTAGATTTGTTGCATGTTTACCAAGGTGAAAGGATTAGTGCCCTGGAGATCATTTGCTTTCATAAGCTTTAAATTAGAGGAGAAAAAGTTCCAGGTCTTGATTCTCTTCCAAGAGCCCATTCTCTCTCAGCAAGGCATATAGGAGTAAGCTGTGACATACTGATTGCCAGCAGACTCTTCCTACAAAATTGCCCTGTCTGAATCAGTTAAGCAGGGTGGGAAAAGAGGACTTTTGCCAGTTGTCTCCCATGTCTTCTCCCATGTGGTGAGATACCCGGAGCATTCTTTGAGATTTCAGAAACAAGATGAAATACTACAGATTTCTAAGTCTAAATAATGCCAAAATTCCAGACTATATGGAATGATAATTCACATACCTTCTGACCTTTTGCATATTGCCTTGCTGTAAAATATTGATTCCCTAGATTTTTTTTATGGTGGAAGGGGGTGAGGTAAAAAAATTGGAAGAAAAGAGGAGTCTTGGTTTAGCATTATTTCCATTTAAATGTAAAATCAATAGTAGGTAATGACACTAAAATCCTTGCTCTCCCAAAATTGACATCTGGTGGTATTTCTCCCTTTCTATATGACCAATAGCTTAAATAATTAAATACATTAATAGAACCATGAAAACATTTGACTGAAACTAGTTATAATAAATTACTATGAACCAGAATAACAAAACTCCAATTCGGCAAACTCCAAACCAGATAAATTGCAACCGACATCTTTCTCTGAATGACATTTTCAGAAGGTTTCATTAATAATTTTAAATTACATTTTCTGTGAAGATCATTTCACCACAGACTATGATGTGTGGCGGCGGGGGGGTGGAGGTGTTCATTTACTGATTTACTGTGGAGGTATTTAAGGGCTAATAGGAGGAATCCTCTGCTTTACAAGGGAATAATCCAATTCCCACATGGATTAACTACCAGTCTATAGCAGAACAGTTCATTTAAGCAAGAGAACTCTCTTAATACTGAGAAAATCAAAGCAACTATTCTGTTGTCAATATTGTACAACAAGTAAAATCATTCTTATTAAAAGTAAAATTGAGGTTCCCTTCAATCAGGTAATTAACCTTAATTCCATTGCATTTTAAATTCTTCACTCTCTGATAAATGTGATCTGGGTTTCCCACTACTGCAGCTAGGGGAAAAAAACACTCAACGTAAGAGGGACTGGGAGCAAAACAAAAAATTGGAACAATCTAATAAAAGAAAAATGTGGTGTAAGCATGGGGAATCAGGAAGTCTTTAGATCTAATTCCTTTAGTTAATCCATAACCTTGTTTGCATGACCTTGGGTATCCTTAACTTCTACTTCCATTTCTTGTCTCCAAAATGGAGATAATACCTCCCTGCTTCACAGCAGTGTGGAAAAGATTTGTTAAATAATGTCTTAATCTGCCACCTTCACTCAAGATGAGCACTACTTAATATACTATAATAAGGAAGGAGTCATTCAAGTGATAATAAAACCAATTATCAGGTATATACCATCAGTTTCTGAATGTACTGTGTTAGTCTATAGCGGTGGTCTCCAACCTCTTTGAGCATGAGATCACTTTTTTAATTTAAGTGCAATCCAAGATCTACCTCAAATATAAGGTCTACTCAAATATAATACCCTTGCCCTGCCTTCTCCCTGTCCCGTCTCTAAGGCCCATCCATCTCTCCTCTCTCTGTTGCTTCCTCTGCCTCTCCCTCATTCATTCACTCATTTTCACCAGGCTTCCTTTTTAACTGGGTGTTTGGTGAAATCTGAATACCTGGCCACCCTCTTCAGATCCAGTGCACCCATACCTTTTGTATGGACTGAGGCCAGTACCCAACTTGTTCCTGTAAGAAATGTCCTAGGCACCTAAGCCATGTGACTCTAAGTGTCTGGTTCCTGTTGAGGGTCACAAAGCAGAACGAGAAAGAGACACCCTTGCTAGCCAGAGAGAGACACCTAGAAGTTCAGCACTATTACTCAGCATTGCAATGCTTAATTTCCTTCATGGATCCCACCCAATATATTTTGATTTGTAATATTCGTCAGGAAGAAAATATTTAATTCAAATGAGAATTTCCTGTCATTACTGTGCTCTGAAGAGGGAGATGGAGACAAGGATTAGATATTTTGTTTAAAAGAATAAGCAGGCAGCAGCTGTTTTTCTGACAGAGAAGCTAGATACTGCATATGCTACCACTAGTTGACTCTCAGCTTGAGCTCCACTGTAGTATTGTTGGGTATCCTGCCACTGCATTCCCTATTCCTGGGCAATCTTACTGTTCCTGGCAAGAGTTCAACTTTTTCCTAAGTTCTTTTTAGAACCCAATTTACAGCCTCCTTATCTTCAGCCCCTGGTAGCACTTCCCATTATCTACCATAGGTTTTTGGTAAAGCAGGAGGTTCTGCAAGGAGTTTTTATCTATATCTATTAGTCCTTTGGGCTCCTAATGGAGCATATGTCCTCCACAGTCATTCTCCATCTCTTGCAATCCTTAGCGATAGTCTTGATTTGATCCCATGTTAAGCCAGCTGCTTTTACTTTGTCCAGGTGGCTTCATTGCCATGTTTGTTTGGGACATCCCCTTTTCCTCTTTCCCTTTGGATTCCATTCTAACACTTGTCTCATGATACTTTCCTCACAGTCTTTACGCAGGATGTGGCCTGCCCATCACCACTTTCTTTTCTTTATCTGGATCTCCATTGGTTTCTGATTTGTTTTAGTCCGCAAAGTTTCATTTGGCACTCTATCATACCACTTTAACTGGAGAATGCATCTAAGACATTTATTGACAAACGACTGAATTCTCTTAGTGTTGCTCATATTTAAATTATAGTTTCAATTTGCCCAAACAAGGTGTTGAAGAAAGAGGTTAGCAAGTGTCTGACTGAGCTCTCCTTGCTGCTTGTGTTCATTAGCAGTCCCTGGTAACTTCCCTGGTATTGGGAAACATTCAGCGTTCCCATCTCACCTTTTTAAAGCTGCACTTCTCCAGCATGTTTTACTAGTGCAGTGGTCTCCAACCTTTTTACACCCAAGATCACTTTTTAAGTCTCAGAACAGGTGAAGATCTACTGCCCCGCCCCTTCCTTGAAGCCCCGCCTACATTACATCAGGAAATCTAATGTAAATGTACTGCGTAGGTGCGCAGTTCAGAGAGGGCTCAAGAGCTACTCTTAGAGCCCCTGAGATCTACCGGTAGATCGCGATCTACTGGTTGGTGACCACGGTACTAGTGCATCTAATTGGCACTCCCTGAATGCAGTAGTGCTCTTTAGCCTCTACACCGGGGAAATGGAGTGTGTTCCATCATTGTTACTTCCCTATTTTCTCTAAAACAGGGATGGGGAACTTCAGCCCCCGAGGCTCAGGGCTCCCTTCCTAGCGTTGGGGAGCTTGCGTTTACTAGGGGACTAGAGCACACAAACTCTACTAGCCTGGGCCTCACTAGGCTCTAGTATGCAAGGGGACTGTGGGGAGTGTCTTTCTCCTTCTCAGTCAGGGGCCATGTTACTGAGGGGTTTTTTTTGGCTTCTCACTTGTTTGGCCCCTTACTGATTTTTCCATGGGTCAGTAGCCCTTGACCCAAAACATGTTTGCTACCCCTGCTCTAAAATGATGCTACATGGAAATTGCACATTGACAATTAGCTGCATCAGAGTGGAAATTCTAGATTGATTACTGCTGTAAGTATGTTTCTGTGTTATCCGAGTGTTAGGGTCATCTCCAGTTGTTGAAAATTCAGGACATGGATTAGTCAGGATTGGTCAACAAATGTGGTGGCCTCCCTTCCTGTGTATATTTTTCTGGATTTGTTGCAGAGATAGTCTTCTGTAAATTAATACTAAGTGGCTTTGTTGATTCTTTTGCCAAGCAGACTGAAATAAAAGGTGTGAAATTATTCTATTCATCTTAATGGGGTGCTAATGACTTCAAAGCCTAGCTGTGACCATTTAAATGTGAACACCATTAATCAATGGCTATAACACAAACACTCAGCTTGAGTCACTGAAATTTAATTGCACAGGGCAGTTGGCTAGCAATTGAAGATTTGTGGGGGTTTTTTAAGAGGGGAAAAAATTCCTGCCATGTTAATTTAACAGATTCAAGGAAGGGAAAAAAACCTACCGTTTTATTGAAGGTTTAAAAAGTATATTGCTACCATAGTCACAAATTAACCAGTCTGCATGAAATGAATAAATCTCAGTAGTGGTGTCATTTTGATTACTGCTACTAGACAGCAACTTGCAAAATTAAATTTCCTTCCAAATGGTTCTTGTGTGCCCTTAGATTGCAAAGCTCATATAAATAGAACCCCCTTCAGAATTGCTTTTAAAAGTCTTTTTAGTTCCACTGAATATCCTCCTCCATTCAAACATTACATTACATGTCTGGAGAGACTATATGTCCAAATACAGCTAGGGCTGTAATACTGTCCTTGTGAATATAGAGAAAACCATGTTGGATAGATCACTATCCAAGTGTCAGCCAGGGAAAGCAGGCAGCAGACAGAGGCTGAAACAGTGCATCACAAGGTGGCAGGCATGCTATGATTGCTGCTTAATACATATCATAACTGTTGTGTCCATCTGTTTGTTGCATCTGTAAATTACCTCTTGTCCGATACTCAGGCTGTAAACTCTTCAGGGCAGGGCCCATCATTTTATTAGGTTGTGTTAAATGTTTGCATGTAGTGGGGCTCTCTGATCTTTGATTGGTGCCTATTGGTGCTACTAGTAGACAAGCAAAAACAGTTGGAAGCCTTTTGTTTTTTCCAGCTCTGCCCTCACTTCCTATGTGACCTTAAGTAAGTTAGTTAACCTTTTTGTCCTGCTTTTTCCAACCATCTCATGCCTCCTTCTATCATTATAAATGAACTTTGAAGAAAAATATGACCAGTTCCACATCATCTTGTTAAAACAGAAATCTTAATTAGCTTGGTCAATTTTAGGTTACTATTGTATTTACTAGCCAATAGCCCATTATAAAATGGGATTTTTGGGTCTTTCCTCCATGTGTCTCTCTCTCTCTCTCTCTCCTCCTTCTTCTGCCTCCCCCCTCTCTCTCTCTTAGCTCTCCTCCGCTTCCTGCCTCTCTTTCTCTTCTTCCCCTCCTGCCTCTCACTCTGAGGACCCCGGAGCCCAAACGGCTGTTTGGGTTCCACGCTTCCCGTGTGGGGGCAAGCAGCACAAGCAGCTGTCTGGGCTCCATGCTCCCCATGCAGCACGGGGTCCGCGGAGCCCAAACAGCCTCTTGCACCGCTTGCTTCCCCGCGGCGGCCCAGCTGAGTGGCACAGTAGTCAGCCGACCGCCACGGCGGGAGGCAAAGGGGAGCAGGATGGTGACGTACACGACCAGGCCCCGCCCCCTGGCTGTGTACATCACCGCCACGCCCCCCCTTTCCCTCCCGCCATGGCGCTCGGCTGACTTCTGTGCCGCTCAGCCGGGCCGCCACGGGGGAGAAAGCGGCCATTTGGGGTCCGTGTTCCCCATGCGGCGTCCCCGTGCTGCATGGAGAGCGCGGACCCCAAACGGCCGGTTGCGCCGCTTACTCCCCCAAGGTGGTCCAGCTGAGCAGCGCAGAAGTTAGCTGAGCGCCCCCCAGAGGCAAGACGTAACGCTACAGTGTTACAGAGTCTCAGACACTGGGCTACTATATATATGATGAAAGAGCCTGGTACAATTAGGTGTGCAGCCAGTCCTTGGATGAGCTCTGCTAATGCACCTCAATTTCTGAAGTATGTCAGTTTTACAGCCTTTCTGAGATCGTGAGACTTGCCTGAGGGCTCCAGTGTCAGCTTTCTCTTGCCAGGTGAATATACCTTGCCACTTTTTCCTAATGGTAAGTTCCTGGTCTACCCCTAAAAACTAACCTAGCTACATTGCTCGGGGCTGAGAAAAATTTCATGCTCAGTGTGATTTAGCCCCCACTGTAGACACTGTTGGAAGAATTCTTTAATCAACATACTTTCTGCCTCTAGGATTATTTATATCAACAGAAACCTTTCCCCATCAATATAGGAAGTATCTAATCTACAGCAGCACAGCCTCTGTACTATAGCTGGGCTACTGTCATACACACATGGCCTGAGTCTGGGCTTCTTCCCTTGGGAGATAGGGGAAGGGAACACATACCCTTTCCAGCTAAGGACTGTTCTGCACAGAGATGGTATGGTGGCATAGCTATGTGAAAAAAATCACCCTGGTCTGATGTAACTATGTGAGTTCAGTTGAGTTTACACTGAGGATTATGTTGATAGAAGAGTTCTTCCATCAACAGAACTAACTTGGGATTAGTCTAAAAAGTTAGGCTGATCCAGCTGTATTGGGGCGGGAAAACTCCACACCCCTGGGCAGCAAATTAAGTGGATCTAATCCCAAGGTAGATAGCACTAGGTCAACAGCAGAATTCTGTTGCCCTTGCTACTGTCCCTGAGGGAGAATTCCTTCTGTCCATGCAGGTATTATCTTCACTGAAGCACTAAAGTGGAGCAATTGCTGCTGGGCCACTTTAGGATTTCAAGCATAAACAGGTCCTTTGTTTAGGGGAGGTGGTATTCTTCTTATGCCCATAGGAAAAAAAGATTATTAATAAACCCTTTTCTTCTCTGTGGAGTGTTCAGCAATTCCTATCAATGAATTAATTCTACTGACCTTGCCAATCAGAAGCTGAAGAATAGCACTGCAGTTAAACCACTGTGAATCCTGTTGAATATGTAATTTGTGCAGGTCCCATGCAGCTCAGCATAGGCCCTTCATCACTTAGCCCTGACAAAGAGATGTATTCCTACAACTAGCCCTTGTGTGCCTGTGTATCTCCCAGATCTGATTTCAGACAACAGTTGAGAGCCCATCAAGTGACTAACTCAATAACTTGTTGGCTTTACAAATAATCTTTTTTGTTAGTTTATTTTTTGGGGGGGCTATAGTAATTTAGGAGGCAGCTGGAAATGCTGGTTATGATGGTGTATACATGCTGCACTGGCACTGCAAGAGCTGAATTAAGCCAGGAGGGCCCAATCAGCCAATTAGGCTGCAAATGGGGGGCTTTTAGGTTGTGTGGAGGGCCTTGATTAGAAAGATGCTCAGCTGTGAGGGACCAGATGGGGCTTCTATAAAGCCAGGAGGCTGGAATAGTGTAGGAGGAGCAAGGAGGAAGTTGGAAGACCTTCTGGAGGTGAAGGAAAGGCTGAAGAGGTACAGTAAGGAGTCCAGTAGTGAGAACAATAAGGTGGTGTAGATGCAGACTTTGACTGTTCACTACAGGGTCCTGGGCTGGAACCCAGGGTAGAGACTGGGCCTGGATTCCTCTTCTAAGAATTGCAGAGTGACAAAGCTAAGAGCTGTGACTGCTGAAGTCAGTGTGAGAGTGACATAGTCAGGGCAGTGGGTGTGAGGACTACCTGATACTGTTTGTGGAGAGAGACTTTGAAGACCACCCTGGAAGGGGAAACTGCTGAGTGGCCTTGCTAGCAGTTCTTGGAGCAAGGGAAGGGCACAGACAGAGGTTGTTCATCCATCGTTGTCAATGAAGACCTCAACACCACTAAGTGCTTTGAGACTGGATACAGTGTGTCCGAAGATGACTTATCAGGCCAATTTGGGCACCAAATGTCCTGAAACATGTTGGGCAGACATGTGTAGGCATTGCAATCATTGCTCTGGTAGCTTTGGACTTGCGTAGCACGCGCTTCAGAGATGCGCCTTGTTTCGAGAGCTTGGCATCCCTTGTGGATGAGACTGCGCCAGGCAGGGCAGTTGTGTGCCAGCAATTCCCAGGTGGTTGTATCAATTCCGAACAACTTCAGGGAGGCCTTGAGTGTATCTTTGTAACGTTTCCTCTGTCCACCATGCGAGCGTTTACCAGTAGAGAGGTCTCCAAAAAGGAGCTGCTTAGGTATACGTTTGTCCAGCATACGAATGACATGACCTGCCCATCTAGTCTGTGCACTCATCAGCAGAGTGTGGACTGATGGTAAAATTGCTCTACAGAGAACCTCAGTGTCTGGTATTTTGTCTTGCCATCTGATGTGTAATATTCTGCGAAGACAAGTCATGTGGAAGTGATTAAGCTGTCTTGTATGCCTCCGATACACAGTCCACGTTTCACAGGCATACAGGAGGGTGGTGAGTACCATAGCTCTGTAGACCTTCAGTTTTGTTGCTTGGCTGATTCCTCGACGTTCCCATACAGTGGGGTGCAGTCTACCAAAAGCAGAACTTGCCTTCGCTATTCTGCATGTGACTTCTATGTCAATGTTAGCTGCATGGGAAAGAGTGCTGCCAAGATAAGTGAACTGGTCCACTGCCTGTAGTATCCGCCCTGTGACTGTGATTGTGGGTTCTGTGTACGGTGCATAAGGGACAGGCTGATGCATGACTTCGGTCTTTCTGCTGTTAATGGTGAGTCCAAAGTTGTCAGAAGCTGTGCAGAACTTGTCCACACTAACTTGCATCTCTGCTTCAGAGCCAGCAAACAAGGCGCAATCATCGGCAAACAAGCAGTCTCTCAGAACAGTCTCTTTCACTTTGGTGATAGCCTGAAGTTTCCTCAGGTTGAAAAGATTCCCGTCCACTCCGTACTTAAGGCTGATTCTGTCAACACTGTCCTGGAAGGCCTCATTCAGCATAGCAGTAAACATGATGCTGAACAGTGTAGGTGCGAGTACACAGCCCTGTTTGACGCCATTGGTGACTGGGAATGCCTTAGAAGATTCTCCACCATCTAGCACTCTGGCCATCATGAAACTGGCGTACCATCTGAATGAATTTGGGGGAACAGCCAAACTTTGACATAATCCTCCACAGACCTTGTCGGCTGACAGTGTCGAAGGCTTTCATGAGGTCAACAAAGGTTACGTAAAGATCACGATTCTGCTCCTGACACTTCTCCTGAAGTTGGCGCGCGGCAAAGATCATGTCAATAGTCCTGCGGTCCTTACAAAAGCCACATTGTGACTCCGGCAGGAGGCCACACTCCAGATGAGTGATCAGACGATTTAACATCACTCTTGCAAGAATTTTACCCGAGATGGAAAGCAGCGAAATTCCTGGATGATTGTCACATATCTGTCGATTGCCCTTCCTCTTATAAAGATGTACAATGGATGCATTCTTGAGTTCCTGAGGAATGGATCCTTGCTCCCAAAAAGACTGGAACAACTCGGTGAGCTTCTCTGTGAGTACGTGACCGCTGGCTTTATAGACCTCTACAGGTATAGCGTCTGCCCCTGGAGCTTTGCCGCTGGATAGCTGGCTAACAGCTTGTGAAACTTCGGCTACTACCGGTGGATCATCCATGGCGCCATTGATGTCAACCTGGGGAATCCTTTCAATCACCTTGTTGAAAAATGACGGTCGGTTGAAGACATCTTCAAAATGTTCAACCCATCTCTGCAGGATCTAAGCCTTCTCTGTAATCAGAGTGGTACCATCTGTACTAATAAGGGGGGAGCTCCCGAGAGACTGAGGTCCATAGAGAGTGTTGAGGGCTGCATAGAACCGTTTCAGGTCATTCCTGTCAACATGCCCCTGAATTTCAGCTGCCTGATTACTTAACCAAGCATCCTGCATTTTGCGCAGTTTGTTCTGGACTGTTCTGCGAGCATTTGCAAAGGCGTTCTTCTTGGCAGCTGATGATGGATCGTTCTAATGTGCACGATGAAGACGGTGCTTTTCAGCAAGTAGAGACAGTATCTCCCCATCATTCTCATCGAACCAATTGGGCTGCTTGCGCGAAGAGGGTCCCAAATTCTTCAGTGCAGATGGGTGGATAGCATTCCGGAAAAGTTCCCAGTTGTCCGCAGCACAGCCTGCGAGGTACAGGTCGGAAAGCTTGCTTTCTAGATCCTCAGTCAATGCTGAGGCTATGCTTGGGTTCTTTAGCTTGGCCACATTAACTCTTTTTATGAGCTTGCTACCTTGTGGCTGCCTCTATTTCAAAATCTACATATTAGGTAAAGGGAAGAAAACAAAACTTTCTAGAAAAGGAATGTTGTACTGTCAGTGATTCCCAGTTTTGCTTCCAAATGTCTATCAAAGATGTCCTCAGACTGTTGACCTGACGCAGGGAGTTTTAAAAGCACATGTATTTAAAACATACTCTTACTGGGATGACTATATGCACTGCTCTGTCATGGTGTAGCTGTACCAATGTAGCTGCAGTGCGTCTGAAGATGCTGTAGGCCGATGGGAGAGAGCTCTCCTACCGGCATAATGAAACCACCTCCTCCGATGGCAGAAGCTATGTTGGTGGGCGAAGTTCTCTTACAGACAGCACTCCACATGTGACCACTTATGTAAGTGGAACTTAGAGGTAAGAATAAACCACACACACCATAGCTATGTCTATACTGCAAGCTTCTTGCGCAAGAACTTTTTGCGGGAAAAAAAGTGTCCACGCTGCCATGTGCTTTTGCATAAGAGATGTACTTTTGTGCAAAAGCATCCATGGCAGTGTGGACACACTCTTGTGTAAGAAAGGTCTGATGGCCATTTTAGCTATACGGGTTTCTTGCGCAAGAAACCCCTGTTCCTGGCCAAACTAGCCTTTTTGCGCAAGAGCTCTTGTGCAAAAAGGTTTATTCCTCATGGGGAGAGGAATAACTCTTGAACAAAAAGCCCTCTCTTCTGACGATCTACTGTAAACTTTCTTGTGCAAGAATGGGCTTGTAATGTGGATGCTCCTCAAGTTTTTGTGCAAGAAGCCTGCAGTGTACGCATAGTCCATGAGTGTTATAAATTATGCCAACATAGGCTACAGTGCACAAAGCCTAAATTTTACTTTTTCTCCTTCTTGGGAGGTTTTCATTTGTGTGTACAACTGCTTGTCAATATTCTAGAATAGGAGATTCCACACTCTCTCCATATCCAGTTATTGATTTTTCTATAAATTCAACCTCAGGGGCCATTTTATCAAATCATCCCTTTAATCTGTCTATTTTTTAATAATTTTTTCTCCCTCTTCACTGGTGAGTTACATAAAATTGGCAGGTGAGCCTTCCCTTCACTTACATTGTGTACTCCCAGGTCCATTAGATCTTTCTATATGTAATATTCATGATAAAGAACTTCACTATCACCCATGCTTGCTATATGTGGGGCTTAGAGCCTATGGCTCAGATTAAGAGCTAATATGTAAGGGTGAAGTTATGTCCATAAATGATTTTAGAAAGTCTACTGAGTTGTAATTTCCACACTGAAGAGTAGGTAATCTCTTGCCTCAGCAAAACTTAGCTACTGGGGGTTGAGAGAGAAGAAATCTCTACCATGAAAAACCCTTGTAGGGTTTTTCACTGATCATTCTGTGGAAGAAGGGGTCTGTATTCCTTTAGAAGGATTCAACGGCTCTTTCCCATGTTCCCATTAGGCTCTGGATTTCTGAATCCTTGGTAGAATAGCTTCAATGGAATGCCCAGTGTGTTTCTTTCACACCTCTGAAATAAACCCTCCCTTTAAATCAGGTTTCTCCCCTGTGTAAGGGCTGTATAGGAAAGGTAATACAGCACCTGAATGTATTAGCTTTCTGAAATCACCATGGGGCAATGGGATGATGTGCATCCACATGGCCTCCTGCCACCCCAGCCGTTGCTGCTTCCTCCACTCAGATTCCTGAATTGCTGAGTGTCTTTCATAGGGTTTGGGGATTGGAGGTGGTGTCACCCTTTCTGCACCTGGAGAAATTCATGTGTGTGTGTGTGTGGGGGGAGGGGGGGCATGGATTGTGGGGCCTGACGAAGCTTGGAGAGTCTAGAAAAGTTGTTGTTGGTTTTTGTTTTTTTCCCCACCAGCTTAGAATCTCCTGCAATCTCTGATGCTACTTTATACGTCACTTCTGAATTTGCAGTGTGAAAGTAAGAGCTGATCAAGTTGGTACAGGCTCTTGTTGAAGGTGAAGTTTTACTTTTTGGAGCATTAACTTGTTGGCTTCATAATGCTAAAAACATAAAAGCTGCCAAATAGCAAATAAATCACAATGCTGACAGCTTCACAGGCAGGAAAAGGTTGAATTAAAAGAAATCATAAAACGGGCACCTGCAAGTGTACAAGTAACACTCCCTTGGCCTGTCGTCTTGCCCTCTACTACATCTTGGAATCCCTAAAATGTTTACTAGGCAGCAAACACTGCTAGGGGGATTGCTGGGGTATAGGAGCCAGTGGGGTCTATGCTGTCCGGGTGACAGCTCTCTGAGGCTGGCTGTGGTAGGGGCCATGCTGCCTGGGAGGAAGGTGGGAAGCTTTTCTCCACCCCCACCCCCTGCTGCCCAAATAGAGCTATTTCTGTCCAGGTCCCTTTCTCTGGCCCCCTTGCGGCCCTCTGTCAGCCGACGGTCAGGGCAGTGTGTGCGTGTGTGTTACACCCAAGTCTTCAACTGCTGAGACACAAAGTCTCATTGCAGCGGGCAGCCTAGGAGGCTGGAGGGCACCCTGAAAAGTAGTTTAACGTCCGTGACTTTACTGCTAGGACCGAGGTCCCGTCGCAGAGGGTAGCCAAACAGGCTAACAGACGCCCCAGTGTGTACAGGAAGAGCTTATTACGCTTCAGATTTTAGCTGCTAGAATTTCATAATTCCTTCGCAGCGGGCAGCCTCGGGGAGACTGAGAAGCGCCCCAACTGAATTTTGCCACCTGGGTGTGACACAAATCCAAACGCCCAAGCTCTCCCTATATCTGTCCCTTTATGACCGGCTGAAGTTCTTTTGTTTGTGTTCGGTTCGGGTACAGCAGCACGGGTCCAAGTCAGAAGCTTGACACACACTGGCTTATTTATAGGAGAAAGAAAAAGAAAAGAAATAAAGAAACTTGGTTCAGTATATATATATATATATTTTTTATAATTGAATGAGGGCACCCCACTTGTTCTCAAAGTTTATAGCTAAATCACCTTACCAAAGGTGATTTACAATAGAAATGAAGCAGTTTGACTTTAAGAAAACTATAATAAAGTAACTAACTTACAACAGAGAGACAATTAGAGTGTACACATAAAGAAAACACATTGCAGGTACAATTCTCACCCCTGCGTTCCAGACTTGGTGTGGCCAGCGTCTTTCTCTCAATCCCTCGGGAAGAAGTAGGGCGAGGTTGGGCGTCCCACGGACCTCGGGAGACAATCAATACCTGCCAGCAGGTGTAGGTGATTGGAGCTCAAATTGGGTGGGCAACTCAACCCTCTTTATACCCCTTGGGTCACATGGGCTTCTTCCTGGTCTCAAGTGGCCAATCAGGAAAAATGGCTTTGAATGCCAAGTTTCCCACGAAGGGTGCAAAGCATAATTCACACCTGGGAAGATGCAGACAATGGGCACCTCTGGTATGTGATGGGCGAAGATTCCTCTCCCGAGACAGTGCAGGCGTGTCAATTACTGATACTAGCCATCACGGCGACGGGAGGCCTCCCAGTCGTCAGCTAGCCCATTTACTGTCTGGTTTCTGTTTATGGTAGAGTCAGGGACAGGCACCACACCTGCGTTCCCAGGGCATCAAAGGCTGACTGCCTTTCTCTTGCTCTCGGGGGGGGGGGGAAAAACAAGATGGGGCTCGTGCAAAAACAAGATGGGGTTTTTGTGTCTGGCTACACCCTCTTGTGGTCATTTCACAGTATAACTTTCCCTGATAGTATCCCCCTTCCTTTCTATGTTAATGAAAACAATCACTTTCCAGGCATATCCCATTCTCCTGGCACAACTGAATCCTTATCTTGCTTTAAATTACAAGAGGAAGCTGCATACTAAATTGGTGATCTAGCTTTTACTTTAGGAAGAGTTCTTGAGTAAATGGACAGATAGACTTCCTTGATCATGCACAAACTCTCTCAAATATATAGGAGACTAGTTTGTAGCCTTCACTTTTTCATTGATTCATGTTAGTTTCATCAATAAAAAGACTAAACTAAGTTAACATTCCTGTCTATTTTAGTTTTCTTTATGAAAAATCAATTAATCAAATTTTTGATAAATGTGTTTGTCAGGAGGACATTCTAATCTAACAGTGGGTCAAAAATCCAAGATGTCTGCCACAGTACAGAATGATGAAAATGACAGCTGTTGAAATACCAATGCAAGACTTCTACATCTGCTTGGAACAGCAGCTGAAAGTTCAGAATCTGGGCTTTAAAATGATAGAAAGATTAAGCTAAATCTCCATGTGACTGTGAAGATATCAACATTTATAGCAGATGTTGGCAGTGTTTTAAGGAATGGAAACTCCTGCAGATGTTGGTGGCTGGAGCACTCAAAGTAGCTGGGCTCTATAAAACTCTGTGTGAGGAAAACATGATTTTTGTAGAAACTAAATTATCTGCTATTTCTTAGCTCAAAAATGGAACTTTTCAGCATGGGTATGAAGAGCACAGTTTTTCTGTGCTTGTTCCGAGGCTGCTTTGTGACATTTGTCAGATGTCCAGAGATTTTTTACCTCCTCCTTCTTTATGGGGTGCTCCCAGTTAAATTAAAGATGCTGGAAAAGATGTGTCCTGGTTGAAGAGAAGGCACAATTAATCACGAGCTCTAGAATCAGCATTATCTATGCTTTGCCACCCATATTTTGGTTATTTTTATTTTTCTTCTTTAGCTGTACATCTTCCATTTACAAATTTCCACTTATAAATATATTGGATCAAATTCAAGGTCTCTGTCTTAATTCTCGAGACCCCTGAGGAAATGGTCCAAGTTTCTTGAGCGTGCCTCTGTCTTTGTGATGATGACCTCCCTTGACAGCCATGCTTCTCAGAAATTGAGAGCCTGTCAATCTCAAGGGTGAAGCTGATGAAAGCAGGAGATAGGGCTTGCTTGACAACAAGCCAAAGGCTTTGGAACTCATTACTAGAGGAGATAAGAATGACCACAAATCTTGCTGCTTTCAGAGCAAAGCCTAAAGCTCCCTTCTTCAACTTAACTTTTCAATTGGTAGTATTAAAAACAGCCAAATAGAACAGGAGGGAAAAGAGGCAAAGGGAAGAAATAGCAGGTAAAAGAGAGAAGGAAACACTTAAAAAGAAACAAAATGTAGTCTTGACTGCCAGGTCAGTAGAGGAGAGAACAACTATACTGGCCTTTTTGTGAATTTGGTCATTTCTTCTTATGAGCTACTCAACCACTTCTGTAGGTGGACAGTATTTTAAGAACTTTAATAGGAAAGTATATAGAAAATTACTCCTCTTGATCCAGTTTTAAATTACAACAATAGACATCCCAATTATCTAGGTAATCTGAAGAATAGTTGAACATATCTGAATAGTGGAACTGTGATAACTTAGATGGAGTTGAAGGGTTCCCTTTATGCATAGCATGCCCAGTCATTTTCCTTTCTTATAAGATTTGTCTGGTCTGCTCTAGTGGCCTTTCTGTGGTGGAATAGGAAATAAAATCCTACCATCTGGATAGTAGTATTGCCCACACTCTAACTTTCTGCTGGTGTGCCATGAAAATCTATGGTTTAACTATCTATCTCTCGGTGAGGTTTGTACTGATAACTTAACAGTACTGCATAAGCAGTATATACATTCAGACATGAAAGCATCTCTGCATAAATCTATCCACACACCTTAATTGTGTTATCACTTATATTTTTTTCACTTTTGATTACTTGCTTGCCTTCTAGCATACACCTCTCTTCTTCTCATGCAAACACCCACATGACATACACCCTATTAACTGCCATTTTCAGTGTCCCATTCTCCCATCTGTGTATCTGGGGACTGTGTCCAAACCCACTGCCCAGTCTCAGCTCTACTCTGGCTTAATTAATATAATTCTTTGTTCTTCACATATTATAAACTGTCCCCATAGATCACCTTTGTGTGACCAGAAGTAAAACTAATTAGGTTTAAGAGTAATTTCTCAATCTTGGCTTGTCTGCCCTTACTATTCTCGTGTCCCTTTTTGAAAACAAAAAGAATCATATTTTGAGTTAACTGCCTTTTACAGTTTTCACTAAAATTAGGACTAAATTTTGAACTCAGATGCATGTACAGGGCTCCCATTGACTTAGCATGCTCAGCATTGAACTTTTTGCCCAAAGTCTTTGCTTGACCGACATATAACTTTGGTTTTGACATATGAACAGTATAAAGATTGAATTGTCTGATCCCTGTAACATGTCTTAAGCAAACATTTTACATCATATTAGAAATCTTATGGGGTGGTGGGGTTTGTCAAGATTTTGGCAATTTCAGCTGTCAGTTCTTTTTTTTTCCCCCCTCCTCTTGAATATGTAGTATTTCTGTATTTGTGACATTATTCCTCTAAATGGTTGTTATTTCTGCCAAAAATAAGATCTTTGATGTAAATATCAATAGCCTTCAGAAATATTGACGAAACATGGAACTACTTGGAAGAAGGTCATCTTATAGTCCTAATCAAGAACACCTAAATATGCTAATTTCATTGTGCTTGAAATTCAAAAACTGCAATACCTTGATACCTCTCTTCTTTCTACATGCTTTTGGAATTCCACATTTACTGTTTTAGAAAAAAAATTATTTCTGACAGGTTTGTGACTGTTCTTTCCCCCTCCGTTCTAACCCCAGTGACCTTTTGATTCTCTTGGTGGATCAAACATACCTTTCACTATGCCTCTTATATTCTCTGTTAGAAATCTAGTTGGCAAAACCTGGCCAAGACCAAAAGGAAGTTCGCCTAGTTCTGTCATTGTCTGACTTTGAATGGGTGCTTCTGGCAGAGAGAAAACTCATATGTATGTGGGTTTTCTTGGAAGCAGTCCACCTAATGTGTTCTGCGTTTCTCAGAATTTTTGTTTTCTTAACACATAGCCTAAGTGCCACCTCATGCTGTGATTTAAAATTCAAATGGCCAAAGGCACAATTTAAATTCTAATAATATTCTCTCATAAATTAGGAACAAATTGCAGAGTTAGCAGAAACATGACACTGATTGTAATCTTGACATTAATGTTTACCTAATTCAACTCAAGATCATGATCTTAAAGTCAGAAAGTGTTTATTCTGTCAAGTCATTACAAATATGCTTCTTGCCTTTGATTTTTTTTTTACTTGTTCTTATTTCCTCACTATTTAGGTACTCTCTGGGCATAGTTAATTCCCTTCTGAGGCTAACATTAATGCTAATACTGAATTGATAATGTTAAAGACATAAAATAAAATTTTGCAATAAATATATATTGGTAGACACAGACCATATTTGAATTGAAAATTGTTTCAAGATGCTTTAATTCTTTCTATTGCTATGGTTGCAGAATTAGCAAGGGCACATTGCTAGGGGGACCTCTATTACATCTATTAATGAGATTTATAAGAACACTAATAGGTAAATCCAAACCCCCAACTCTACCAACAATAATGCAAATTAATGCAAGGCCAGCTACTTGCAATCCAGGTTTATAAATATTCATGTTGTCTTCTATTCTCATATGTACTTTCAGAACATACTTAAATATAAAATATGTGTATGTTCAGAATAAATCCTATTATATTGTATATCCCATACCACAAAGAGGGATATTAAATCTATTCAGTGGGTAAGGATTAAGTCATGTCACTCCCATTATTGATTAACTGAAGAATATACTCCAAAATATTTGTGCATTGTGGTGGTTAGAGATAACTTATTTATTTTTACTTGCTGCCAGGGTCATCTATATGCATATGAGGCTGTGTGAGGCACCCAACATTTTGGAGCACTAAATTTCCAGGTGCTCCACATAGCCACGTGTGGTGTGCACCTAAGGATGCTCTGGGAGGGAGGCAGCCTGGGCAGGATTGGGCTACCATTTCTACCCCCTCCCTCTTCTGCCCCTGCCCCAGGTCCTGTCAGCTAGAGCAGGATGGAGAGGAGCCCTGCTCTGGCCTCACTTCCTCCCCACAAAGAGTCTCATACCATTTGATGATGTGTGGGGGGG
Organism: Pelodiscus sinensis; assembly: GCF_052426305.1. Classification (NCBI taxonomy): domain Eukaryota; kingdom Metazoa; phylum Chordata; order Testudines; family Trionychidae; genus Pelodiscus; species Pelodiscus sinensis. The sequence continues at coordinate 65,590,733 of NC_143057.1, forward strand.
GGGGTAGGGGAGTGGGTTAGGGGAGGAGAGGGGAAGCTCAGTGGCAGACCTGGCTGCTGTGCACCTCAGACAGCAGGATTCCTCGATGGTGTGGCCTTCCTGCTCTCTGGAGCCCCAGCTGGGCCTGGGGTAGTGCTGGTGGAGGGTACTGCAATGTAACTGCCCATCCCAGCAGTCGGCCCTGCCAGTATTTGAATGTGGAGGCTAGGGAGTCTGGGAGTCCCAGACCATGCAGGGCAGGAAGTGGCATCAGAAGCATATGGATGGACACCCCAACCAGTCGGTGCCCCTTGCTCCGGGTAAGCTTTCTCAGCCTGGATCCCACATAACAACCTGGAGACCTAATGTCCCCTGCCCCTCCCCACCAGTACCCCGGGAGAGGCTCTGAGTTCCCTCTACCCCATCCTCCCCCATCACCAGCATTCCTGTGGGGTGGTCCCCAGTTCCCTCTGCCCCATTCTCCCCTCAGCAGCACCCATGGGAGGGAATGGATCTGTCCCAACTCACCCTGTCCCATGCCATCACCAAAACCAGTGCCCTTGGTCTAAGGAGTGATGAGGGTCAGGCCCAATTTGGAGGGCTGGCCTGGTCTTTTGGGGGTACAGTGGGTCCTGATCCTATTCTCTGTGCCTTGCTGCCTGAGGGGGCAAGAAGGACCAGCAAGACTGGTATAAATAAAGACACTGCAAATAAAATGTACAAAAGTTCTTCATATTTTTATTTTTAAAATGTTTTAAACAGTTTTTACATTTGCCCCAATTTCATACAAACATTTAATTAAAATGTGTAATATTTCATTTGGTAGCATCTATGAGAAATGTGAAGGATGAGAAAGTGTGATGGTTCCCTTTTAGTGGGGGCAGCATATGGCTGGTTTTGGCCAGCTTGTATTTTGTTAGCCTCACACAGTCCCATTACACCCCTGCCCCAACACACACACATGTGGGCTGTCTGCATCCAGATCACTTTCCACATCTGGGGTGTACTGTGAGGCATCAGGAGTTGCTGCTCTTATGTTCTCTCTCTATGCAGTCCAGGCAGAGAGAGTGACCAGAATGCAGGGAGTCCTAATGTTGCTCCTCCCCTGCCAACCCCCACAGCCCTTGAGGAGTGTGTGGGGCAGAAGACTAGCAGTACCAGGGGGTGACGGTGGGGGAAGTGAACAGCAATGCCAGTTGCTTGTGCATCCAGGTCACAGTTTCCCTATGTTAGTGCAGCAGGAGGATGCAGGGGTTAGCAATGAAGGAGTGCAGGGATTAGGGGTGCAGAGAGGGAACAGGCTTGTATATGTGGATGCTGCCTGTCCCTTCCCTGCTTCTTGCTGGCCCAGACCAGGTGTGAGCAGCAACCTGCAAAAATCAGCTGGCAGCAGTTAGACGGTGGGAGGAAGAGCAGAGCTGAGCCAAGTAGGAGGGGTTTTCTCTGCTCACCTGGCCTCACTCTCTCAGCGCAGGCTGTGGGAAACTTGCTTTGGCCAGGCCCAGGGGCTCTGCCTGTGGGGTGGATGAGCAAGAGGTCAGGGTCGTGTGAGCAATCTGCCCCCCACTCAGGTTTTGTCCAAGGGCTGTTCTCCTTCAACACATTGTCATCAGTGGGGCACCATTTTAGAATCCTGCATAGGACCCCTTTAATCTGAAGGATGGCCCTGCTTGAGACACACAGTATTAAGGTGAGTTTATATGATACCTACATTGCTCATATTTCCTATTTTGTAGAGCTTTCCTAACAGGTAAACATTAAACCATGAAGAGACTGGCAAACAAAATGGTGTTAGAAAAAAATATTGAATTGATTCCTGTGATATTACTGGAGATCAGATTGGTATGGATTAAATAGGGGTAGCTTACATTTATAAGAGCTGTAGCTTACTCCACTGCTTAAGTCATCCTGTTTGTGAAAATCAATACCATATTAAAACTTGGCCTATTAAATAATGACATTTTTACAGTGACAAAATGAATGTAACTGACATATTCAAACTTGCTGTTTATCTCTCTCTGTGTGGCTTATGTCTGTTAAACACTAAGCATGAGACTTATTATTTTTTAGCATTATTGACCATTACCATTGGGTGCTTTACTTAGTCTTGTGATATTCAGAGACATTTTACTTTAATTTGATAATTAACTTTGACCATCCTTGCATATCTGCTCACCTGTCAGCTCAAATCAGAGGTATTATCCTAAAATGCAAACAAACAAACAAATCTCTCATGCACGTGGCCCCTGACTTAGAGACACTGACCTCCAGCAGTGAAAGTAACTTACAATTTCTTACAGGCACTGTCCTATTGCAACCTGGGTCCATGAAAGCTTTTTAAATAGCTCCCTGCTGGCTTTTGCCACAGCTCAGCCAGCTCTTGCTGGAGCAGCACGTGAGGGCACACCTGCTTACTTTCACCTCTGCTCATCTCACTAATGCAGCTCCAGGGTTCCTCTCAGATTCCAGCCCCATGGGGGTGGCGGGCGCCAAGACTCAGGGCTTCCCTCTGAAGGCCAGATACACTTTTCTGGGGGCTTGGTCTAATAGATTTTGTGGGCCCCTCTGTGGTGCAAGATTGGGCTGTGGGTACAGGAGCAGGCTAGAGGTGCAGGGTCTGGGTGAGGGGGAGCAGGATCAGAGTGGGGGTCTGATTGGGTTGCCTACCTGGCATAGCTGGTGGTGGCACAGGTGGCTTCACGTCTCCATGCATGGGCAGGCACTACCCTCTGCTGCTCGCAGAGCAAGAACAGGCGGAACCTGCAAACAGCACAGGGGACAGATCTGGCCTGGGCTGCTTCCCCCTCACCCCCTGCCAGACCAAGCCCATTGACCAGCATTGGTTCTCCAGCCATGTGGGGGGTGCCCTCTTGCATGGCTAGAGTGCTAGCACCTGCTTGCCCCACTGGGGGGGGGGAGGGAAGCCCCAAGCCTAATGGGACAGATAGGTATGTTCCTGCCTCCTGCTTTATCATATGCAGTTTCTCAGAACTAGACTTTTATTTGATAGTAGGCGTATATTTGATAATTGCACTGTGTGGCATTTCCTCCCCACCCTCTCGCCCTGTCCTTGGCCTTTCTCTGGAATAACTCAGTTTTCATTTACCATGTACTTTCCTACACTATGAGCTTCATGCTCTTCTATTCTTGGAACATTTAGGACTCAACATGTCTTCTCTGAACTCTGAATTCTCCTGAATGTAGCAAAGGATCAACATTTGATTCTGAATATCAGCACTTTGTTCTGGGACTACTTAGCAAGGTACTACAGCTGTAGATAAAAGTTTCTCCATATATTTTTCAATGCCAGAAACATGTAGCACAACTCAGAAATGACAAAAGTTCTTTGCATTTTAGTTCCTAAACAGCTGCAATCCACAGTTGATCGTAACCTCTACAAAAATACCTGACATCTAAACTGAGAATAATGTCAATGAAAGACAGCTAGTCAATGCCTAATAATCATGGATCACTCCAATCAGCTGTAGTCTGAGTAAAATCAGCAGTACACAGGTATGCACTGAAATGACTTCAACAATTATTCTTGACAATCATCTGTTAGGACCTTTTGAACAGTGCACACTAGCAATGCCAAATTAGGAAAGACCAGGGGAAACAGTAATGAGATACAGCAAGAAAACCCACAATCAGCTCCAGATGTTGCCCAATTAAACTCAATAGTTCACAGGTGTTCATTGAAGAATACACAATGTTGTGTAAGCTGCTATACCTTCCTAAATAAGCCTGTGGAGAATAATACAAAATACACTTTTATAGTGCTCTTCACATACTTTTTAAAGCGTTTACATTTTTATACATCAAGAATTTTATATATTTAGTGTCTCCTTCTGAAATAAGAGTATATACACTGCACCTGAGATGTACTTCCCAGTAGAATTAGCCAGACACAGCTCTGCTGCAGCTAATATGCTAAATATAGTAATGTGTCTGTGGGTAGCTTACGCAGTAACTAAGTTAGCCATCTGAGTGCAAACCTGACCGATTTGCTTATGTACTTGGGTGGCTACCTCAAACTGCTGCCCATGCTTCTTCCTGCCACATTGTTAGTTTTAGTTCACTAATTTGAGCACCGGGATCATATGTCCACCTACATGCACTGAGATAAAATATAGAGGTACTCTCAGTCAAAAATGAAAGTCTAAAACTTCATAGCTAAAGTATATGCTCTATTTTCCTTTTGCTACTTAGCCTGTTTTGATTTTGCCTTTTCTCATAGTAGTCTTTGTTTCAGTCTCTTTAAGCATGATTTATTAATATTTATATTGTACAGTGTCAGTAGGGCAGGTTGGTCTCCATAGTGCTAGGTGTGACTTATACTAATAACATACCATAACATTTCAACGTACGTGTCAATTTCCCCTTCCTCCAGGGTGTGCTCAACATTCCCTTTTACCCCTGCTCAACCCCTGCCCTGCCTTTCTCACCTCCTTCCCTGAGCATGCCCCATTCCCGCTCCTTCTCCTCTCTCCTTGTACTTCCTGAGTGCCATGAATCAGCTGTTCTTGGTGCTCTGGAAGGGCAAGGCAGAATTTGGTCACTGGGGCTTCTGGCGGGTGAGAAGCATGAGATGAAGGTTGTAAAGGAGGAGGTGGGGCGGCTTGGAACTAATTCTTCCCTATGGGTGCTTCAGCCCCAGGACACCCACAGAGTCAGCACTTAGGTGTTTCACTTTTCTTCTGTGTGTATATACTTCTAGGCTTTAAAGGATACATCCTGATTTCAGAAATAGCAAGATCTTAACTGAATTCTTCTCCAAGCTCCCTTGCAGGTGGACACTCTAGACATTTAGCAAAGCCATGTGTGGCGTATTCATTACTGCTGCTAATGCTGCGTTTGTTTAGTGAATAAATGAATGTGTCAGTTCTAGAGCTGACACGCTAATACCCTTTGTCTGAACCAGCACAACAAAGCATTTTTTATAAGGGGAAGTGATGGTCAGCTGAAGTGAGCTTGCATGTCTGGCTCAAGCTCATTTTTAAGCTGCAGCTCACACTGAAGCTCGGACTTTTAAGCTCACCCCTTCCTACTGGTGCACACTGGGTAGATGTACCCTAAAATAATGGCCACAAACCCACATCAACTATAAATCACCCCCCATTCAGCGAGAAATTTTTTTAGGGCTTAACAAGACTTCTGCAGGTACAGACTGATGCACTCACAGATACTGTTAGCAGTATTAAAGAAGCCTTTGAAAACACAGGCCTTTAAAATTAGGAGGTTCCTACTGGAGCTTCTGAGATCTACACTTTATTGTAATTTGCCCCCATTTATCTGTTCTATTAAAAATTCCTTGAAAACTGTGGGATTTTGCCTATACCACAGAGAGGCATAGTTATAATAGTGATAAGTCACACAAGAACCTTAGCATTGCATTGCAAAAGACATTTACCATGTTGGCACTTTAGAGATTAAATGTAAGACACAAGCTATTGCACTCTGGCTACCCACATGGAAAATTTTACTATGTGCTCCTCCTGCAATACTTTAATAAACTATAATAATAATTTGCATTCATACCTAGTAGTACGTTTTATCCAAGGGTCTCAAAGCATATTATGCACGTGTATTGATTCTCATTGTGCCCCAGAAAGGTAGAGAAGCATTATTTAACTCCCTCTACATTTTTATTAAGAAAAGTTGCTTTAGTTTTATATGGATGTAAGCAGGGGCTGAACTGCTGCTTGCTGTCAGCCAGCTAAAAGAAGGGATGGGTGTGCCAACTACAGTTGTTTAGCTCTGCAAGGTAATTAACTGTTAACTGTTGACATGTAAATACTGCTCAGGAGAGAATCCGAGATGTGGCTATGTAAATCCCATTCAGCCAGGGCTGATGGAAGGTCAGTGTTGGAATGGAATGTGGAGAATTGTATATAATTTGGGATTTGTGGGGGTAACTAATCATGCTACCCCTAAATGTGAGAACTGTAAAACATGCCACCAGTGCTTGCAGGAGAGACACCACCATCATGGTAAGAGGTCTCGGAAGAACAAGCCTCCCCCCTTCCAGAGTTGAGTGCACAGAGCTGGGGGAAAGGGTTAAAAGGTTTGAGTCAGCCTGCTTCACACCTGCCAGGTGTGAGCTATAAAACTGGCCCAGCCTGTACCTTTCCCCCTTTGTTTTAAGGACAGATCTAAAGCAGACTCCCTGGGAGTCTTTTCTTTTGCTAGTCCAGTGAAAGCTGGATTCATTTGCTAGTCCAGCTGGTGGCTAACAAGTTGAAATCACTGGGAGCTGAAATCATTGGTTTGGCTGAGTGCTAGACCTATTGCAGCCAGTGAAGTGGTGGCAACCAGCGGTGTGGCATGAAGTGGTGGCAGGCGAGGGGGGCCATCAGCGGCGTAGCGTGGAGTGGTGGCAGGTGAGGAGCAGCCATCAGTGGCATGGAGTGGCAGCAGGCGAGGAGTGGCGACCAGCGGCATGGCGTGGAGAGGCGGCAGGCGAGGAGCGGCCATCAGCGGCGTGGTGTGGAGCGGTGGCAGGTGCCCAGCGGAGTGTCCAGAGGTGTGGAATGAGACAGCTGGTGGAGCGTGGCGGAGTTTAGTATAAGGTGCCCCCTACCTATCCCCCACCCCCATTTCTACCCAGGTTGGGAGGTGAAACCCTGCGGTGAACTTTGGGACTCTGGGTGGCATGGACCAGGGACAGAGACTTTTGGGGTGTCGGACTGTTTTGGACTTCAGGCGATTCTTGGCTGGGGTGGGGGCTTGGCTCATGTGTGGGGTTATGAACTGTTTGTGGTGTTTTCCCCAAGTTAATGCCGTATGACTTCTCTTTCTGTTTCATTAAATGTTTCTTTCCTACACTCAGACTCAGTGCTTGCGAGTGGGGAAGCATTGCCTCTCAGAGGCACCCAGGGGTGCGTGAATTTCCCAGATTACTGGGTGGGGGCTCGAGCCAGTTCTATGTGTGATGGCCCCAAGATATTGAACCTAGCCCTGGTTACTGCCAGGCCTATCCGGCAGAAGGGTTACATGGAGAACAAAGTTTTTTGGGGGGGAAGGGAGAGGGGGGAAGTGTGTGTAGGGAGAGGATTTTTATTTTACATTCTTAGCCTCCCTCATTCTGAATTTGGTGCATTCCTGATAAGCTTTTATGGGTGAGAAATTAAAGTAGGTGTTCTCAAAAAAATGTTTGAGGAAAAACTTCTGAACACTAAAGGGAAAGAAAAAATAACAAAACATTAAAAAATGCCTTAGAACAAGTCATTTAGGATATGTCTACACTACCACCCTAGTTCGAACCAGGGTGGTTAATGTAGGCGACCGAAGTTGCAAACGAAGCCCGGGATTTAAAGATCCCGGGCATCATTTGCATCTTGCCGGGCCCCGCCATTTTTAAAGCCCCAGCAGTTCGGACTCCGTGCCCGCGGCTACACATGGCATGGAGTAGGTAGTACGGATTAGGCTCTCTAATCCGAACTACCGGTATACCTCATTCCATGAGTCCGAACTACCGGAGTTTTAAAAATGGCGGCGCCCAGCAAGATGCAAATGAAGCCTGGGATATTTAAATCTCGGGCTTCGTTTGCAACTTCGGTTGCCTACATTAACCACCCTAGTTCAAACTAGGGTGGTAGTGCAGACATACCCTTAGAGTCTGGATTTGTGAGTTTGGGGAGGTTTTTTTTTGGTTTTTTTGTTTGTTTTTTAAATAGAAATACCTTTTGAAGTTTTTCTATACTGAACTTTGGACAGTTAGAATAGCAGCAGCTCAGTTTGTAGACAAGCTTTTCAGTGAATGTATTTGTATAATTCAAAACATTTCAGAAATATAGTAGTGGATATTTAAAACCCTAGTGTGAATCATGCAGAATACTGAGTGCTAAGTAGTAGGCTAGCAAAAAAATGTAGCCTATTTGCAAAGGTGACAGAATAAGCTTCACAATTTAGGTGAAAATCATTGGGGTTTCTTGTCACTTTCTGCTTCTTTTTTTCTCTGTCATTCTACTTTGGAACACAATGGGAAAATATAATATCTGTCCTCAGTTGAGAGGTAAAATTGGATTATAATATATATGTAGAAAGACCAATCATAGACTGATCACTTCTGCCAGGTGAAATGCATTCCACAGAGAATGCCATTAGGATCTATGTGGGTAGAATGCAAAGTGTCTGGAAAAGTAGAATTCCTACCACCAAACCACAGCCTGGATGAGGGGATGCCATGTAGCCTTCCACGGATGCTATTCAAGCCTCGTCTGATCTCCCAGTCCAGTAATTAAATTTCTATCCTAGTTCATTCATTAGTCTCCAGTCATATTGGCCAGGCCTGGGCCTGCCTCATCCATACTAAATTGTTAATGGGTAAGGGTTCTCAGTATTAGAGCAGGTTAAAGAGGTTCTAATGCCCAGCAAGAAGAGTTCTAGAGTTCAGATAAACAATGGACATGTTGGGGCTTATTGTTTATCCAAACTAATTCAAAGGCCTAATCTTTGAGGTTTGCTGATTACTCCTTTTTGTAAGGATTTTTATTCTATACTTATTATGATTTAATCATATGCATGTATTTAGCATACATGTTACAGCACAGTTGAACACCAGTAAGGGAGCATGTTAACTAGCTGCTTAAATTTCCTGAACATGTGTGAGAGGGATGGTGAACAAGGACTGAATGGAGCATCCAGAGAACCGGAATTAAACCATGGAACTTTAAGCACAGCTTCTTGGTAGTCAAGGGGAAAAGTTTGTCCAAGGCAGAAGTGACTATTAAATATTCCTCTGATTAACACTGTTGTCCTTCTTGTTTAAGTATACATTTAGATCCCCTTCCAAACCCACTGAAAGTCAATAGAAAGTCTCCCACTGCCTTCAACTAGATGGCTCTGAATTATGCTGCTGAATGGTGAACGAGTAACTCAAAATGTGTAAAAGTACACATGCACAGTGCATAAAGTTCACGTGAGGGGAGCTAGACCAAAATCTATTCTTTACTGAAGTCCTACTTTGGAAATAAGGCCTTCAGTAAAGCAGTGAATTTAACCCATTATGTGCAAAATGGGGTGCTGTTGATAAATGTGTTAGTATATATCTATTGGTACAATTAATCTTGTCATGTGATGGACACTTGAAGTCTTTAAATCTTGACTGGATGTTTTCCTAGTAGATATGCTCCAGCCCAACCAGATATTATGTCTTCAAATAGAAATTACTGGGTGAGGTTGTATGGCCTGTGTAATCTGGAAGGTCGTGATTGGATGATCCCTTTTGACTTTAAATACCTATGAATTAACAATACTAATCAAAATTTGGGTAAACCAAAACAGATTGTCTAATATGATTAAGTCCTAAGGAGCCACAGTAATACTTCTGTGATGATGCTACTATGCCAATGGAAGAGCTTCTTAATTCACCTTTGAGAGAGGTGATAGCTATGTTGGTGGGACATAGTGCTGTCAAAACTCTAGGTTAGGACAGTATAACTGTATTGGGTATAGATTTTTCACACCTCTGAGCGATGTCGACCCATGACCTGGCCTGACTTGTAATACTTTCTTAAGTTTGAAAGCACCTTCATTCCCTGCGCATTTATTTGCTTTTCAGTTTGGCAGGCATTCAGTTTTTCCTTTGATTTCTTTGTTTACATAAGAGTGCATACCTTAGCATCAACCACAAAAGCATTACATAATATCCATATGCTAGAATGAAACTACCATGGCTAACACACATGCTCTTTGTTAATACAAACGTAGATATAAAAATTGTCAGACTACAACAGTAAATGTGATTTATACACCACACCAGTTTTTTTCTCTTAGGGAGCAAATGGTGATTTATTTTGCCTCTCTAAACAGTTGGTCAATCCATGGAGGGACTTTCCCTTTCCTTGATGTCTGGAAGGCATTGCTTTCTCAGATATCCGGCCCACCACTATGACTGCCATACATGGTAATCAGGGGCATGCAGTCAAGTATTTTTGCTTGGGTGAGTGGCTGTGTGAACTGGGTGTTAACACAAACTGCCTCTAGTCAGGAGATGTCCTGCACGGATCTCTTTGGGGAACGTCTAGACTACATGCCTCTGTCGCCTCTAGACGTACCCTTACTAGTAGCAGTCTTTGGCTACAAAATTGGAGGATGCCATACTGTGGGCTTCAAACACGGGCAATTAGGATTTAACTCTAACTTTAATAGACACAAATATTTTTTCTCCTAAGTAGCCAATCCCGAGGTTCCCACATTGATAACCTTGCTGCTGTTAAAGCAAAATTCAGATTGTGGACCAGATTTTTCATAGCTGTAAGCGAACACAGCTTCCCTAACTTAACTTGTATGAACAATTACTGTGAATGCATGTGCACAAGCACAAAAATGATCAGATATAAAGGGCACTCTCAAAGGTACCTTTTACCTTTTTAGCATTCATTAATTTATTAATAGAAACCAACAGTGAGAGCTAGCAGTGCTGCATAAGGCCTTCTATTAACTTGCAGTACAAGGTTGAATTTTATTCAGGAATATCTTCTTATACCTTTAATATCTTACCTAATTTAATGTCCTTTCTCTATACATATTTATAATGTATAGAAAAGGGCACCCAATGTATGTCACTGGCACTGAACTATTGGATGTGTGCACAGTTCTGGAATTTTGACTAAAAATATACAATTCAGCTGTTAACATGTTAGTGACTGAGTTTCATCATCTTATGCTGGTTTCTCAGATTTTCACCAGCATAAGTGAGAATAGAACCAAGCACTCAGTATTCCACAGCTGTTTTTCTGAATGTTGTAATAAATATGACGCTCTTTATTCAAGTGTCAGAGGGGTAGCTGTGTTAGTCTGAATCTGCAAAAACGACAAGGAGTCCACATAAGGTACCACAGGACTTCTCGTCACTCTTTATTCAGAGGATACTTGAGAGTGTTAAGGGACTGAATATGGACACGTTCACAGCATGTCCTGAGATCAAGACTATATTCGTCTTGATTCCTGCTGTTGTCTAGACACCAGTGGTATAGTTTTATTCTTAATTTAGAAAAGCATAAAATACTATCAGTTTGATCATCTAAAGGAACTCTTTCCATGTATAAGGTTAACTTATGGAATTTTTCAATGCGAGCAGATTTTTTTTTAATGTGCAAGAAAGAGAATAATATTGTCCTTGATGCATCTTTTCAACTTTAGCATAAAAAGGAATCAGACTGTGTCAGTGTAAACATTGTAATTTTCCAAGCTCCGTGTAACCACTTTGTAATTATTGTGATGTAATTGTATCCACTCAAGAAGAAGAAAAATTTTAAATGATTCTGTGAGGTTCAAGGGCAAACTAAAATCCCTATAAGATTGAATGTCAAAAATGCTGCTTTCATGGTCTTTGGGGTGAGGATAAATGTTGGATTCCTTTCAACATTGAAGACCAGATCCTCAGTTGGTGTAAATCAGTGTTCTCCAACCTTTTTAAGCACAAGATCACTTTTTGAATTTAAGTGCAATGTAAGATCTACCTCAAATAGGGTTGCCAATGTCTGGTATTGAACCGGAAAGTCTGGTATTTTCGCCTCCTGTCCAGTAAAAAAATTCAGAAAATACTGGACACCTAAAATATCTGGTACTTGCTGATTTTTTTTTTTTCCCGGCCAGGAGGCTAAAATCCTGGGTGCTTACCGGGTTCCGCAGGGAAGCTGTCTGGCTCAGCACAGGGAGGCAAGAAGGAGGGCCACCGCCAGCAGCCTGTTAGGGCCAAAAGCTTCAAAAGCAAAGAGTTTCTTAAAGGGGCCATGCTGTTGTTGTTTTTTTTCTTAACAACTTGTCCTGCCTCATTTTGGCTGTGTCTACATTGGCGCGATCTTGCACCAAAGTAGCCACTTTTGCGCAAAAACATGCTGCCTTTCTACACTGGCGGGGAGTTCTTGCGCAAGAACACTGATGTTCTAATGTGTGAAATCAGTGCTTCTCGTGCAAGAACTATGATGCTCCCGCTCAGGAATAAGCCCTCCTGCGCAACTGTTCTTGAGCAAGAGGCCAGTGTAGACTGGTAACATGAATTTCTTGCGCAAGAAAGCCCGATGGTTGAAATGGCCATTGGCGCTTTCTTGTGCAAGAAAGCATCTATGCTGGCACAGATGCTCTTGTGCAAAAGCACATGCCAGTGTAGACGTAGTCTTTGTGCCCCTTCTCTGAGACCTTGCCCCTGCTCATTCCATCCTCCCTCCCTCTCCTATTTTCCCTCCCTCTTACCAGGCAGGGGCAGAGTGTTGGGGTCTTGGGATAAGGTCTTGGAGTGTGAGAGGGGCTCTGAGCTTCGCCTGGGGCAGGGAGTTGGTTGCTAGAGGGGGTTCATGGTATAGGTTTTATGAGGGAGTTTGGGTTCAGGGGGCTCAGGGCTCGGGCGGGAGCTTGGGGGTCATGACTGGATCAGGGGTTCGAAGCTGGTTCCAGATGGACACTGTTTACCTCAGGTGGCTCCTGAGTCACAGTGCAATGGGACTAAGGCAGACTCACCCCTGCCCTGGCCCTGCACCACTCTCAAAAGCAGCCAGCAAACTCCATCCATCCCAAGTCTTATTGTGCCCCCCTCCATTCTCTAGAGATAGATTACAGGGGTGAAGAGGGGGCACCCTGACATCAGCATGCCCCACTTCCCTGCTCTGTACTGCAAGCAGGAGGCTGGGGAGGGGGGCACAGCTCCAAGGGAAAGGGCAGGAGGTGCACAGCAGTGGTGGGAGGGGCAGCTGAAGTGCTGGCACTTGATAGCCTCTTGGCCAAACCAGTTAGGATCACTTGTCAGAGGCTCCAAGATCTACTGGTTGGTGACCACTGGTGTAAATTAATTGAAGTGTGAATTCCAGTGTAGGCACAGTGCTTTATAGCAGTGGAAGATCTGGTTCAGAGAAGGAACAGAGCCATGCAGCATTTGTACGAAATTTCAAGCCTCCTAATATTTGGTGGTGTTCCAATGCAACGTTTTGGATTGGGTCCATCTCCATTTAAAAATGTAAACATGTTTGTTAAAAAACAACTTGATGCTGAAATTGTTTGCTTCATCTATATTGCTCCTTTACATGTATTTGTTTTTTTTTTCTTCTCTTCAGTGAATTAGCAGAAATTTAAAACAATGCTGAAATCTTAGCTGTTTATTTAGACTAGAAAAATTTAGATTAGAACTGGTGGACATGACGGTAATGCTAACAATGCGACGATGTTATGGGAATGCATGCTTGCTTATTTTTCGAGTACTGCCAAAAGATGCCCCAATCCTTTGTTTTGTTTTTTTCCTGAGAATTTATTTTTATAAATGTTGAAAATTGCCTGAAGTTTTATCTGGTCTGGAGCATGAGACAGGACTACTTATTAATGGGAGAGCCCTCATCAGAGGCCAGGTTAGATACATTTAAGCTTTTCTACATGGATTTATTAGTTTATTTATTTAGAATATTTTTACCCTGCCTCTCTATTTATTTAAAATATTCTAGTTAGCTTACAAAATTTTTAAAATACAATATAAATATATATAAAAAAGTAAAAATACAATACTCCAAGGAGTGGAGGTGGGGATAAAGCCTACTTCGAGAAGAGGGACGCACAACTCAAACACCAATAAAAACATGGGTAAAAAGAGTGGCTTTACTAATACTAGCCTGTGAAAGTGGACTAGAGCATTGTTAAATGTTCACCTTAAAGACCAGATATTGAGCTTTTCTAAAGTCGAAGTGTGTTCAAATACAGTTTTGGTTTGTCATTTTGTACAGTCGAGGACCCACAACAAATTTCAGATTTGGAGCTTAGTTGAGAGTATTTGAGTATTGTGATACGCTTTCTTTTGACTGAAATCTGCTGAAACTTAGTGACTTTTTTTGACTGTGCGAGAGACACTAAGCACCTTAGTGTTCACACCCCACATGTTGTTGTAATAATCTTTGTACAACATAAGCCTTGAGTGTTATCATTTGACAACTAACAATCATTATTATCCTTGCATGATATATGTACACAATGGGTCTTGAGTTATGAGTTCATACTGCATTCATAATTCAAGCATCTGTGTAAACTAGGTATGGCAGGGGGAATTGTTAAATAGGCCTTTCCTAAACAAAGGACCGTGTGTTTACAATATAACCAGTGATCAGACCCATCAAGTTAACAAAGGGTGAAAGGCAAACCTCACCTAAACAAGTGTAGACAGCATGGTGTCTACACCTAACAAAAGAAAGACCCGTCTGGGTTTTATTTTTCAAATGGTTCACTGGCTTTTAAAGAGGTGGCGGAGTTGGAGTAGCTGATCCTCAAATGACAAGCACTGAAACAAAGGATTGCATACAATATAACTACTTATACAAGGGTATAGAGTGAAGTCTTTTTTGAAAATTAATGACACACTGGTGATTGATATCATTGTGAAATGTATACATTAACACTGTAGGAGGAATTAGGAATTGCCTATTGTATTTATTTTATGCATAAAATTTAAAGAGCTGACCCTGACTAGGTAAGGCTGTAGATACCTTTTGTAAGTTACCAAAAACAAACAAAAAAAGTGAAGTGAACCTGCTTTCAGAACACCAAATTCCCCTCTGCATTTCAGTCATGCATGTTTATGATCACTTAAGCTTTGACCCACTGAACAGTGCATTTTTTAAATCAAAGGATTTGACCTTCTGGTTATATCATCAGCATGAAATATGACTTATTTTAAAAAGTGAATTTAAATCACTGGAGATACTACTGCTGACTTTGCCAGAAAAGTGCTGCGCTAATTTGTACCCTCAAAAGTTGCCCTTCCTGACTCAGGCTGTGAAAAGAGAAGGGAGATGTGTTTTTTGGCAGGCAAGGGAAAGCGAAAAAGGGGAAAATGAAAAAGGCAAGGAGAGGGCAAGCCACTATATTTGAGGTTAAAATATATAGGACCAGTTTTTTAAAGGGCCACACTTTTTAGTAGGTACAAAATTTGCCTGAATATTCTTTCACAAACTTTATTACCTGGGGAAGTTGTGGAATCTCCCTCATTAGAGGTTTTGTAAAAAAACAGATTAAACAAATGCCTGTCAAGAAAAATCTAGATAATATTTAGTCCTGCCTAAGCAAAAGGGACTTGATTAGATGATCTATTCAGATCCCTTCCTGTCCTACACTTCTATGTTTTTATTAAGATTTAGTAGGGCAAATTGGGTAACTACTAGACTTGAGTGAACTGGACATATGTTGGTTAGTGTTAATTGGATGCATTGTGGAAGGTAATATTAATATTGTTTCGGCTGTCTGATTAGGTGAATGTAAGGACTCATTAACAGTACAAAGCTTTACAGGTAAACTTGTATTTTTTTCAGTCTCATGTATACCCACGCTCAGTGCTGTGCCTTGACAAACCCCTGAACCTCAACTGATCAAGTTATTTGCATACTGTGCTTAGTGTCAGTAAAGACCTAGAAACTGTTACTGGCTCAGGCAGCTTGGCATGAACAGGTTTATTGTACTAGCTGGTAACCACAACTCCACTCTTCTCATAGCTTCTCCTTTTTCTTGGCCTAGGTATCTTCTGATACAACTGTGCTAAAATTTTCAAGCAAGTGGGGTTTGATCTTTGCCCACATATTGCTAGGAATGGCTGCTTTATTTTCCCTATTGTGGTAGGACACCTTCCTATGCAATTAGGCAATAAACTTTCTGGATTATCAGCACCATGAAGAGGCTGGCAACATACAATATTGGGCAGTTTTGAGCTGTCTTGAGCAGCTGCTTTCTCTAGGCCTCTGGAATTGTTATGAGCTATATATCCACCAGGATCAGCACTGCAGGCAATAAGTTGAGCAGTGTGTACTAGACCAGTCCTTCAAGGATCCAAGACCCTCTCAACTCCTCATGGGTAGAGGGTGTAAAAATTGCTTGATATGTTCACCGTAGTGTGTGCTGTTGCACTGCCCTAAGACAAGTGAAGGCACATGACCTTGTCCATATTTTTATATAGCTCTTTGTTAGGGAGTTTACATTTTCTCTTTTGATGTCTGTTAGCCTTTTGATTTGAACTCTGGCTGGCTGGTTATTTGTTGGTGTCCTCAGTGGAGACATTTCCACATCTTCTGAAAGACTGACAATGGCAAGGAGAATGAAGAACTGGATCAGAGAGGGCATGTGCTTGAAGCTGTTCTAGAGTCTGGAAAGCAGAGCCTGAGGTACATCTACACTACAGAGAAGATCCATCTACTGCTGTCAATCTTCCAGGATTTGAATTAGAGGGTCTAGTGAAGGCACGCTAATTTGAACTGATAGGTCACTCTGGTTGATGGCGGTAGTCCTGCTTCCATGAGGAATAAAGGAAGTCAAAGAGAGAGTATTTGCAGTGTGGACAGTGCCAAAGGTTGAGTTAAGGTCTTCGACTTCAGCTACACAATTAATGTAGCTGAAGTTGTGTATCTTAATTTGAATTTAACCCATAGTGTAGACATACCCTGAGAGATAAGGGGATGGAGGGAATGATTGCCAGAGGAAAGGCAGAAGGACCAAGTGGAGCCTCCGGTAGGGACACCAAGATATCTTGCAGCTACTCAGAAATGCACACAGATGCTCCTAAGTATTAAACACCAACAAAGGTCTTGATTGCAGTAGATCTGATTTGCTATAGAGCTTTCTGCTTCCCCTTCATCCCTGCTGGTAAGATTTTTCCCTCTTGATCTTGACAATATTAGCTAATACACAAAATGCAGCAATAACAATATGAATATTTGGTTCACTGAGAGCTGGTCTAATGGTAAAACAGTCCCTTTAATCTCCAATGTTCCTTTAGTCTGTCAATGCAGTCCATGGTCATCCTGCTCCTAGCCAGGTGATAGTTTCTTTGCTGATGTTGATTGCCACCAATGAGAATGTGGCAATCCAAGAAAAATGTTCCCGAATACAATTTTTTAAACAGTTCTGTGGTCTTGACAAATGAGAATATCATGCACCTTCCAAGCTCTCCCAATGTTAACATCAGTGAAATGTCCCAAATGAACTACCAATGCTTGCATAATCAAGGAAAAGTACTTCGAAACAAGGTATGGGGATAGGGTAGAGGCCAATAACTCTTTAGGATTATCACCCATTTCTTCTCTGTTACAACATCTCTCATTATACTGTCTGGAGGAGTGGGGCAGACTCAGCACACGCAGCCAGGAATGTGATCTTCTGCATCCAAAAATTCTACAGCCATTGCTGATAGTTCCAGATTTGCAGCATGACCTGATCCCCTTACTCAGTGCTCATTACCAGGATTCAGAACTGCTCTTCTCTCCTGGGAGCTTGTCAGTCAATGCTTACACTGGCTGGCAACTTTCATTCACTGTCTTGTATCGTCCACTGCTCCTCAGCTTTCTCATTTCTACGGCTGTACGGCAGTAGTTGAAAATTCTGCAAGATAAGAAGAATCCATCATTTTTTCTCTAAAATGGATGAGAGAGCTCTGCTGATCTGTTCAGCACCCATGCTTCTGCAAGCAAGATGGCAGAGAATTCGAGAAATGGCATGAGGAGGAGCAGATTGTGGGCTGAAATGAAAAGAATGATATAAATTTGACCCCAAACTCCCACAATCCCCTGAAAGGGGCACTGGTATCCCACAACACATGGCAAAATCTGTCCAGAAGTTTGCATGCTAGAAGGTGGTACAGGTGACACTGGGATATCTTCTCACAGTACTGCATGTCTTTTTCTGATGTAATCTGGGCTGTGAGGACTTGCTGAACTGGCAAAGGCAGCAACATGTGAACTTGTTTTAGCGATATAGCAATGTTGGCAGGGGTATGCCAGTAAAAATTGTACTGCTAAGAGTTTTCTAGACTAGAATTAGCATAAATCTGAGCATTAGGTTTCTAGTGGGAAGTTTAAGTGAGACTCAGACTCTGCTGTGCTAGAAAATGGGGTCCTGCTTTAAAGGTATTGGTAAAGCAAAATAAGAAGTGTCCTAATGTAGGCACAATTACACCAGTTTAAAGTTGTCTATACCAGCATATCTATACATGTACAGGAAGGGGAGTAACTATATTGTATTGATATAACTGCATCCACAACAGGGCTTTTATTGGCATAGCTCTTTTGTTAAAAAGCATACTCCTCACCAAAATAGTAATACCAGCAAAACATAGGTGTGGACCACGGCTTTATGGATTTGGAGAGGGAGGAGGAGGAGATGCACCTGATGCTGCCTCCTCTGTTGCTCCTGAACTTGATCTCAGATTTGTTTTTCTAAACATCCATGATAATAAGTTCATTAGATGGAATAGTCATGGAAAGTAAACAAAAAGGCAGTGAGAGACTTAATTTATTTTCATTTGGGTGAATGTGAGCAGATTTTTTTTAAGGTATTCACTCAGATCTGGTAACTGCAGATCTAATTATCAGATTTGTGCATGCAAATGACTGTTTGAATATGCAAAGAGATGCATGCAGATTTTCACATGGGTTATAGAGGTCTAAAAAGATTTATGGCATATATAGAGTAAACCTATTTAGACAGTTCTGCTGAGCATGTGTATAAATTGAGGTTATTTTGACAGGTGTAGTCTCTTTCTTTCTCTGACAATATACTGATGTTAAAGGCAACAGGTGAAACATTATTGCATCAGAGTTAGAAAATAATATAGGAGATGATGCTCGAAACTAAGTATTTTATCATATTCCAGAATAAATGAATCAATGTAACTTTTCTTCCCAGAGGGAATATGCAGCAGCTGTTGTCTGAAATACAAGCAACTATTTATTTTATTACATTTCTCTGGGTTTTTTTTTTTTTTTAAAAGATTACACATGGAAGATACTTTACTTTTAGCTAAATGGGGATAACTGGGTAGTCAATATAGAAACCATTAACAAGTGACACCCACCTCTTTTGGCATTTTGTAATGCTGGTTATGCTTGGAAACTTTTTGAATCGTAGTGTTTCCTATATCATGCTTTACTGTAACAGATTCCAAGGCAGCTGTATCTGGAAAACTTTTGGTCAATTCACTGTACAAAGTCTGCATTCTAAAAAACAAAATACCTCCCCTCTGGCCTTTTCTTGTTCTCTTTATCCTAAAAAGGCAAGAGACAGCCAGCTGCCATTCTCACATTACTCACACTACTGCCATAGCCTTTCACTAGCTGGCACAGGTCTCTTCACATAAATTCCTTTCCATTGGCTGGCCAAGAGTAGATTTTATATTATGCTGATCTGATCATGGAAGCAGCAGTGGGCGGAGCACACAGTTGGCAGTCCATGGTGCTGAAGGGGAGAAGAACCAAGAACAGAAGATGTTACAGTACTTTTAAAGGTCATCATCTTTGTTTCAGAGCTTGCAGCAAAAATAATGATTTCTGGTGAAGTTGTAGAAAGTTAATTTGTCTGTATATTCATCAGTGTTGGCAGGGATCCATTGGCAGAATGAGAAAAGATATGTTAAGTAGCATTATTGAAGCACATAGCTCTTTTCATTGGGTGTTGGCTGACCAAAATTCCAAACGCTACCTTTTATAAACAATACTCGCATCTAAAATTGCTGCTCTATCACTGCCTATAGCTGCCCAACTGAATTGTTTCATTAATCAATGCTCCATTACTTTCACCATGTAGTAACTGTTGTTTTATGGGATTTGCAGTCCTCTCTAAGTGAAGACTCTATGCTCTCTTCTCTTTACTTTTCTTAACACTGGTGGGGGTAGTTGACAATTTAGGGAAGAGGAACAATGTTTTGCTGGGAGTTGTTGGCAAGAACTGTCCAGGAATTGCAGCATACAGTTGCTCAGTTACTTTTTTCTCCAGTTATACAACACAGCATCATATGGTCCTGCATTGTGGATGCTCTGAGCAGTTCAGCACATTCTGTTCCCTCTGTGCAGCAGAAACATACTGGTTCTACTGGGTTTCTTTGCTCACAGAGAACTGAAATGTAGGATATACCCAATACAATGCATATTGCTATACTTTTCCTAGCTACCATATTCCACAAGTCATTTCATTGACTTCAGTGGGAAAATTCATGGAGCAAAGAACTGCTAAACTTCAGTTCTGGCCTGTCATGAATAATTTTGTTCAATAATTTCTGAGGGGAATATTCATGGGAAGGAGGGAGAAGGATAAGAATCCATCCAAATGGGAAATAGCATGTTGTAATATTTGTCAAAGTAACATTTATGGCACTTGCTAAGCATCTTAGCACAGAATTACTATTAGCATTGATAAAGTTTTGGTTTACAATTAAATAGCAACAGAACCTATTAAAACAAATAGCACATATGGATTTTCCTTTAGCAATTAACTGAAGTTTCTGTATTTCCTTCTAGCCTGCAAATAGATTTTTGGAACCATCAGGATATTTGCATTTTTTTGTTAGTAAAGCAAAGCAGATGTACGACTCAGCTTTCAATAAAAATAAAATCTCATTTACAAAACACCTAATAGAATCAGCCTGTGGCATATTCATTCCTGTATCTCCCAGTGTTCAGAGTGGGGTGAGGAGAATGGAAAACTGCAAGTCATTTTTATTGTTTTAAAACCAAATGTGTGCTGAACTGATATACTAAAAGGATCCTGAGACTGAGTTTACATATGGTGAATTGTAGTGTGAAATTTATAAGCACAACACAAAGCTGGATTCCAACAAAGAATAACTGTGGATTTATGAAATGATTAGGAAACTTCATGTAGCATAGACTGATGACAGACAATGTAGTTTACTTAAATGGCAGTGGATTAGCACTTAAATTGTTTAAAAGCTACATGAAAAGCAATCTCCCATGATCCACAAATATCTGCTTTTTTTTAAACCTCATCTTTTTTCAGGGATTAAAGGAACAATGTTTTGACAACATAGTTGATTTATGTGCAACTCATCATTTGTGTATCATTAATCCAAGTTGATTAGTGCCCAAGATTTTTCAGGTATATATGTTCCAGCTGTTTACATTTTGGTAAATGATGCCTCTTTCAGTGTGCATGTTGGGGTTCTGGGCTGCTTTGTGTCTTGGATTCCCATTCTTGCAATCAGTCCCATCTATGCCTCAGCAAAGTCAGAGATTTATGACTTTTCAGCACATTTCAGTTTAAGTGCTAATCCATCAACACTGTATAGCTGACTTCTGAAATCAACATCCTTCAAGATGCATTGGCTTCTCAGGCCAGGCCTAAGGTCCCTGTAGAAAAACAGAGGTGCAACTAGACATTTTGGATTAAGGAAATGTGTTCAAAAAGAATTTATTCAATGGATTAATGTGTCATAATAAAAGCTTTCTCTGCAGAAAGAGGCCATATTAAAATAATATATCTATACTCTGTTTTTACAATATTATGTCCACATAATCATATATTTAAAAAACAGAGTCTTATATGAGGTTGTGCACCTTCCAAACTGGTATTTTTATGCATAATTTTAATTTTCATTTGATATAGCAACTCACAATAATTTAAAATATTTATGGCCAGGAAACAATTTTTTTAACTGAAAAAGTGTTTGAGTTGTCATTTGGAGAAGTCCATTTTCACATAGACTTCCTTCAGAAAGGCTAATAAGCTTGGGTTTCAGAAATGACTATTGATTTTGGTTGATTCCAATTTTGGGAGCCTAGATTAAATATTTTAAAGGGAACTGTCTGTAAAAGGGTTGGACTTTCTGAAAATTGGGCTCCTTTATGTATGTTAATGTACACACAAACAGAAGCACTCAAAATCACTAATTATTTTTGCCCATATTGATAATGTCTAATGTGTATTTGTGTTTTTTTTTCTCCCCTATTTTCATTCTGTAGAGAAATAAGTTACAGTATTTTATTACATCAGATAAGTGCTAAATACTATAATTATGAATACTGGCTAATCTATTGTGTCTTAGCTGACAAATGGCTTGATATACTGTTTTACTTTAAAACTATTTTACTCTGTCTCTGAATGGATAATCCAGTTTTAGATAACTACTGTAGCTGCTTCTAGATGAAATGATTTCTGTTATACTAAAAAGTGCTATACTTTCCAATGCAAAAATAGACTTTAGAAAAATTCCATAAGACTCCTGGCTACTATTACCCTTCAAATTTACTAGTTTCCAAAATCAACAATATCATCCAAGGAGGTTGATGCAGCAGGGATCCAATTTTATAGTATCTATTTTCCCTGGGAGTTCATTTTAGTTGTCCTGTTCTTTCCTAATATTTCCTATAGAGTTCTCTGTGGTTTTCAGTATCCTGCTGGCACTATTTCTTCTTATATGACATAGTTTTATATATCTAAAAGATCAAATCAACTTGTGTAACATGTCATAGTTGCTTGTATTCTAGTATGAGTGATGTGTTTATTTTTTGTGATTTTTTTTAAATAAACTACATAAGTATTATCTTTGGCTCTAAACAACTTAGACTGTACTGAGAAGCAATATAAGGACTAGATGAAGAAATCTAAGAGTTGGCTCATCTGTAACCATTTTTGCAGATTCCTATCTGATGCTCAGAAATGAAAAGTACATTATGCTTATTATGCATCCGAAGCATGATATGATACAAGCAAGGCTCAAATCTGTCTTTATTCTCTCCTAGCAAAATCTATCATAATCTGAAATATACTATATGTAGGGTTTCCTCTCACAGGGATGTCCTTGACAGTCAAGCAATTAACATATTATAAAAAGGTTACACTAATAGGAGTCAATAGAACAGGGGTATAGAGGATAGTGTTATGTTGCTAGCTGACATATGAAAGATGGGTACAGATTGAAGGTTCAATCATTAGCATATTAAGATTTTGTTTATCTTCCTAATCTCAATTCTACTGATGTAAGTTCTGGGCTTTAAAGGAATAAAATATTTTTAAGATTGGGCATTAGTTGTATTGATATTCTAACTTGCTGGATTTACAATACGAAGGGCCAGGTATTCATTTTTAAGAATTCAAATCCTTCCTGTCAAAGAACCTATTATTTCACTAATACAACCATAGCAGAACATTTATACTGTATGCTGGAGTTTACATATTAACTTGAAAAATGCAAATTTGACTTGAAGATTTTTCAGTATAAAAGCCTACTGAACTCAAATACTTGAAGTAAATTTACTATGAAATACTGTAATAAAGCAGAGGCTATTCACACAGTCTGTTGTGCATATGACAGAAGGGCAGACGAAGCGTGTCAGCATTCAATTAATTGAAGTATGTCTTTCACTTAATTGTGTTTTCTACCACGCTGGACACTAGCCCAGCTTTATTTAAAGCAACTATATCTTGCTCAAAAACAATAAACAAAGAATGAAAATATCTAATCCATAAAAGAGAAAAAAATGAAGTAAAGAATTCAAGGGCGTGAAAGAAAATTGAGTAAGATATGATGAAAAGAAAGATGGTATTAAAGTGAAGATGGATATGTTAAAACTTACAGTAAAGGAGGAGGACCAAGAAGAGGCCTCAGAGGAAAAATTCTAGGAAAATCAGATAGCAAGCATAATGCTATTTTGGGGAATGTTTGAGAGTGAGAGAGAGAATTTTAAAAAGCAAGCAGTCTTGTAGCCCTTACACTACTGAGGTAATCAGGACTATGTAAGTCGGGTTCAAGAGCAGACTTGAAGGAAGGACACTGTATATGCCTAATGAGCTAGTAAGGATTTAAAATTTAATCTTTTACTGTTGCAAACAAGAACAGAAGAATTGCCAAAGTGATCTATCTATACCAGTATCCTATCTTTGGTAGTAGCCAGAAAGGCAGAGGCAAGAATCACTATGGTACACAATTAGGGAATGGTCTGCCCATAATGGAAGCTTCTTTCTAATTTCCATCAGTTGTTAGCATCAGATCATTTTGTGACAGAGGGGTAAAATTTTAACAAACATACATTATTACAATTACCATTTTTGAAAAGTAAAGTGAGATTTCTAAAGTATATTATTCTGGATTATTGTATGCATGTTTTAACTTTATTCTTCTTTAAATCTAAAGAGCTCTTTGCACTCATGTGTAAGCCTGCACAGTACAGTGGGGACTCATCATGTCTGAAAACCATTATCTACCATTGATTAATGGATGAGACACCACAAGAGATATAATAAGCAAGTGCTGAATATCTAATGCGTAGTAAGTCTCTGTGGATCAGAAATATTATAATACCACCTTGAACTTAGACTTAGGACTTATCTATTCTTACTGGAGGATAGACGCTCTGATGATCAATCTTACTGGGTTCAATTTAGCAGGTTTAGTAAAGACTAGCTAAATCAAATGCTGAAAGTGCCCCCATTGCAAGAAGTTGATGGGAGATTGTAAGGTACATTGTAGTCCTTAATAAATGCTCAATTTACTGGTCTGAATCGGTCAATTATGTCTCCAAATAGCAAACATCTAATGCTGATGGCTGTTTGGTAGTCCATGCCAAATTAGTTAAACAAGGAATCTATTTAAAGGTGAGTTAATGTCTAAGCTAAACAAAAGGCCATGACAAATGAGGAGCAACTGTGGGTTGGATATGAATTCAAAAAATCCCTTTAATTTTCCTTTTGACCAAAACGATTCACTTAATGATGTGATTCACTTTAGATCTGATTCCAAGCATTCTGCAGAATGCTACCTAGACTAATAAAAAGCTTAAAAATCTTACTGGCCTGATACTTCTCTCACCATTTTTACAGCAGTGAAATTGCATTGACTTCAAAGTAATTAGCTCCAGTTTACACAAGTGTGAGAGAAGTATTAGGCCATATATATAACTTTATGGCCATATTTTTACTGTTGAGGTTATTTGAATTAGGAGTTTTATAGGCTTTATGTTGGTTTATTATATGAATACTATACTTTTTGTGGTTTTATAAATGACCTATTTTGGTCTGCTGGTTGAAGCATGTCTCTGCATGTGATGCTAAAACATTTGGGATATTTGCTGGGGTGTGAAAATAGGATGAGCCACTGCAGTTGTATTGCTTGCGCACTTTCACTTAAATCAGTTGTAGTTCTTGTCTGGGACTGGGGATTAATGGGCCAGAGATGGAAGGAGTAGGGCTGGGAGAAAGAGGCATTCTTGATGGCAGCCATCTGGCTATAATAGTAAAATTTGATCTTTCAGTCCATTAAGGTTTGTGAGAACAGGTTGTTTTTAGAATGTTTGCTTTTCTTTAATAATGATCATGACATTAACCCGAAAGAAATAAAATGCCCAGGCAACTGAATGGGTAGGACTTCAGGGGTAACAGTAACAGAAGAGAACACAGAAGAAGGCATCCCCCATGTGAAAAAAGCATTACTGACCAAGTAGGAAGGTACTTAGGTTAAAATATAAGTGTCACTATCCAACAGTTTTCCTTGTGTCTTGTAGAAAGTGAATAAGGCTCCAGACATGTTTCACAGTTAAATGAACTTGGTTCTAAACTTCTGCAAAGCAGAATCTGTATGTAAACCTGATGGAGAGAATGATCAGAACAGGAAATGTGTGCTTATTCTTGTTGTTATATAAATGCCTAGAAGTCTACATTTCAATTGGACCCTAGTCTCCTAGGTATTGTATGAGCATACAGGAAGACATAGTTTGGCAATACATAGCTACAGGTGGGTGCCAGGAAAAAAATGCAGGCAATGAGGGAAAGAAAACTAATGAGACAGTGGTTTTCACTGGCAATGCAGCTCACTAGAACATGACAGTAAAATAAGCTTGAAATGCCTAGTACACATTCTGTTAAGTTATTGTGATTTAATCCACTAGCATGATAGTATATTGTAAATCTTTAAGAATCCTTTAATATTTGTCTGTGTTAATAGAATAGTTTAAAACTTTTCACACACATGCTATGAAAATATGCAAATATAAGTACAAACATTTTTAAACTTCCTTTAGTGTTTTATATTGGTAATGGTAAATGAAGGATGGAGGATTAAGCCCCGTGAAAACATCCCGTTATTCAGTTTTGCATATTACTATAGTACTAGGCAAATGTTAAGCACTAAGCTGCACACATTACAGCAAAGAATTACTGGATTTATTTAAACAATCATCCAATGATACGTTACCATTTTTGTTGTAGCCTGAGAAAATGCAATATTTGTCTATATATCTATAGCTTTTCACTATATTTTAACAGCAATGCAAGGGCCTATAGGAATTTAACCCTGTAAGAAGTTAGCTTTAGCAGCAGTGTTCTAAATAAGGGTTAATATAAATAATATATATAAAAAAAACACCTGTTTATAGATTTTAGATGTTGTGAAAGAGCTTGTGGTGAAATCTTCAGTAGGGTCTGGACACTCAGAACAGCCAGACGGGGTTATTATGTGAGTCAGTGTCTTGTGAGATCTAAAAGGGTCCAAATATAATGACCCAGCCAAACTGATATCCTGATCAAGGAAACAGAAGGCATTGGTACCTGATGGCAAGTCCCCATTTCTCTCATGTCAGGGAACGTGTCCATGGGGAAGTCAGGTGAAATTCTCATGCATATCCAAAAGGATACCCCAATTTAAGCATCCAATCAACTATGTGTACCCACAAACTCTCAGGGGACGGAAACCTGTTTTTGACCTTAAAGGATTGGCAAAAGATGACGCGAAAAGGATCCATAAAAATCTATGGCAGTAGTTGCCCAATAGGATTTTACTTCCTTGCAAAGAACTTTCTGTTTTGAGGTTTGTCTACCTCAAACCTGTTTCCTTTACTTATTCTTTCTAAGTTTCTCTGCTACTATATTCTATCATTCTTCACCTTTCAATGAGATCCAAGTCCCATTGGCAGAAGGGGGCTGGTCCCTCAATGCCCAGGTTCTCCAGGAGGGTGTTTGTGAGTGTGTCGTTATACTAGGCAATTATAACTGTATACTCAGGTAAATTACAGCTGCATACTCAGGTTTCATTTATGCTGCCCTCTTGGGTGACTGAATCCATTTGTGCAATCCTCGCCGTGTTTTGTATTGCTTGCAATCTTAATACCAATCATAATAAAAATTGTTTTATTTTGGAACTGTTTTCAGTGTAACCATGATTGCTGTGGCTTCCCAGATGTGCCTCCAAAAATAGAGCCTCATAGCTCTCAACCTCTGTAACCAAGGTAAGAGGATAAACCTAGAATCTTCTAGTCCCATTAGGCGATCCATACCCATACCAATTACCGTATTCTTAAACCCAGGCAACATTGTTCAAATATGCTATATTAAGCTTGCAAATTTAAGTGTACTTTATAGAACAAGCTAAATTCCTGGACTTTGCAAATACGCTAATAGTATCGTACAGGTTGCACCTCTCTAAACTGCAATTGTCTGGTCTAGCAGCATCTGTGGTCCAGAAGTACAATGGATGTTCCAGGATCAGAGTCTTGGTGCATTGCAGGGGGTGAAGGGGACAGGACCATGGCACTATGTGGGGGGGAAGAGGGTGGGAACCAGGAAGCCTAGTGTGCAGCTCAGCTGGACTGCAAGAGGTGGGGCTGGGAGCTGGTGTGTGACTCAGCTGGGCCATAGGGGGATGGGTTTGGAGCCATTGCAAGACTGAGCTGGGCTGTAGAGGTGGGCAGCAGCTCATCTGGGCTGCAGGGGAGCCAGGAAGCCCAGGGGGTCAACAGAAGGGGGCCCCAGAAATGACCACTCCTGGACTGGAAAAAATCAATCATTTGGGACCAGTCAGGAACCGAGGGTACCAGACCAGGGAGGTCCAACCTATAGTTTATCATAATGCATCAAGAAATTCTTTAAAAGCAAATGAGTGCTGCGGTAGGTCACTTTAATATAAGATGTTTCCCAAGTAGAGAGGCAGTTCTTAAACTTCATTGCACAGCGATTCCCTTCTGACAACAAAAATTACAACATGACTCCAGAGACAGAACCAAGATGCCCAGGTGGAGTGTGTGTGTTTGTATGGGTCAAACCTGAGTCCACCCCCTAGATCTGAAGCCCTCAGGCAGTGCCGTAACTAGGTATTATTAATTATACGCTCCCTCTCCTTAGGTTAGCACCCATTGCACTTTTTACTTTTGCAGCTTATTATTTTTACTTACTGGATCTTTGCGCCTCAATTTATGATGCACCCAGGACGAGTGCCTTGCTTGCCCCTTGTTACGGCCCTGCCCTCAGGCTTCAACCTTGGGTCTAGGCCCCAGCAAATCAAATGCCAATCCTGATGACTCCTGCATGACCCACTATGAGGTCCTAAACCACAGTTTGAGAACCACTAATGTCGACTAAAACGTTAAAACTGCTCTAAAGTAGTGTTCCTAGGTATAACAATATTAGAGCTCTCTAGTTACCAATTCACTTTGTTAAAACAATTCCCAGAATTTGTGCCATCCAGAGATATTCCCTTTTAAATGATTCTCAGGAAGTACAACTGTCAACTTGGTATTTAGTCAGTTTTGAAAGGCAAGCTGAAGATTTTTCAGGCAGTAATATTTGTTCCAGAGTCTCCAAGACAATGTTTGTGGTTCTACAAATATACTTTTTCTAGTATGTTTCTTCTTTCCCCACTAGCTGAGAGTCATAAGCAGGGGAAATTGTCTAAATATGGTGACAGTGATGTTACATAAAATGCTGTAAATGCACAAAACAACAAAGTGAACAATTTTTTTTATGTGATCAGTTTCAGTTCCGATATTATCGGGTATTATTTGTAACAATAGTAGGTAATGTTTCTTTAGTCAGTTGTGAGGTTTTTTTTTTTTAACAAATCATTTTATTTTCAAGATGTCTGGTCCTTTTTAATATTGAAGGAAAAAAGATTAACGATATTAACACTTTACCTCTCTGCTTGAACTGGCCTGCTTAGTGGAAAAAAAGTAATATAATGTATGTGTTGCACAGTTACATTGTGAAACTGATTACTTACTGGTACAGCTGTAGGAGTTTTGCTTAAATAAGGGCTGAGCAATCAGATCCAATATTTGCTGCTTTAATGGCCTAATATGTTATATAAGTGCTATTACTGAAGATCACAGTAGTTCAAAATATTGTATTATTGAAGTTCACAGTAGTTCAAAAGGAGTTGCTGTTTTTAGGGACAATAATGGAGTAGGTATTTTCTACAGTTTATTTAGGCCAGCTACTTAATTTCATGCCAGTTTCCCTCTGACTTTCATACAGAGTTCAATTCTCTCTGGTGCAGAGGTCCGTCTTGAATTATATTTCAGTTCTATTATCAATGAGTAGGTAGGGACTTGCACTGGCCCTCTGCATGAGAATGAATTTGACCTAAATTGACTGAATAGTCAGTTACCCCATTGGACCCATTCTGTTTTTGATTGTTTGCTTTTTAGAGGCTCCTTAAGGCCTACATCTGCCAAGTAATCTTGCAAGTGCTGAAGAGCTGAACTGGAGAGGTTCTACGCCTTCTCTTTTCACTACGCTGTACAGATTCTAGGGGGCTTAAGTATTTTAAAGAAGTAGAAAAAATTCCTTTTCTGCTCCCAACAGCCCTGAATGCATAATTAAAACTTCACAAATTACTTTTGCTGTGTTCCCAGTTGTATTTTATTTAGTAGGCCCTTAAGGACTCAATGAACAAAGCATTTTAATGCTATTCTTAGCCTTTAGAAAATACCGACAGCTATCCGTAATGTTCTGGCCCAATTGCCCCTTTTATTTCTGTGAAATCCCTTATTTGAATCCAGCAACATCAGCACCACCCCATTGCCATGTACTGCATTATCATAGTGATGGTGGTGGTGATTTCCTGATGATTCAATAAGCTAGATGCAAATTAAACTATCCCAGAGCTCACTCTACCCTAATGTCTTAATCCATACCTTTTATCCAGCCTAAGCAGTGTATATTATGAATCTCCTGAGATGGAAGGACAGTCTCTGCATGACTAAGTGACAGGTGACCAGTGCATGTCAGGAAAATCATCTCTGTGAGGTTTAATCCTGCAGCAGAATTGATTAAGTGGCACATGCATCCTTGTCTATGTTACTTACAGAAAATCAGCAGATTGATTATAGGCTTGCAGAAAAGGAAAGAGATTTTCTTGTTCATTCTGAGGAATTGAAAATCTTAATATTTTAATAAAAACAACAAACAGTCCTGTGGGATTTTAAAAACTAACAGATTTAATTGGACATAAGTTTTCATTGGCAAAACATGACTTTGTCAGTTGCATCTGATGAAGTGGGGTTTTACCCCCAAAAGCTTATGTCCAAATAAATGTATTAGTCTTAAAGGTGCCACAGGACTCCATTATTTTTGCGGATACAGACCAGCACAACCACCCATATGATTCTTAATATTTTATTGTTAATCTCAGTACAGTTACTACAGGTTTAGCTAGCTTTTCCCCAAAAAAGCAAGTTGTAGAAAATCACTGATAAATTTTCTACACAAAGTTTTTATTTAAAAATAATTTCATTTTGATGTTGCTGGTTTAAAACAAATGAATTGCCTTACTGTTCTCATCACATCTGTGGTGATAGTAGGGGTACCTGACATGATGTGTATGATTTTAACCTAAACAAAAATATCAGAGATGGTTTGAAAAGTTTCCTTGAAATCTGCAAATGTCTTTTGGAAGCCTGTGGTAAGACAACTGACTTTCTAACCTGTTCTACTTCTGAATCTGGGCATCTGCACTTCAGCTGACATTTCTCATGTATAAGATTCAACCCTGTAAATTAAGGCTGCCAACTCTGACAGAAGCTATTCCAGGAAATTCCCCCACCCCATGTCATTTTAAAAAAAATCCTCTTAAAATCTCCAGATTTTTTTCAGTAGTCATTGGGAGATCAGTGCAGATTCGGAGAGACTTCATGGCAATCCTGAAGAGTTGGCAGCTCTTCTTTCAGTGCCTCCTCTTGATCTTTTCCCATTAATATTTCCATGATTATATAAACCCATTTTTACTGATGCACAAGAAATCTGCCACGAAACACATTACATCTGGGACTTGAAGTCATTAATGTTTTACACATCATGCTAAAAATGGTTCTTGTTGTTGTTCTTGAAATAACAATCATCTTATTTTGGTCTTTTTTTATGCTGACTGCTTGAATGAAAAGGGTGAAAGGCCCTACACTGTTTTATTAATATTATATACCACATAGCTTTGCAGATTGTTTTTTGTTTTACTCACTTGTAGTAATATTCATACAGAATCAATTAAAATACTAATGGTAGTTTTTACCACTTAATTTCTTCTGGTGGGATTCTTTATTATTGTCATTCTTTTGTTTTTTACTGTTTCGTATTTCAATTTATTTAGCCACTATTTCTCATTTTGCAAATTGCTAAACATATACTGTATTTTTGAATCATCAGAATTCTGGGGGCACTGGTCTCTATGCTAATCTTCAGTGGTTACACATACCCACTGCTCTGATTCCTATTACAGGCAGTCCTGGGTTACGTACAAGATAGGAACTATAGGTTTGTTCTTAAGTTGAATTTGTGTGTAAGTTGGAACTGGCTCCAGATCCAGCCGCTGCTGCTGAAACTGACCAGGGGCTGACTACAGGAAGCTGGAGGCAGAATTGCTCTGCCCCCAGCTTCCTGGAATCAGCCACTGATCAGTTTCAACAGTGGCTGAATCTCGAGCGTGGGACAGAACAGCTGGGCTGCCAGGTAGGTCCCTGCAGGACCAACTCGGCAGCACCCCAGCTGCTCTACCCCAGGGTCCACAACAAAAGCCTGGTCTGCTGGGGGGAGGGGTGCACTAGCTGCGCCCCCCCTCCCTCCCAGCAGACCAGGGACACCAGGAGCAAAGCCGCAGCGGCGGCGGGGTCCCGCGCCTCTGAGGCTTTGCTCTGGCAAAGCCTCAGAGGCGTGGCACCCCGCCGCCGCTGCGGCTTTGCTCCTGGTGTCCCTGGTCTGCTGGAGACGGTCCCCAGCAGACTAGGGACACCCGGAGCAAAGCCAGGGAGGCGGGGAGGGGTCCCACACCTCTGAGGCTTTGCTGTGGCAAAGCCGGGGAGGCGCGGGACCCCGCCGCCGCTGTGGCTTTGCTCCGGGTGTCCCTGGCCTGCTGTAGACGGTCCCCAGCAGACCAGGGGCACCCGGAGCAGCTTTTCTCGCCCCAGAGGTCGAGGTGGTGGGACTGCTGTGCTCTGGGCGGTCCCGCTGCCTGCGAGCTCTGGGGCGAGAGAGCCCCGACGTAAGTCGGATCCGCGTAACTCGGGGACTGCCTGTATACTCATATAACTTAGAATCATAGAAAACTTCTGTAAGAGTTTTCTTGTTGCTAAAAGTACCATTGAGGAAGTCTTAAATTCTGGGTGTATTTTACTACTGAAGCTAAATAATGCCCTAGGGTAATACCTTACAGTACTTGCATTCATTATCTGAGATGAAGTCAAAGTATATGTCTTACTGATAGCACACTTAAAATGGAAGTAATATGATCACTCTAGTAAGCAAATACTCTAGGACACATTTTATGCTCAGATGTGTGGTTCCTTGTTCTATCCCATCTCTTGAAAAATTGCACATTGTTTATTAGAATTTGGATTTTGGGTAAAACAGTCCCTGAAAAATGTAACTGTGTTTCATGGGAGTGGGCAGGCATACACCATTTAAGTCACATCATGCTGTGCAACTTAACTTACTTGGGGGGCACTGTTTCATTTGGTGACTAGGTTGGCTATTTTTATTCATCAGATTTTAATAACACATTGCTATATCCTTTTGCTGCCTGCTGTGTCCATAATCAAGATGTGTGTAAAGTCAAGTCTGCAGAATGAAGCATAGACTAATATGGCAGGTAGAGGACCGGACAGTGTATGTACACATTTTAAGTGATATTGTGCTATCATGGAAAATCCATGGAAAATGTTGATATACAACAGTGGTAAAATAAAAATCAGCTAGTCAACATTTAATTATATCTAATGTAGATGCTCAAACTATTTTTATTTAGTGGTGATACACGATGTTATGTATTCATTGCATAATCTTTTTTTATCTTGTCTCACTGGGTTGTACAATTTTTGTGTGATGATTTAAGTATTTCCTGTTTCAGACAAAATTTGAATATACTCTGGTCTTTCATCTGGTATTGCTTGACATT
Source organism: Pelodiscus sinensis (assembly GCF_052426305.1). Lineage (NCBI taxonomy): Eukaryota > Metazoa > Chordata > Testudines > Trionychidae > Pelodiscus > Pelodiscus sinensis. The sequence goes on from NC_143057.1 coordinate 65,623,608, forward strand.
GTCATTGTAGAATTAATATATCTTACTTTCTGTCTGGTGTTAAAAGTGCTGCTGCTTGTTTTAATCTTTCATTTCAGTAATGGTGATCTAACAGTTTTAAATCTAAGACCTTCATTTCTTTTTATATTTATGAACAAATGTAATTCTCATGAAAGAGAGGGACTAATAGAACTGGTTTGATTCAGGCATAGTACAAGATAGGCACTAGACACACTTCTGTACTCCCCTTTGCAATGCATTTCAATCCTGCTTTGAAATATCTCAGCTATTCAGTGTGTAGGTTCCTCTTGAACAGAGACTTTCAAACAGGCCGATGTGATCCAAACACTTTGATTTCAAGACAGTTGTAGAGTAGTATATGTGATTGGTAAGAGTGTGACATCAGTACAATTTATTTCCATTCATGTGTATACTATAATCTGAGTGGTTTCAGAAAAATCCATATTTTTGATATGACATTATAACATGATAGCTGGATTGATTTATCATCATAGAAGTAGACTATAGTTTCCATTAGCCTTCGTGGTTCTGCCGGGACAGATTTGTGTAATATTAAAGAGATCACTGTAATACATAGACAATATTATACAGGTATACAAAGTATGTGTAAGGGTAAATAAACACATAGAGTGGCTCTTTGTATGACATGAAAGTGAAGCTAGGTGAGTTGCCATGTCACTGCAATCCCAGCATTTGTAGATATCCCTTATTTACATTCAGTTTCTGCATTTTCTCTGTCTTATGAAAACTATATTTTATATTAAGTACTTTTTATAATGTCTTTTAAGCGCTGATCACATATGAGACTGTGTAATAAGACCTGATCTACTGCGTTTTTACATTAATTCCAGTTAGAAAAGACCTTGAGAGCTTAACACTTTTTAAACAGCTTTTGCAGGAATAGAGAAGTGAACATAAAAGCTCACATTTCCCCAAAATGTATAAAAGTATAAACAAGTATGGACTACTTTCTGAGAAGTGATGAGGACCCACCATTCTTCCTGATCTCAGTGCTCAGAAACTCTGGATGTTTGTTTGCCATTGTCAATGGTTTGTGTATTTGTGTTCTCTTTCTCTCTCCTCCCCCCCCCCACGAGAAATATAAAAATATTTTAACATTCTTAGGAAGAACTTTCCTCTGTGTGGAGAACAGATGATGTAATCTGGTCTTAAGAGGCCAGACCTAAAAGTCATTTGAATTCCCTTTGCAGCTATAGTGGGAAAATCTAGAACATCCACAGACTGCTCTAGATTACACTGGGGGCCAGTTTGACCCTAAGAATTGAGGTGAGGAAGAGAAATGTAAGCTATACATTCAACTGTACATGCCCCCCCCCATATGTATGTGGAGCCTTACCAGAGCGAGACAGTAATTATAACATGGTTGTCTAAGTGTAGGGGAAAGGTCCTATTGCTTAGGGCTAGCCCTCTCTTTACTGCCAGGAAAAAGGTCCTCATGAATCATTCCCTGTGTCTTAGTGATCTCTGTCATTTCAGCCCTTTGGGGCCATTGATATATCTAGGATCAGAGAGGTTCAATTGCAAACTTCACCTCGGCATCATCCCCGCCATCCAAATGTGTGCTCCTAGATATAACCAAGGACCTGATGCATATACTCTGACATTTTCAACTTAATACCAAACATAGAAGGAACTATGATGAGTTGGTTTGAATTTCTATTGGAGATTCACTCTCCACTGTGAAGTTGGGCAAATTTCATTTTCTAACAAGTTGTCGCAAGTGCTTAAGGCAACTGCCAACAAAATGGTTCTTTGTAAAATAATATAAATGGATGTATAAGCTTGGTATACTTTCAGAAGGAGTCATTTACTAAATTTTGGGCAATAATTACAAGTGAAGATAATAGTAGTGACTGGTATAAAGTGGTTTGGACAAATTTAAGTGTGAAAGACTGTTTGTTGAACTGCCAAGCAAAATGAAATAAAAAATGTCACCACCCAATTTTTTACTGAAGCCTGAGGTTATTGCACTGTTGTTTAATTAAATGCTTTAGTCTTGATGCCAGAGGTTCTGCTCACATGAAAATGGAATAGAAATGCATCATTATTTCTGTCTATTAAGAAGAAAGCTCTGTGAAGTATTGATTCACACAATTCATAGCAGGAGCTTGTGGGGTCTAAAAACCGCAAGATGAGTGCTCTGGGTCTTGCTCTCTAAATAGTGAGGGTGATGGGGCTATGAGAGGAAGAAGAGGTCACAATTTGTTCCATGTACAGCCTAATATGGAATTGTCAGGATTCAGAAATGCAACAAAGTTGGAGGAATGGATTTGGCAATTGGATGATTCATAAAACAATGTACATTTAAGAACAGGAAAGTCTGAAAGACTCAAAAGTTTGATTTTTGTCCAGCCATCACAGTTTATATGAACTCACTTGGTTTAGAAATGGGGAGAGGAGGGAATCTTACAGGAACATCTCATATTGTAAAGGTATGAAACAAATGAGAAAAGAACTATTTGTGACAAATTTTCTGTTTGCAAATTGTTCAAGCATTTTTTGTTTTTTAGATTTATTCATAATAAAGATTTATTCATAATTTGATCTGCAGAATGATTCTGTTGCCAAATCATGCTTTGGCCAAGGTTTCTTTTCTGGATTCTGGCCCTTTGCCCTGCCTGACCAACACAAATTAGTCTGCAAATGTCTATTTGAAGAGGTGAGATGGGTAAGGTGAGCTATGGGCCAATTGCACCGTTCTTGGCTTCTATGTCAGAACATGCTTGTGTCTGGATGGAGGATGAAGCACAGTGTAATTTTTAGAATCATGCTGTGGGTGAGAATATCCAGTTATCTTTTAATTAATATATTTCAATATTTTCTTTGGAAAATAAATTGTTTCCATGGACATTGTTTCCAATAAGCACAGTCAGAATTTTTCATGGAAACATACACAAAAGGATGTGACTCTCACTGGCTAAGTAGGCTCTATTCCTGTCAGTTGGGTAATCCATCCATAGAGACTGTTCAGCTAATGGTGTTGCTTTTTTAATGTATGTGGTAGAGGGCTGTGTTTTAGAGAGAGAGATTTCTGGTTCAATCTCCTTTAGAAGACCCATTGATGTTATTAATTTTATTGGAAGTTTCAGAGGTAGCCACTGGTAAAGCAACAAAGTAATAATGGCAATGGAGGCCTTGCTGTTAGGTACTAAGTTAGTGGTAAATTGCCTTAAAGGGGAGTAGGATTCTGAAAATTTCTTAACCAAAACAACTCTGTTGAACATTCACCATAAATCCTGCTGAGCACCTACAATCTTCTCAGAAAATGCTTGGAAAAAACATAGCAGTTGCAGAATGTCCTGACAGTCATCAAATTTGAGCTCTGAACAACCAAAAAGAAGAAACAGTATCCCTGACTCAAAGTATACTGTCTGAGAAGATACTAGTAGTCACATTCTCCTGTTTAAACCAGAACATCTGTCACCTTGAGTGCCTGGGCTGCTTACAGCTGTTGTGGTATCCTTTTGTACCTTCATAATGGTCACGTTCTAAAGGCAACATCCTTCTTACCAAAAAAAGGCTGAATGAAATTCCTCTAGGACCCTATTAGTGTCATTTCTTAATTAACGTTAGCTGACGGAAAGTACTTCTCCCCCCTTTTGGGCAGAACATGGCTGCCAACACGGGGAAAATGAGTGAGAATCACATACTTTACAATTTTCAAGTAGCCAAGGTGTGCCCTTCTAAAAGGTGTGCCAGTGCATCATGGATTTTTCTGAAGCTTCTCTATCTCACTTTGTTGGCCTGATGAGCAGAAAAACATTTTGGCTACGTCTAGACTGGCAAGATTTAGCGCAAATACTCTAAACGAAAGAGTTTTTGCATTAGAGTATTTGAGTAAGAGAGCGTCTATACTGGCATGTGCCTTTGTCCATTTTAGCCATCGGGCTTTCTTGCACAAGAAATTGATGTTACCTGTCTACACTGGCCTCTTGCGCAAGAGGACTTATCCCTGAGCAGGAGCAGAGTATTTGCGCAAGAAGCACTGATTTCATACAGTAGAACGTCATTGTTCTTGTGCAAATACTCGCGGCCAGTGTAGACAGGTGGCAAGATTTTGTGCAAAAGCAGTCACTTTTGTACTAAATCTTGCCAATATAGACATAGCCTTTGAGTTTTCCAGGATTTTAGCCTTTACTTATACACAGAGTGATATCTTTGCCAAGTGTCTTATGTATTTGGTATGGAGTTCAAATAATTGAACTTGGATTTCATTTTGCATTCAATTTCCTTTTCTTCTTCTTGGCCCATGGTTGTAAATTTTCTTTACCACACAATGATTCTAACATGCTGTATTTGTCTAGATTTGTGGCCTTGGTTCTTCTTGCTTGAGAAATGTAATGCTCTTCGGGCATGGAAGCACTGCCCCTTGACTCTTGGGCGGTGGGCATAATAAGCAGAGGAAGTCAATGTCTACCCAAACTGCCAGCCTGGTTCTGCCACCTTTCTGCCTCCAGTGTCCATCTCAAGTCAATGTGTTTCACGCAGGCTGTCTGCGATTCAGTACGGCTGTGGCTGTGGCTGTGCCGTGCACTGCCTTCTAGGGGATGGGTGGCCTGCTCCTACAGTGGGGGGACACTTGGCTCCCATGAGGCCCTGGTTGGCAGGGGTGGAGTCTTGGGTGGAAGAAGCAGGGATGGAGGCTTTGCTTCCCCCCAGCCCTAGGCTCACCCCCTGTCCATACCTTTGTCCACACACTTCTAAATGAATACCTGTCCACCACATTTCATTGAGGTTCAAAACAAATTCTGAAAATCTCATTAGAATTATTTTGATTTAAAGGATGGTGAATCTTCACATTGAACCAAAAAATGGGGAAAAAAATTGCACCTAGCTCCTAATGAATTAGAGTTGGCAAGCTTATGAGTCAAGAGCTGACTTGCAGCACTTGATGCTAAACTTTAGCCCTTTGTAGTAGTTATAATAAATCAAAGTGACTGTCAGAAGCTAAAGCCATCAAATCTACAGCAAAACAAACAAACAAAAAGCCCCAAACACTGTCACCCTTAAAGTTTTGTGCTCTAAGAAGAATTTCAGCTAGTTGATGGTAAAAATAGACAAAACAAATATTTTAGAGCGCTGTGGCAAAGATCAGGTGCAAAAGCCTGTGAGTGTCCTGCCTTAAGCTGTGAATTATAGCTGCTCAGTCTTGAAGTGACAAATGACATATTTCTTGAGGCCCTTATGGCACAAAGGCTGCATGCTACCCAGCATGTCTCCAAGTGGCGGATAGGAGGGGGCCTCTTTTCAGAGATTTGCTGCAAAATAAGTGCACTTTGTTGTGCGAATATGCAACCGCGGACCAGTAGCGGCAACATTACCAAGGTGTGATGGGACATTGGGTGGTATCCAATACTCTGACTAAAAATCACAAGTGCCTAATGATGATGTTGTGACATGGCAAGTGCAGCCTGCCATCAAATAAGGCTGCCCTACCCCCTCACCCTGTTGGTGGAGGGTTTGGGATACTTTGGATAATCTGATTGACGTATGAACCATGACTGGTCACCAGCATCCAAGGGATAGTGACTCCTTACGTCACCCCAGGGAAGAGAATTCTGGCAGAAAATTCCCCGCTGCCTTGTGGGTAGGTTCGGGAGATCCAAAGGCTATGGGAGTAAATCCAGACATAATCCGGAGTGGAGACCGTAAGGTGGTTAACAGTGAGGTTTCATCCAATCTGCTTTTCCAGCATCTCCTGCAGTCACCTCAGTTCCTAACATACTGGCTCTTGGCAATACAGCGCGCAGGAGGAGACACATACCCACACACAGCTATACATAGCTACTACAGTCGATACAATAAACCACCTTGCCTCCGGCTTGGTAGCTGGAATGTGTGGACAATGTGTTCTGGACTTGAACCTGATCATGATCTTACAAACACAGATTCAATACATAAAACAGCAGTCCTAGACCAACAGTTACGTAAATTGAATGTTGACATTGCTGCTTTCCAGGAGACCAGACTGGCAGATGCTGGATTAGTTAAAAAAAACAAAAACAACACCTACTTCTGGAAGGGTTTGAGTTCAGAGAAACACCGTCTTTACAGAGTTGGCTTTGCTGTTTGAAACAATCTGATATACTTTATCAATATACCCATAGCTGAATCAGAATGCATTATATCCCTAAAGCTCAGCACCAAGTCAGGATATGTTAACATCATAAATACTTATGCACCCACACTAAGGTCATGCACTGAAGACAAGGGCTGCTTCTATGGTAACCTTCAGAAAGTTGTCAATTTCTGTTCATCCAGTGAACAACTGTACATCCGTGGTGATTTTAATGCAAGAGTGGGACGAGAACACCAGTCCTGGCCTGTTTGCCTAGGTCATCACGGCATTGGGAAAATGAATGAAAATGGTCAAAGACTTCTTGAATTCAGCTCTCAGAATCATCTCTCCATCATTAATACTTTTTTCAACTTAAAAGTCTGCCACAAGGTCTCATGGCACCACCCCAGATCCAGTCACTGGCATCAACTCGACCTTGTACTGGTCCGCAGAAAACATCTCAACTTTGTTAAATTTACACACGCGTATTACAGTGCAGTTTGTGACACAGATCACTCATATAAGTATAGTGAAAATTGCTCCAAAGAAACGCTATACGTCAAAGGATTGCAGAAAACCTAAGGTTAACACCCTCAGTACAAGAGATGCACTGAAATGCTCTGTCTTTGCGGAAGAATTCACTCGTAAAATGGAAGAGAAACCAGTCCAGCAGTCTGTTGATGAGACATAGTCTATGCTGAGTGCTGCATTACATGAATGTGCGATATCTGCCTTTGAAACACAGAAATTTTCCAACAAAGACTGGATTGATGAAAACATTGACATTTTCAGGCCTCTTCTTGAAGAAATAAGCAAGGCTTTTCTGAACAACATAAAGAATCCATCTCAAAGTTCAAGAGATCAGCTCCACCATACAAGATCTGTTCTTCAGAGAGAATCCAGTATTGGGCAAACAAGTATTGGGCCGATGTATGTTCTGGAATTCAAAAAGCATTCAATATGGGCAACCTGAAAACCATTTATGATGGACTGAAGAAAGCACTTGGACCAAACGTTACCAAAGTTGCTCCGTTGAAACATCTAAATGGACAGGTGATCACAGATAAAAACCAACAGATGTCCTGATGGGTGGAACACTACTAAAGTCTTTAGTCCCATGAGTGTACAATACATCCTGAACTTGATAACCTCATTCCAATTCTTCCAGAAATGTTAGAGCTAGATGTAGAGCCTACAGTGGAAGAACTTTCCCAAGTACTTGATGCTCTCTCCAGTGGAAAAGCACCAGGTAACAATGGGATTCCAGCTGAAGTCCTGAAGGCTAACAAGGCTGTCCTCATCCCCTTCCTCTATGACTTACTTATAAAATGTTGAAGCAAAATGCAGGACAATGTAGCACTTTAAAGACTAATAAGATGGTTTATTAGTTTAATCATCTAATAAACCATCTTGTTAGTCTTTAAAGTGCTACATTGTCCTGCATTTTGCTTCAGCTACCCCAGACTAACACGGCTACATCTCTATCACTATTATAAAATGTTGGTGAGCAGGATAGGTCCCTCATGATATGAGGGACGCAAACATCATTACTCTCTATAAAAACAAAGGTGATAAGGGGGACTGTAACAACTACAGAGGCATCTCTTTGCTAAGCATTACAGGTAAAGCATTTGCCCGTGTCATTTTTAATCGCCTGCACAAACTCACAGATTGAGTCTATCCAGAAACACAATGTGGCTTCAGGGCTGGCAAGTCAGCAATGGACATGATTTTTTCTCTTCGACAACTACAAGAAAAATTCAGAGAGCAAGGAAAGCTGCTGTTTATAGCATTTGTGGACTTAGCAAAGGCATTCGATACAGTCAGAAGATCAGGACTGTACAAAGTGTTAACTAAGATTGGCTGTCCACCAACTCTACTCAAGGTCATGATATCTTTTCATGAATATATGAAAGCAACCGTGTACTATGATGGATCTACATCTGAACCCTTTGTGGTGAAAAGTGGAGTCAAACAGGGATGTGTCCTTGCTCCTACTCTCTTTGGTATATTCTTCTCAGTCCTATTAAATTGTGCATTTTTAAACTCACATGATGATGTATTTCTCCACACACAAGGTTAGATGGTTCTCTTTACAAGCTAACATGACTCAAGGCTAAAACTAAGGTCAAGAATGTTCTACTTAGAGAACCCCTATTCGCAGATGATGCAGCACTTGTCGCACATAATGAAGACATGCTACAGGCACTGATGGATTCTCTGTCCAGAGTTAGTAAAAAGTTCTCTCTCGAAATAAGTATGAAGAAAACTGTTGTTTGCTCAAGGTGTATCGCAACCACTCAAGGTCATTTTGAATGACAGTCCATTAGAGGTGGTTCAACAATTCTATTACCTTAGGTCTACTGTCACCACAAATCTCTACATGGATGAAGAACTGAACATCAGAATTGGGAAGGCAGCCACAACATTTGGCAGACTTACAAAACGAGCATGGAACAATCCCAAACTTACATTGAAAACAAAGATACTGATATACCAAGCGTGCGTATTAAGTGTCTTGCTTTACAGATCTGAGACCTGGACTACCTACTCATGCCAAGATTAAAAATTGAGTAGTTTCCACCTTCGTTGCCTTTGCAGAATCATGAGTATTAAGTGGCAAGACAAAGTTTCAAATGTAGATGTCCTATCAAGAGCTGGCATACCCAGTGTCATAGTGGTCCTTAACAACAGAAGACTCCGGTGGCTGGCCATGTGAGGAGAATGAGTGATAAATGCCTTCCCAAGAAATCCTCTTTGGTGAACTAACAAGTGGAGCCAGGGCAAGAGGAAGGCCAAAGTTAAGATTCAAGGATATATGTAAAACCTTCTCATAGTGTTTTAACAGCAGTCCAAGCTCTTGGGAATCTATGTAATCAGATCTCAACACCTGGCGACAATTATTACAACAGGGCACATCATTTTTTGATAGGACCTGTGTAAGTCATGCAAAAGAACTCTCCTCAGAAGGAAAAATTCTCAGACTCATGAAAACGGAAGTAGACTGGCATGTAACTATTGTAATCGACTGTGCAAATCCAATATTGGATGCATAAGTCATGAAAAGTTGCAGATCCAGGCACAACTCATAAATTGTCACTGACGCTGCTTACCACCGTCTCTCGAGATGAATGGGCCATATGTATATGGCGCACAGGTCATGTATTTCTCTTTTTGAATGGAAATGTGCAATGGGCAACTCCTTAGCTAGCACTATGCTTGTCTGTTTTTTCCTTTTATGTATAATAATATAAAGTTGCTATTCAAAATGTATCATTCACTGAATGTACAAAGGGAAGACCGACTACATGCTAAAAGTGATAATACAACCTATGTAAAAATTGAATGCAGCTAATTTACCTCCACTCCCCATACAAATTGTGGGGTGAATGGGCTTTTTTGTTTTGTGTTTACAAGGCATATCTTAAAACTTCAAGTCAATGACTCAGTTACATATTAAAAAAAATAACGGGGCTCCAATGGATTTCATTTCTCATGATTCATTTTTCCTGGCCCCGACTATGCCACTGGTACTTTACAATAATCCGTATCAGGAGTCTTATACTAATCTATTTAGTTTATCATGCTCAGTCTGGAGGAAAGAATCTGAGTAATTTGGATGGAAGTCTGAGAGAGTTTAACTGTTAAGATGATATGTGTGTTGCAACACCTAGGAACTATAATCTCTCTGGCTGGTCTTACCTAGCCCCTGATATGCCCAAACCTCCTTTAATGTTCTGCTGACTGTTGGCCTACCCAGGTTGGAGCTTATTTGGCACTGAACTTATTTGACCTGTAGCTTCATTTTACAGCATTCAGAGGAGCTACTCAAATGTAAAAAAATATGCACAGGTCTAAGTGTTGGCAGGTCAGGGCCTCCGATAGGAAAGATTCAGATGTTGTAACTGTTCCTTCAACCTTTGAATTCTTGGTCTTTTGAACCCCTCTGGGATTTTTCACTCTTATAAATTGTAAGTCCATTTGACTGATTTCACTCTTAGCCCTGGTCTACTCTAGGAAATTATTTTGAAATAGCTTCCCTTATTTTGAAATAACAAGCAGAGCATCCAAACTACCAGGACCATTATTTTTAAATAACACTCTGGTTATTAAGAAATAATAACTTGTGCTTTCCACAGGGAATAATGCTTATTTTGAAATACAGGCAGTCCCCGACTTATGAACACCTGGTCATAACTCGATCTGGTTGCTCGCGCTGTTCGAAAAACTTGACGTACATGGTTCTCAACTCAAAAATATTATAATGGAGTTAATGGGAGGTTGGTTGTAAGTACGGATGATCATAAGTTGGTCTGTTCGTAAGTCAGGGAGTGGCTGTAGTTATTTTGAAATAGTAGTAGTATGGACTCTCCACTGCTGCCATTTCAAAATAACTCCTCCCCAGAGTCATTTAAGTAATGCTTCCTGGGGCTCTACATCAAGGTAGCGTATCCACATTAAGGGAACCTGCCTCAGACTAATTTCAAGCCTTCCTGGTGCTGTGGACACACTATTCTGAAATGGTTATTTCAGGAGTTATTATTTCAAAATAAGTTATTAAAATAATGTCCCAGTGTAGAGATGCCCTTTATATCTATACCCAGACATTGCTAGAAATAATTTTATGTGATTGATCAGTTTAGAGTTTCATGTCCTAGAGCAGTACTTTCTTGAGTAATAGTTTACTTATAATTAAATGCTTATCCTATATGAACAAAACAGTTCCCAGAACTTGCCACTGGCAATAAAGTATTTCATTTTTGTGTCTGTGACTTAATCTCAAGCTCAGCTTTTGTTCTTTCACTGGCAGAGCATTCACTTACATGTGAAGTTTAATTCATTTAATTGATGCTCATCACAACTAACTTAATGTTTATATATCTTTTTATCTGAGTACATGTTCTGAATTTACTTGTGTGAAAGTGCTAGCCATAAAAAATGCAGTAGAAGCATCTGTAACAGATGTCACATAATAAAGAAACACAACAGATGATCCCTTAGAAAGTTCTCAGAGAGTTAGTCGCGTTAGTCTGTATCTACAGAAACAACGAGGATTCCCGTGGCACCTTAGGGTATGTCTACACTGCACACTTATTTTGGAATAAGCTATTCTGGAAGAAATACTCCAAAATAGCTTATTTTGAAATAGTACGTCTACAATAAAAGGAAGCCTCAAAATTAGTCCAAGACAGGCTTCCCTAGTGTGGACATGCTACCTCGAATAAAGGACTGATTATTTCAAACTAACTCCTGCTTTCCGCAAGGAATAATATTTAATTTGAAATAGCTACTTAGAAATAGCGGTAGTGCGGACTCTTCGCTGCTGCTGTTTTGAAATAACTACTCCCCAGAGTCATTCAAAGTAATTACTTCCCTGTGGTTCCTGGGGCTCTTAGTCAAGGTAGCACATTCACATTAAGGGAGCCTACCTCAGATTAATTTCAAAGCTTCCCTATAGTGTGGACATGCTATTTTGAAATTATTTTGGGGGAAATTATTTCAAAATAAGTTGTTTGAAGTAATTTCCTAGTATAGACATGTCCTAAAGTACCACAGGACTACTTGTTTTTTAAAGTTACACACTAATACAGCTACCCTTCTGATACTTCAGATGGTGGTTTCCCAGGCCAGAAAGTCATGATTTCAAGTTCCATTTGATGACTTGGTTGCATGCCTAATCTGAACACTGTAATACTAGGTTAAGTGCACTGTTAGAAATGCAAGGTAAAATTTTCATTTCACGTGTTACCTCTTCTCAGAAATAATTTAGGGAAGGGATATTATTTTATTGAGAGTTGGAGTGACCAAGTGCCTAATTCACTTTTGAAAAGTGACCTTTGGATTCTAAATTATGGAGGTGCTGTTATTTGAATGCAACATTAAGCTAAAGTCCCTTCGTTCAGTCTCTGGTGAATATTTAGGTGGTAATTTTCTCTAAGAATAAGCTGGTGCTCTGAAGTCCATTATTGTTTACTGAGGGTCTGATATCTGCTGCTTTGCAGTCTGAGTTTTAATCTTTTTTTTCTTTTTAAAGTTTATTTCTAGTCAACTTTAAAGAGATTGCAAAGAGGAAGGCTACCTTGAGTTACCTCTGTGTAAGGGATCTTGTAATTAGTAATGCTCTCCTCAGACATCCAGGGAGTTCTTGGTTTCTGTCCTGTACTTGATGTCATGGAACTGAGGGAGTCTCTTTAATCCAGAGCTGTACTGTCTGAGCTCTCTCTCAAAAGAACACACGTAGAGGAAACCGTGCTGGACTTAGCTGTCTGTTGCCATGCTGGAGTGCTTTGTGTGTACAATCTCACTCTTCAAAATGTAAAATGAAAATTAAAAATGTAAGTCTCTCTGGGCCAAAATAAATAACAGCTCCTTTTGTTGTCTTCCATGTAAAAAATTAGATAACTGCAACACAAAGACCAGCATATCTTTTGAAATGAGTTTTATGAGCTAGCTGTTAGAAGCAGCACTAATATTGACTGCAACACAAAGGTTGTGAACCCTAGATCTTAGTCTACTTTTTCTGTGCTTGTGAAGTGCTGTGGTATGCCTACTTTATTCTATAATTAATAAATAATGTGCGTTATTATGGAGTTTGTATTCTAGTTGTTCCTCCCTCTTCCTCTCCTTGTACTTCTCCTTATCCCCGTTCTTCTGAAAATGTTAGAATATTGTGGGTAGAAAGAAGAACATTAATTCCTTTGTAATACTCTTATTCTTTTTTCAAATTTAATCTATCTAATTTGGAATGGCTTTGTCTCTTCTGGTCCCCTCCAAGAAAGACTGTAAGTGAAACAACACAGTACAGCCACTCCCTGACTTACGAACACATCGACTTACGACCATCCATACTTACGACCAACCTCCCATTAACCCCATTATAATATTTTCTAGTTGAGAACCATGTATGTCAAGTTTTTCAAACAGCATGGGCAGCACATTTAAGGGTATTTCCGACTTATGACCAAATCAAGTTACGACCAGGTGTTCGGAACGTAACCCATTCATAAGTTGGGGACTGCCTGTACTTCCAGCACTGAAGTAAAACATCTGAATGACAACAAAATGGCTGCCACGTGGTTGGTGATTAAGAATCTAAATGCAGTACTTATTGGCTAAATGCTCTTTTTCATATACTTGGAATTTTTCTATCCTATAACCTTCTATTTCCTACTAACTTTTTTTTGCTGGTGATGGTGGTATACATTCTCAGAAATACCCAGCAGCCAAATATATATTTTTCCACCTTATATTTAGGAATATTCACTTTTGCCAGTTATGGGAGCTGTAGGCCAAGACACTTTTTTTTTTTTTTTTAAACCAGGTCTGTAAACTGAAGTTAGTCTGTTGTTCTGATGCATCTATTATACTCCACATATCTGTCAACAGTTCTGTACGGTTAAGTTATGCACATGTACTAATTGTTTTATGTTTCTCTTGCATACCTAAATAATAACACTTTTTTGTATAAATTCAACCAGAATTGTATAAATTCAGTTCTTGTTCATAGCAAAATTCTAAACAGCCCCTTTTCAGAGATTAGCAGTTTCTCTGACTGCATGGACCACTAACTTGAACTCTAACCTCTCAAAACGCGAAGTCTCACTTCTCTCTTATAGGGAATATAATTGAGAACACTATTTAATACTCATAATTTATAGACTTTATGCTATTTTTCTCTGCAAAATAACAATAACAAGAGAAACATTTTATGCAACCACAGCAGAAAAATCAAACACTGTTCTTTCACAAATCACATGTAAATGTTTGACACTACATAGGTCAAGCTTCTCAACAGGTGGGCTCAGAAAAACGAACATGCATTTGATATGGACAAATAATGATTATGGTACAGTACTGGCAAGCTGCAATGAATGGCAAGGTGGGTTAATGATCTAGCATTTCTCTTTTGCCAAACTTAATCCATTCCAATCCACTTAGATGTATGGGTGTTGCAATTGGACAGATAACCACAAGAAAATACCACCACAACAGGCATTTGTTAACACCTCTGAAGGATATTTCAGAAAAGAAGTCCAGACTGACTGACAATGGAAATGGAAATATGCTTTCTTTGAACATTAGAGCTGGGCCTTCCTGCTTACGGATGAGGCTCATTGAGGGAAGACAGCTGGCTATATTGCTTCTGTGCTATACAAGGTATTCCTAGTATAAATCTTCCCCCTTATCTATTGTTTTTGATATCTGTCGCTCATCAATAGGGGAACATGTTTCTATTTACTTGGTCCTGATCCACGTATCTATCATATGCATTAATTGGGACTAACATGGATTGGAACATGTTCCCCTATTGTATGGTACAGTATTGGTCTTGCATCTGCCATGTTCAGGGCTTATTACTTACAGAGGACATTTTCTATGCTGATTAAGGAGCTAGCTGGTGAAGAAAAGCCCAGTGTAAAGGAGTTCTGGAAGTCCTACAATGTCTTGAACAGCGTGGAAAACATTGACGCATCATGGGAAGAGGTTACTTCACTATGTATGAATGGCATTTGGTGACATGGCCAGATACTGTCCAAAAATTTGTGGGATTTGATGCCATTCCTGGTCTCAAAGAAATTGAAAGTTGGTGACGGATGTCTGCTTTGAGGAGGTGGAGGAAGATGATGTACAAGCATTGTTGAAGTCTCACTCTGAGCAACTGACAAATGAAGAACTGATTCAGCTGGACCAACAATGGATATCTGAAGAAGCAAGGATGATAATAATATAGGGCAGGAAGACAGGCGTCTGACAAAGCATCTCTCCTCTTTCTTTAGATTGCTGGATGAGATGATGGAATTCACACAGAGCAATTATCCTTTTCCACGAATAGTGTGCCAAAGTCTCCAGAGCTCTCAGAGATGCAGTGGCTTGCTACGGGGAGATCTATTGTTCAAAGATTCATACAGAAGAGCAGAGGTTGATAAAATCCTTTAAGACTGCAACTGGAAAGCCAGCCCAAGAAAACCCATCCATCACCTCTTCCTAAGTTTAGCATAATTGCCACTGTTTTTTACTGTATTTACTGTATTAAAATATTCTGTTTGAACAGGGTTAGTGGAATTCTACATTATTTTATTAAATGTTTGATGTGTAAAATGTGTGCTATGTAACCTGTAATTGTAAAAAGGTACAGTGCTCAGGTGAAAAGATATTATCATAGAAGAGTGTGGTGAATGCATCTCCCCCATCTCATTATTTCTTGTGAGGAAAAATTCCCCGGTATAAAGCCTTGTAGTATCCATAACTCTTATAAAAAATGCAGCCCTAATGTATAAGTGCCTGTCTTTCCACAGTCCATCCTGTTAAAGATTTTTTTCCCTTCATCCTGCTAAACTCTGTCTACTTCATCCCCTTCCCCCCCCCCCACATTTGCAACTTCCCATTTCTTAGCAAAACATTTGATTTCTCTTTTCTCTGACACCTTTTTCAGAACAAAATAGTATGGCTGACCATTTTCAGTCCAGGATTTGCTCTTACAATAGCATAAAAATTGATCCCGTTCATGCCGGTAAAGATCTCCTTTCAATTGATGATGGCTCCTTCCCCCTCATTCTTTTTTTCCCCTAGACAGGCTCTATGCTGTTAGGGTCTCATTCTGCATCCCTTTTGTAGAGGATTGGTAGTTTGTTACTGGGGTCTGATTTTGAAAATGTTAGGCATGCCAATGGTATGTGTAATGTCCGTCAGTCTCTCTCTATGGTATCTGAACACATTTTACTATTTTTTTCATGTAGGGAGCTATAAAAAGACTGTATAGACCATACCTTTTCTGAATTTGGATAGTTAAGTAACATTTGGAAGAGGAATAAGAGTCTCCCAGAGGCTGTTATCACAGTACCCTATGATCTTATCATATAAAGGTTTCTTTCTCTCCTATCCCCAATATTTTAACTTTCATTAATATGTTCTATAAAGAAATAGGTGCAAATTCTTGATTTATATAAGTGGTTGTATTAATTGCGTGCCTGACTCTTTTTTTTTTAAAGCAGGCCCTGAATGTATAAAGATAATTTGCTGTTTAAAAGCACTCCATTTTTATTTTCAAGATTTTTTTTTATATAATAACTGTCGATAGTGTCATTTTAAATACTTCCTTTCTGTAGCTGGTGTACACTAATGGGTATGCTGCAGAATTTTAGCTTTTTCTTTAATAGATATTGCTGATTTCCTGCTGTGGATACATATTGAACATAAGAAATTAGCTGCAGAGAGAATTAGAGGGTGTAAGTGTGATTGTCTGAGTCATGTAAATGCCAAAAGCTTTTTGTGACATCTTTCAAATGGAAATATGTTATTTGCACACCGGCTCTTGATGGAATATGACACACTGAAGACATGCTGTGAATTTTAAGATTGGGTTCTAGGCCATTAAAAGCTGAGGAGATGGGGACCTCAGGCCTCTTGGAGGAAGGCAATGAACCACTTTCTGTACGGACAGCCTGTGCTGACGAGCCAAAGAATCTTCACTCAGATCGATGAAAACTAATGAGAATTAAAGACTCGCTTGAACCTGCTATCCAAAATGAAGGTTTAAAGATTATAATTCAAGCGTGATGTAACATTTGTCGATTTTCCAGATGGTCTTACGACATAATTATATTAGTCTCTAAAATATTAATAACGTCCAGTACATGCAGTGTCTGAATGCATGACTTTCAACTGAAAATATTCCAATCTTGTTTAAAGAGGTACTGTAAATAGAAACTTCTGTCTTTGGTGCATATTTGGAATCCCTGTGCATGAATAATCTTCCCTACATTTTACCTTTTTTCCCCAAAATGTGTGGGTTTTGGCAAGTAAACAGCCTGAGAGGATCTATGTGGAGCATGGTTTGAGCCTGGGCTGCTGCCGTTTCCCCTCTCCCCCCGCTAAATATGAGGGGTTGCTCTTAGGGAAGTCTTAGATGTGAGGGATGAGGAGAGTTAGGAGACAGTCTGGCCTAAAGCACTTACCCTCTGTAAATGTCTGGAGAAATAATTAAGTTGGGGCACCCAAAAGTCAGAGTAAACTGTGAAACTCTAATATTTTGGGGGAGGGCCTTGTTCAGGAACCCCCAAAATACTTTTGGAGGCCTACTTTTCCTCTCCAAATAGATATATTTGAGTTTGTGTAGCAGAAGAGGTAGTACTGTGCCATAGCAAATGTAATAGATATGTGGGTCCTTTTTCAGAAAACATTTCAGCATTGGCCAAGGGAAAGTGGACCTTCTTACTTCCATCTTAGCAGGAGACCAGATGTTAAAAAGTAGTATAGTAGCAGGCAGCTGTACCTGCTGTCGTCATCCACAAGAACGCAACACAAGAAGTCAAAGGAGCCATGGCTGGTGGAGCCTTCTGAGGGCAGAAGAGATTCTGGGGAACAGTGGTTGGCAAGGCCTGTGATTTGTGCTGAGGAGTTGGTAAGGAGGGTAAATCTTAAAGCTTCCATTTTTAAAAAAATTCTTACTTGAATGAAATCTCTGAACCTTTTGAGATCTGTCCATCACTAGTTCCCAACATTATTTTAGCCAAGAATGTGCCACTTACTTGAATTCCATTATAGTACTTCACTGTAATTCTAATTATCATTCATCTCAGTAGCTGGTAGCTTTTCTATTATTAACTAATCATCTATTGGCTCTGTGGGGGACCCATAGCTTTCAAGCTTTTTCAGTGAGGTTGAATTAGATTATCTGCCCTTTTTAAAACATAAATTTCACCTGAAGTAAAAATGACCTCCCAGTGTTAATATATGTAAAATATATCATTACACTTGTTGGTTGCCTGAATTGCATTGCAAATTGCAGTTTTCCAAATTGGGCTAGTTTCACAGATGAGCTAAACAGCATATGAAGAATTTATATTGTATCTTGTTTAAAGCAATTAATATAATTATGTCTGAAAGCTGACCGTGAATTAGCACCAATATACACGTACTGCATAGTAATGAAGCTCAGAACTTATTTGTGCTTTACAAGCTAATGGGGGGAGAGAGTCACAAGAAATATTTTTCTGGATATTCCAAAATATTTATTTTCCAGATGCCTGTTACATATTTACAGTTTCCTGTTTCATATACCATTACACTGTTGTATGTTTTCCTTTTAATTTACATAGATAGAGCCAAATGCTTCCTTACTATTGTTGTATGCATATTGTCCTATTGACTTCATGAAATTAATCCATATTTAGGAGCCCTGTCAATGGTGGAGGGTAATGGGGGTGGTAGGTATTTCTGCGTTGCTAGCTATGAAGCACAATATAAAGTGTATCAGCATTTAAAACAACAGATACTATGACTAACAGGACACTGTATTTAAGGCCT
This sequence comes from Pelodiscus sinensis, assembly GCF_052426305.1. Taxonomy (NCBI): domain Eukaryota; kingdom Metazoa; phylum Chordata; order Testudines; family Trionychidae; genus Pelodiscus; species Pelodiscus sinensis. The sequence continues at coordinate 65,641,993 of NC_143057.1, forward strand.
GATTTAAATGCTCCTGAAGAAAATGGGAGTCTCTCAGTGGGCTTGTATGTATAGGCTGCTGAAAATTTATCCTGCTATGAATTCTGTAACATTTTCTAGTGAAAGTATCTCAGATTTAGTTATTTACTGTGTGGTTACTATTACAGCCTTCTAAAATGGTACTGAACTAGAACCATGATTTCCTCTCTGTGTTATTTTTTGCAATGCCATTTTTAACAAAAATTTAGTGTCATTGGTATTTTTTATTTCATATTTTATATTAAGAATATACACTTAACATTCCTGCAAAACAGAACTTATTTTCATTATGGTGTGACACACTGTACCTCAAAAGAGCACCCTGTCTCAGTTGCCAGGGACTTTGTCTTTGTTCTATGGTTATCCAGTGAGATCCTGGTCCATTGCTAGGGCCTGTAGATGCTAATGTAATACAAATAAGAAATAATAATGTCCTATTACTCAAGTCACTGCCTCTTGCCAAGAGCTTCATATTTTCTCCACAGTATTAATAACCCCTGATAGTACGGAGACTAAAATATTGGCCCAGTTGTAGGCCTCATTTCTTTTGTAAGACAAATGACTGAGGAAGCTGCCTTATCTGGGCCACTAAGAATTTGCACAGCTAGGATGCTGGCATGGTAGGCTGTGTAATGTTTTCTCCCATAGTGCCTAGAGACTGGTTAGGAGAGGAACAGGACCATTGCTATGCTCCAGTGGTTCCCAGCTGGTTAATAAGTTGCTCTACTAGGGGAGCTGATAGCAATGTCAAGCCCCTGGGCAAGTTGTGGAGAGGCCCAGCTTGGTGTTCCCGAAGGGATGGGCTCAGGACAGTCTGTGCACCTCGCCATTCCCTCCCCACAATCCTTAGTGCCTCCCAGAGCATGATGAACCTCCCCATAGCCCTTAAAGCTCCCTGGAGTTACCCTGCAGTTCTCTGGCAGCAATTTAAAGGGTCTGGGGACTGGGTGCTGCCCCTGCCGAAGTAGTGGGAATTGTCAGAGCCCTCAGCCCTTTAAAATCACCAGGCCCCAGGCCAATTGCCCCTTATGAAATTCCATCCTGCTGTGCTGATGGGCCTGGCTCTAACCCATGCTATGGGCCAAACCAGCTCATGACAAGCTCCAGAACTGAGGGACTGCAAATCTAATGTGAAACCACCTTCCCTTTGAACCTATTTGAATCCTGCATTGAGCTAATTTATAAATGATATAGAGGTCACCTGAATGAAACTGCAGAGAAGAGCAGGGCACCATCTGTAAGCCAAGCCTTCCTCTCTTCACCATGATTTCAATTACGTTTTCTACCTTGTGTGGAAGTTCACCTAAGTGTCATCAGTTTAAGGGTAAGATACAAGTTAAAGCAGAAATCACACAGTCCTGTATGTCTGAGGTATATTGCTCTCACTTAGAGGTGGAACTGATAAAAGGCTATATGCATTATATACTCAAACTGGTATTCATTTATTTTCATCAAAGAAAACAAATATGGTACTCTGGTTGGATTTTAAAAATGGGTGAATAATTTCATTGCTACTAGTAACATTTATAGCTATGTACATTAAGATAATGATGAGAGTAATGAAATTTCACATTTCAGGGAGAAAGCTCATAAACTTGTTTGCTGTGCTTTGTCCTTCTCATAAATCATCATTTTTTAGGCCACTGCTGGAGGCAGGATACCAGTATTGACAGGCCAATGGTTTTAGCTCATATTTATGTCAAATCCGATTGGCTATGTTCTGTCATAGTTGCATAAGAAAAAAATCTCCCCGAAGTGATTTAGAGTGATATGTACACAAAATATCAAGCACCAGATTGGCGGAGAGCCAAAATCTGGTCCCTGGAACTGGATTTGATTTTGTACCCAACTTCAAGCCTCATAAGCTGAATCTGTATGAAAGTCTGGGATAACAAAAACATAGGGATATCTGTATCAAGAATTCAGAGTATTTATTTTGATTATGCCTAGTAAAGAAATAAAGTATTGATCCAAATCCCCATGTAGAGTCATAAATGCTAGAACAAGGGTTCAGGGAGTGCTGCCACATTCTCTGCCTTGAAATGGTTTCCATCATATACTGGATTTACAGTTTGGTTCAATGGATCTCAGCATCTTCACTGTACACATTGTTCCAGTGCCTCTGTGTGGAATTCTTATTCAGGCCTATCTCTAGTGTGAATCTTTTCCAAAGTTAGCTGACAATGTGTTTTACATTTCTGTGTGCCAGAATTGGTTTTCATCCCCTGAAGTTAAAAAGAAATGTAGATCAAATGAACTGAGTTTTTTCCAAGTTTGAATATACTGGTTCAGACTTGGTAGAGTCATAGGTGTTCAATTAATTTTTCACCAGAAATGGAAATAGTTTCTGACTTTTTTTTTAAACTATATTGTCCCATATGGCTTTTTCCTAGTGAATGTAGCACATCCTCAAAGTCTACCAACAAATAATAATCTCTGAAATATTTGCAGGAATCAAAATAAGGTTTAAAAGGTTATACTCAGTCTTAGACTAAAATTGAGTTAACAGAAGGTAATCTTCAGCCGAGGCTAATTTTGAATCTGAGTTTGACTCAAAGACCTCTTCTAGATAGTATTCTGTATTAGTGTGTTTTTTAACAATTTTATCTTTCTGCTTATGAGGCTGCCATCTTAAAGCCTTTGAAATCTGCTGGATAATTCAGTGTTTACAGCAGATGGTTTTTTCTTTGAAGAAACATGTTATTAGGAGGTTAGTATTGAATGCTGACTAAACCAGTAAAGATTTTTGGTTCTAACCTGAATTAAGATCCCTTGATACTGAATCTGATCTGATCTGCTTGGATCAATTGCTTTAAATTGGATTATTATACTGGGCAAGTGATCACGATGCAGTAAATCAGAATTGATTTGCTGTGCAAGAGTTTATCTCACTTTAATTGGTTTGAGAAGAGTATGTTGTCACTTCAGTTTTGACATAATATTTTTTGATATATCATGATATTTTATGCTAGAGTGCCTTTGATTTACTGAAATGACTTACTGTTAGCTACCCCATTGTGACATATGGTAGCTAGATTCTGTGTAATTTTTAAAATTGCCATTAAAAGTTATTCTTATGCTTTGTGTATACACTATCTAGATGCCATTTATTCCTACACACCTGCTCAATGCATATTTTTTGGAAACCCTGAAGATCATGGTAATCAGAGCTGTTGTGATTTTCCTTTTAAACATCTTAGTTGGCATATTTAATTAAAACTAGAAGATTAAGCTTCAATTTAAAGTCAGTTGCCTAATTTGTATTTCTTTGCTGAGTGCTTTTTCTAGAACATGAGATGAAGAAGGAAGGAAAACAGAAGGAAAACATTGTGGCACCAAACAAGTCAAACATTTAGATCTGTAAATGAAAATGTCCTTCTCCCCATCTTACTTCCAACAAAATTCAAGTGAACAAATTAAAGCTGCTTCTGGGCAGGTGTACATTTCTAACTGGTGCCTTCAGCAATATTCCTAGGCTCATATTTTCATGAGAGTAAATTGTTCTTTAATAGTTTGAGTCTCTTCTTTATTTTCTTTGTCATCTTGAAGAATCAGTGGGCAGTTTCTCACAACCTTTTGGGGGGACAGTTTCATTTTCACTCCCCCACTGCTCTTTCTTAGATCTTTATTGTTCTTTCTGATTTCTAAGCCACTACCTGTTCGCTTTTCTGCACCAATTAGTAAAGGTCATGAACTGAGCAGCAATGCAACTGAACCCAAGAAATGCCAGACTAATTCCATGGTACTCTTTCATCGGAAACCCTCTGAAATGGATTTCATTTGCTCTAAAGTTAGGCAACTGACACGGTTCAAGGAAAACTAATGGAAAGCCTTTGAATAAATATAAACAATCCATAAGAGATTTCTACATGAAATTAGTTGTGAAGTGTAGTACAGGCAGTCCCCGGGTTACGTACAAGATAGGGACTGTAGGTTTGTTCTTAAGTTGAATCTGTATGTAAGTCGGAACTGGCGTCCAGATTCAGCCGCTGCTGAAACTGATCAGTTTCAACAGTGGCTGAATCTGGACGCCAGTTCTGACTTACATACAGATTCAACTTAAGAACCCCAGGCATCCCCAAGTCAGCTGCTGCTGAAACTGATCAGCGGCTGATTCCAGGAAGCCCGGGGCAGGGGCTTCCTGTAGTCAGCCACTGGTCATTTTCAGCAGCTGCTGACTAGGGGACACCTGGGGCAGAGCAGCTGGGGTGCTGCTGGGTTGGTCCAGTGGCACCCAGAGCGGCGCTACGGGACCAACTGGCAGCGCCCCAGCTGCTGTACCACAGGCGTCCGGAGCAAAGCCGCGGAGCACGGGGGCAGCGGGACAGCCCAGACGCACCGTGGCTATCCTGCTGCCCTCGGGCTTCGCGGCTTTGCTCTGCTCCCGGTCCCCCAGGTCTGCAGACCAGGGGGAGGAGGAGCAGAGTAGAGCAGAGCAGCGGAACGCACGGCCAGCTGACAGCCCAGACGCATCTGGGCTGTCAGCTGGCCGCATGCTCCGCTCTGCTCCCCCCCCCCCCCATGCAGATCAGGGGGAGGGGGAGCAGAGCGGAGCACAGCAGAGCGGCGGAACGCGCGGCCAGCTGACAGCCCAGACGCGTCTGGGCTGTCAGCTGGCCGCATGCTCCGCTCCGCTCCCCCTCCCCCTGGTCTGCAGACCAGGGGGAGGGGGAGCGGAGCGGAGCAGAGCAGAGCAGAGCAGAGCGGCAGAACGCGCGGCCAGCTGACAGCCCAGACGTGTCTGGGCTGTCAGCTGGCTGCGTGTTCCGCCGCTCTGCTCTGCTCCGCTCTGCTCCCCCTCCCCCTGGTCTGCAGACGGGGGGGGGGGGGGAGCAGAGCGGAGTGCGGGGCCAGCTGACAGCCCAGACGCGTCTGGGCTGTCAGCTGGCCGCGCGTTCCGCCGCCGCTTTGCTTCCTCTCCCTGGTCTGCTGGAGACCAGGGAAAGGAAGTGCCCCGTTCGTAACTGCGGATCCGACATAAGTCGGATCCGCGTAACTCGGGGACTGCCTGTAGTGTCTCAGGATTTTTCTTTAAAGTCTAAACTAGAAATGTGCTGAGGTGGTCTAGCTTAAGTTTTGGAAAATCTTTCTTATGCCTGTATTTGAGTTCCAAACCCCACAAACCGTCCTGGTTTTGGTTTTGGCCCTCATTTTAACCTTTTCCTAAAAAAAAGTTAAAATTGAAATTAATAATAATTTTAAATTACAACAAATGAAATTTCCATGTAAAAAAGTTTCTTTTTTTTGGTCTGAAAAACTTCATCCAACTCTACTTATCTTTTGAGAGATGGCCCCTGGCCTTTGGTGTCTTCTGAATCGGGATGACACTTTCAAAGTCTCCTCCAGTGTGTAGTGGGCTACATTATGTTGCCTGGAAACCTTCTGGACCATAACTGCATTTTTTCACAATTTACACTGATTTGCTTGAGTCACACTGAGCTGCAGATTGGTTCTGATGCCATATTGGGTTTCTTGATTCCTGCACAGCTGAAAACCAGGCATGTTCTAAAAATGTCAGTTCAATTTTCCTTTTACTTGTGTACCTTGTGACTGCTTCTGTAAAGGCATAGGATACAGTAATGACATTAGGATTAATATTGCAATTGTGAGATGTAATTTTCATGTCTGAGGTCTTGGCTCTGACATATTTCTTTTTAAATTCTCAATTTCAAATCCACTCCAATAATAAAACTGTAAAGTGAGCATGTTTTTTCAAACAAATTTCATAACAATTTTCAGCACATGCCTAAAAACACATTTTCAGCACAGGTGCTAAGCAGTCGATATCTGTTGACTAAATGATTCCTTAAATCTGTGTTCATCTACTAACTTGAAGAGAGTGATGCTGATGGAGATGCTCTGGTCTACTGTGTACATAGTATGCATTTGGTTAAACAATTGAACTTACAGATAGTACTGAATTTATCCAAGAGAAAAAGCTGCTTGGAAAGTTTGTGCAACATTTTCTTTGTACTATACTGATTTATACAAATGACAATGTGATGGTGATACCACATGTACTGCATATAAAAAGAACTGGGGAACAGGTAAGTGCAAAGGAAATATCTGGGGGCTAAGAGGAAATAAAACAGAGGAGTTGCTAAAAAAGTCTTAAAATTATTTCATATATTAGTTATGTTAAAAATAATGTTTTGCTAGTAGCCTGTCATCTTACATGATGTACATCACTTTTATGGATTTAAAACAACATAATTCAGTCTGGCTTTCACTCAGGAGTTACTGAACTGATGCAAAGAAATCTGTGCTCCTTATTGTTTTCCATGTACTCAGAAGAAAAAAAATGTTCTTTCTAGATTATTTTGTTTTAAATACAGGAGAAAAGCAAATAAAACTATAAAGATATTTGAGAAAGCCAAGTGTCTGGCTCATTGATCCATCTTCTTTGAATCCTGTCACAGGTTTGGCCCTGCCTATCTTTAAAGGTAGAGGAGCTGGACAAAAATACCATATCTCCTACACATAGCAGCTTTCTTAAAAGTGTTTCTGGCATGTGTTTGAGAACCCCTTCTCTGCTGTATTTTGAAATTCAGTTTGAAATAATTAAAAAATTAATGGTCAATATGATATAGTGGTGGTTCCACACCCATGGGTAGTAACGTGAGATGAATCCATGCTTGTGAAACTGAACTTGCCCTGCAAGCTGCATGGAAACTTTTCAAAGGCACCATAATAGAGGCCCAATTTAAATGTATACCCCAAATTAAAAAACACAGTAAAAGAACTAAAAAAGAGCCACCATGGCTTAACAACCAAGTAAAAGAAGCGAGAGGTAAAAAGGCATCTTTTAAAAAGTGGAAGTCAAATCCTAGTGAGGAAAATAGAAAGGAGCATAAACGCTACCAAATTAAGTGTAAAAATGTAATAAGAAAAGCCAAAAAGGAGTTTGAAGAAAAGCTAGCCAAAAACTCAAAAGGTAATAACAAAATGTTTAAGTACATCAGAAGCAGGAAGCAACCAGTGGTGCCCCTGGATGATCAAGACAATAATGTTACTGTGGAGAAACTAAATTAATTCTTTGCCTCAGTCTTCATGGCTAAGGAAGTTAGGGAGACGCCTAAACCTGAGCTGTCCTTTGTAGGTGACCAATCTGGGGAACTGTCTTAGATTGAGGTGTCATTAAAGGAGGTTTTGGAATTAATCGATAAGCTTAACAATAATAAGTCACCGGGACCAGATGGCATTCACCCAAGAGTTCTGAATGAACTCAAATGTGAAATTGTGGAACTATTAACTATGGATTGTAACCTATCCTTTAAAACAACTTCTGAACCCAAGGACTGGAAGACCGCTAACATAACGCCAATATTTAAAAAGGGCTCTAGAGGCAATCCCAGCAATTACAGACCAATATGTCTAACATTAGTACTGGGCAAATTAATTGAAGCAATAGTAAAGAATAAAATTGTCAGACACTTAGAAGAACATAATTTGTTGGGCAAAAGTCAACATGGTTTCTGTTGGCATGATTTTGCGCAAAAGTGGCTGCTTTTGCGCAAAAACTGGCTGCATGTCTACACTGGCGGGGAGTTCTTGTGCAAGAACACTGACGTTCTAATGTGTGAAATCAGGGCTTTTTGCGCAAGAACTATGATGCTCCTGCTCAGGAGTAAGCCCTCTTGCACAACTGTTCTTGCGCAAGAGGCCAGTGTAGACAGGCAACATGAATTTCTTGCACAAGAAAGCCCGATGGTTAAAATGGCCATCAGAGCTTTCTTGCGCAAGAGAGCATCTACACTGACACGGATGCACTTACGCAAAAGCACGTGCCAGTGTAGATGCTCTCTTGTGCAAATACTCTAACGCAAAAACTCTTGCGTTAAAGAGTATTTGCACAAAATCTTGCCATTGTAGACGTAGCCTTTGAGTTCTTTAAAGGGGTCAACAAACATGTGGACAAGGGGCATCCAATTTAGGTATAGTGTACAGGCAGTCCCTGAGTTACGCGGATCTGACTTACGTCGGATCCGCACTTACGAACGGGGCTTTCTTGCCCCGGAGCTCGCAGGCAGCGGGACCGCCCAAAGCGCAGCGGTCCCGCCACCTCGACCTCTGGGGCGAGAAAAGCTGCTCTGGGTGCCCCTGGTCTGCTGGGGACTGTCTCCAGCAGACCAGGGACACCCGGAGCAAAGCCAGGGAGGTGGAGGGGTCCCGCGCCTCTGAGGCTTTGCTCTGGGGACCGTCTCCAGCAGACCAGGGACACCTGCCAGAGCAAAGCCTCAGAGGCGTGGGACCCTGCCGCCGCTGCGGCTTTGCTCCCCATGTCCCTGGTCTGCTGGGGGGGGGGGGCGCAGCTAGTGCACCCCACCCCCCCAACAGACCAGGCTTTTGTTGTGGACCCTGGGGTAGAGCAGCTGGGATGCTGCCGGGTTGGTTCTGCAGGGACCTACCTGGCAGCCCAGCTGTTCTGTCCCAGGCTCGAGATTCAGCCGCTGTTGAAACTGATCAGTGGCTGATTCCAGGAAGCTGGGGGCAGAGCAATTCTGCCTCCAGCTTCCTGCAGTCAGCCCCTGGTCAGTTTCAGCAGCAGTGGCTGAAGCTGGAGCCAGTTCCGACTTACATACAAATTCAACTTAAGAACAAACCTATAGTCCCTATCTTGTACGTAACCCGGGGTCTGCCTGTACTTAAATTTCCATAACACCTTTGACAAAGTCCCTCACCAAAGGCTCTTGTGGAAATTAGGTTGTCATGGGATAAGAGGGAAGATCCCTTCCTGGACTGAGAGCTGGTTAAAAGACAGAAAACAAAGGATAGGAATAAATGTTAAATTTTCGGAATGGAGAGGGGTAATTAGTGGTGTTCCCCAAGAATCAGTCCCACGACCAATCCTATTCAACTTATTCATAAATGATCTGGAGAAAGGGGTAAACCGGTGAGGTGGCAAAATTTGCAGATGATACTAAACTGCTCAAGATAGTTAAGACCAAAGCAGACTGTGAAGAACTTCAAAAAAACTCACAAAACTAAGTGATTGGGCAACAAAATGGTAAATGAAATGTAATGCGGATAAATGTAAAGTAATGCACATTAGAAAAAAATAATCCCAATTATACATAAAATATGATGGGGGGGGGGGCTAATTTAGCTATAACTAATCAGGGAAGAGATCTTGGAGTCATCGTGGATAGTTCTCTGAAGATGTCCACGCAGTGTGCAGCGGCAGTCAAAAAAGCAAACAGGATGTTAGGAATACTTAAAAAAGGGATAGAGTATAAGATGGAGAATATCTTTCTGCCCTTATATAAATCCATGGTATACCCACATTTTGAATACTGCATAGAGATGTGGTCTCCTCATCTCAAAAAAGATATACTGGCATTAGAAAAGGTTCAGCTTTCTAATCAGCTAAAATGATTAGGGGTTTGGAATGAGTTCCATATGAAGAGAGATGAAAGAGACTAGGATTTCTCATCTTAGGAAAGAGGAGACTAAGGGGGGATATGATAGTAGTATATAAAATCATGAATGGTGTGGAGAAAGTGAACAAAAAAAAGTTATTTTACTTGTTCCCATAATATAAGAACTAGGGGCCACCAAATGAAATTAATGGGCAGCAGGTTTAAAACAAATAAAAGGAAGTTCTTCACACAATGCACAGTCAATCTGTGGAACTCCTTGCCTGAGGAGGTTGTGAAAGCTAGAACTATAACAGGGTTTAAAAAAGAACTAGATAAATTCATGGAGATTAAATCCATTAATGGCTATTAGCCAGGATGGGTAAGGAATTCTGTCCCTAGCCTCTGTTTATTAGAGGGTGAAGATGGATGGCAGGAGAGAGATTGCTTGCTTGCTTGCCTTCAAGTTCTAAGCAGGTTGCTACATATTTCATTTCAACAATTTATGTTGTATTTTTTGTGCAAATGCATGTTTGTTTGCTTGCTTGGGGTCACAGGTTAGTAGTATAAGGACACAGAAGAGACATGACCTTCACCTACAGCCCATTGTAGCCTAATCCCCCAAGTGTGCTGTTTTTTTGGACCACGCTCCTGTTTTTTGCCTGCATTTACCGCTTTAAGTGGGAACTTGTTGCCTTCATTCTTTTGGGATATATCCTGTTAGTCATTTGTATTGCTTGTATACATCATTTCTGACCTTCCTTTGTCAGGCCATTTTATGACTGAAGCTTTGTTCTAAGCAATTCCGGTCCCCATCTTAATCCCATCTAGTTTGGTCTTCTACTTCATTCCGCAATTGTCTTCAGTTTTATAGCTATCTCACATGAGATTTGCATTGCTGCGAGTGGGACTGTTGCTCTTTGCAATTGCTTTGTATGGCTATATCATGGTTGGACCCAGACATGCCCATGGGTGTAGTGGTCTCAGCTCCTTATCTCCTTTGTAATAGTGAGTGGCATGCTTAGCTTGGGATTCTCTTAACTCTTCTGTGTACAATTTGTTCTTCCATTGAGCTGGTAACTCATGGGAAATGTCTCATACGTTTCCTGTGCTGGGATACTATCTGGTCCCTATGAAGGTGTATTGTGATGGTCCAACATTATTTTGCCAGCAGCCTCTTGGCTGTCAGCTGTTGACTCTGCCTTTTCTAGATAAGTTCTTGTATCATGCTCTTCGTTATAGTATCTCAGCACCTTACAGTAATTTTATTAAGAAATCTGACTACATATCTGTCATTGGTGTTTCTTCCCTAGGAGTGGAGAGGCATGCATGGCGGAGCAACTTGTATGGGTAGAGTTTTAGGGATTTTTTTTTTTAAACATACATGCTGGTATGTTGGAGAAATATCAAATAAATACACATTGCTCTTGGAGAGAAAAGTGGGACTTCCTGGGAGAGTTTATTCCATGAGTCAGCCTGGCTCCCTAGAAAGTCTGGTGTCCTACACAGATGAACTTTACCTCTGATGTAGAATGTTCCATTGTATCAGGGGAATATAGTTCTTTACCATAGTCTTCATCTTAAAATTTTGAAATCTCATGCCAGGATGAATGAGCATTTGAAAAATAAAGAATAAAACCTTGAACTTACTTAGAAATTCTATGGAAAACCAGTGTATGGCATACCTTATCCTTTTTTGGTTATTTTTCTGAATACCCAAGGGAAGATGTCTCGTGTTCAGATTCCTATTTGTCACTGAATTGCTTGAATTCTACTACACTATATTGTGGCTGATTGCCTGAGCATAATGTGTCAGGTATCCTTCAGCAGGTCCAGTTCCTAAAAACTATAGTAATATATTGTGATTATACAGTTCCTATACAGATAATCCCTGAATTACGAATGGGTTACGTTCTGAACAACTGGTCGTAACTCGATTTGTTTGTAATTCAGAAATAGCCTTATACAGGTAGCTATCGACTGCCCACTACCAGTTATCTTTATACAGTACTGTAATATTAATTCACTAGCACTCAAATGTAACAAAGCTCCTACAAAACAACAATCAACAATGAAAAAAAGAAACACATAAAACACAACTGCAGCGATAGCAAACTCAAGTGGACAGACATGATCATGAAGTACTGTACAAAACACAATGAAATAATGTAAATACTGTAACATGATGTAAATATTGTACATGAACTTTTCCTTTATTCCGGGTATTGTCGTTCACACTTGAAGGTGAATGAATTGAATTAATTGGATGAGGAATTAGAGGAGGTAGTGACAGTACTACAGGAACAACATCATCAACAGCAGATTCATCTTCTACTTCAGCAGTGCCTTTGCTTGTAGAAGGCTTTGGTTTCTTAAAAAAAAATATCCATTTTGGACTGGGCAGTATGTTTTTTCTTCTCATTATGAATTTCTTTATAGCAAGCCAGGAAATCCTAAATTAAACAATCCACTTTTGAGAATCTTGCAACATTAGGGTCCATTTTTTTCAAACAGTTGCATTCCTTCATTTATTTTGCTGAAGGCTGCAGCCATATCTTTCATCACAAATTTTTGGCTGAAAGTCACTTTTGCATTCCTCTTTATAACTGAGGGTCTCTTACTTGCCCACATCATAAGAAGCTAATTGAACAGGAACAGCTGGAGCATAGTTCTCTTTATGCCATCTTTGCCCTGTTATGTCCTCCCTTCCTCTGTTGAGGTGTTGCACTGGGAGTGGCTTCCAGATGCTATACTTCTTGCATATCTGACTCTCTCCTCTTTTGTGGCTAGTGATTCTTGCTTGTGTAGTTTTAAACAATAGTTTAAGTATACTGTTAACGTAGCAGCAATAAATGCCTACCAATGTAATACTCAGGTAGAAAACTGGACCTTTTGGCCGAGGACCACTTTAATCCCCCATCCATCTTTTCATGAGTATGTGAAATACAAAAAATAGAATTCATCTGTCAATTCATTTTTAATTCCATTCCTTCAAAGAAGCTTTACTGACAACATTTTCATATCAAACTCAGCAATGAAGTGGGCTTTAGCAGTATCTTTGCATTTTTCAGATCTGGAAATTACTAATTATCTAAAATGTTTCTAGTAGCATAAAGTTAAAAACAACTACGATCCCCCAAATCAAGAAAAGCCAAAACTCTGTTACTGTGGGAAATCTGCTTTTGTCCAGGAGAGAGGCAGTTATGTGTGATTAACAGACCATGCCTATCATTACAGGAATCATTTTCTTGGATAAAGGAGAAGGAAATAATTCCCTCTATTCTCATTACTAGAATTACAAATTAAAAAAAATTGCCCTAAAGAATGTCTTTTTTTCCATTCTTAGTAATCATGACATCAATGATTTAAGTCAAGAACTGAAAAAAAAATTGAATTTGTTTTATGGTCCATATTAGGCTATGTTTTAACCACTTCCCTAAACTGGCTTATGTTTTCTGCTGAACTCTAGCAGTACTGCATTTTCCAGTCTATGTTAAATTAAGAATTTTCTTTTACTTGTTTCCATTCTTGTAATTCTGTAAATATCCTAGTCCCGTTCTATCAGTTTTGATCCCTCAACAATAAAAATCAGCTTACTTAAACATTCCTAACCTTACCCAAACATTTCCTTAGCTGGCTCTTCTACTTGATCGCTTTTAGTAGTGCTTTGAAAACCATTATAACTCTTCTTTTACACAATATACCTTGGAGTTTTCAAAGTTGGAAGCCTGAAGTTAAGCATCTAGCTTCATGTTTAAGTGCCTGAATAAGCTAATTTAATTGCTAAACATAGTAATAAGTTTTAGTTTGAATTTCTGAAATGTTGCATTACTGTTTTCATCTTACCTAACAAGTCGGTCATGCAAAACACAACCCTGGAATAATATTCTAAACAGTATTTTGCGTTCCAACAGTATAGTGGAAGATGGATTGTATATTTCACCAGCAAATATGCCTACATGTGATTTAACCTGTATGTAAGTAATCTAATCAAAATAATATTAGCAATATTAGTATTTGCATGTCTAAAGAATATGCCTCAGATTCTAAACTATCATATAGTTGCATTGAAGTTTTAATTATTTGTACATTATGATCTTCATAATGTGTGTCTGTGTGGTTTTTTTTTTAATGCAAATCATTTAGAAAGGATTTTGTTTCTTTGACTCAAAGTATGCCCTATGAGGAATGGTTGAGCTCTTTGCAGTAGGTTTCTTTCAAACAACTTTAGAGAGAGACCTCAGTCATTAGCTTGTCTGTAATCTATGAATGCATTGAAAACTATGTAGAGTTTTTTTTTCCACAGGAGTACTAATCAATGTATTCATTTTCTGAGAGATACCAGCAAAACGTTATTTTTAAATTTTATGGCATTGCAGTCTTTTTCCATCTGTCCTGGGTGTCACTGGCTGCATTCATGTTCATCACATAATGAAGCGTGCTTTAGAAATGAAACAGTCTTTCCCCTTCATTATGCATGTAGCATGCAATGCAATATACTACATAACAGATGTCATAGCTAAGTACCCAGGATCATGTTATGATTCATTCATTTTAAGACAATCTGCTATAGCAATACACAGCTTTTGAAAACTGGCATATTTGACTTTTGGGTGAGTTCTCCAAATATTCTTCCGTACTACGCATAGATGGGTCAAAACAAAATCTCAAGCCTGAAGAACCTCACTTAGGGAAAGTTTGACCCAAGATCTAAAAATGAAATCTATGGTTTAGGTCTATCTCCATTAGTATTGTTTTACTTTTTTATATAAAGGGGAAAAATCATGTTTCTAGATAGCAGTGGTCTTCCTTGTAAAAATTTGGTTTGGATTCTTCTCCTGAGGCTTCAGTCTGCTACAGAAATAAATTAGTTACACTCAAAATATCATGAAGAAACCTCATGAAGAAACTTGCACAAGTACAAACAGATATCATCTTTCTCTCCAAATGCAAACGGATGGACATTATACCAAATGGACTGAAGGTGAAAAATCCATTGCTATCTACATACTGCACAGACTACAGTGAGAGATTATGCCATATACTATCCAAAAAACTGAGGAACCACCTGATCAGCATCCTGTACAGCAAACAGGAAAACATCAAAAAAGAGCTCTCCAATCTGGAGTCTCTCATAAAACACCAACCTTCTGCACAAATGGACTTTACTAAAACAAGACAGGAGATCTACATTACACACTTCACTTCTCTACAGAGGAAAAAGGACTGTAAGCTGTCTAAAATCCTACCTGCCACATGGGGCCACAACAATGGTACCCCTAACTCACCCAGCAATATCGTCAATCTCTCCAACTACACACTCAGCTCGGCAGAAGAATCTGTTCTATCTCGGGGACTCTCTTTTTGCCCCGCCACCCCCACTAACATGATACAGTTCTGCGGTGATCTGGAAGCCTACTTTCGCCGTCTCCGTCTCAAGGAATACTTCCAACACGACACTGAACAGTGCACTGACACACAGATACCTTCCCACCAACAGCACAAGAAGAAGAACTCCACATGGACTCCTCCTGAGGGCCGAAATGGCAGTCTGGACCTCTACATAGAATGCTTCCGCCGACGTGCACAGGCAGAAATTGTGGAAAAACAGCATCGCTTGCCTGGTAACCTCAGTCGTGCAGAACGCAATGCCATCCACAGCCTCCGGAACAACTCTGACATTATAATCAAAGAGGCTGACAAAGGAGGTGCTGTTGTCATCATGAACAGGCCTGACTACCTAAAGGAGGCTGCCAGACAACTCTCCAATACCAAATTCTACAGGCCACTTTCCTCAGATCCCACTAAGGAATACACTAAGAAACTGCACCATCTGCTCAGGACACTCCCCAAACAAACACAGGAACAAATCGACACACCTTTAGAGCCCCGACCAGGGTTGTTCTATCTATTACCCAAGATCCACAAACCTGGAAATCCCGGACGCCCCATCATCTCGGGCATTGGCACTCTTACTGAAGGACTGTCTGGCTATGTGGACTCTCTGCTCAGACCCTACGCCACCAGCACTCCCAGTTACCTTCGTGACACTACGGATTTCCTGAGAAAACTACAATGCATAGGTGATCTTCCAGAAAACACCATCCTAGCCACCATGGATGTAGAGGCTCTCTACACAAACATCCCACATGCAGATGGAGTACAAGCTGTCAGGAACAGTATTCCTGATGATGCCACAGCACAACTGGTGGCTGAACTCTGTGAATTTATCCTCACACACAACTATTTCAGATTTGGTGACAACATATACCTCCAGACCAGTGGCACTGCTATGGGCACCCGCATGGCCCCACAATACGCCAACATTTTTATGGCTGACCTGGAACAACGCTTCCTCAGCTCTCGTCCACTTACACCCCTTCTCTACCTACGCTACATCGATGACATCTTCATCATCTGGACCCATGGGAAGGAGACTCTGGAAGAATTTCACCATGATTTCAACAGCTTCCACCCCACCATCAACCTCAGCATGGACCAATCTACACGGGAGGTCCATTTCCTGGACACCACGATACAAATAAGTGACGGTCATATCAATACCACCCTATACAGAAAACCTACCGACCGCTATACTTACCTGCATGCCTCCAGTTTCCATCCCGGACACACCACACGATCCATTGTTTACAGCCAAGCACTGAGGTACAACCGCATATGCTCCAACCCCTCAGACAGAGACCTACACCTACAAGACCTTCAACAAGCATTCTGTAAACTGCGATACCCACACGAGGAAGTGAGGAGACAGATTGACAGAGCCAGACGTGTACCCAGAAGCCTCCTGCTACGGGACAAGCCCAAGAAAGAAACCAACAGAACACCACTGGCCATCACCTATAGTCCCCAGCTAAAACCTCTCCAACGCATCATTAGTGATCTTCAACCCATCCTGGACAATGATCCCTCGCTCTCACAGGCCTTGGGAGGTAGGCCGGTCCTTGCCCACAGACAACCCGCCAACCTGAAGCATATTCTCACCAGCAACTACACACCGCACCATAATAACTCGAACTCAGGAACCAATCCTTGCAACAAACCTCGGTGCCAACTCTGCCCACATATATACACCAGCAACACCATCACAGGACCTAACCAGATCAGCCATACTGTCACTGGTACATTCTCCTGCACATCCACCAACGTAATATATGCCATCATGTGCCAACAATGCCCCACTGCTATATACATCGGCCAAACAGGACAGTCCCTACGTAAAAGAATCAATGGACACAAATCTGATATTAGGAATGGCAACATACAAAAACCTATAGGGGAACACTTCAATCTTCCTGGACACACAATTGCAGATCTAAAAGTAGCCATCCTGCAGCAAAAAAACTTCAGGACCAGACTTCAAAGAGAAACTGCTGAGCTACAGTTCATCTTTAAGTTTGACACAATCAACTCTGGATTAAACAAAGACTGTGAATGGCTTGCTAACTACAAAAGCAGCTTCTATTCTCTTGGAATTCACACCTCCAGATCAGCTGCTAGAAGTGGGCCTCATCCTCCTTGATTGGATCCACCTGGTCATCTCCAGCCTGATCCTGGCCTGCATATTTATTCCTGCCTCTGGAAATTTCCACTACATGCATCTGACGAAGTGGGTCTTTGCCCACGAAAGCTTATGCTCCTACACTTCAGTTAGTCTATAAGGTGCCACAGGACTCTTCGTCGCTTTTGCAGATTCAGACTAACACGGCTACCCCTCTGATACTTGACACCATGCAAGGCACTGCATTTAGCCGTATGGAGTGGAAATCTATCAACCTCATGAAGAAACTTGCACAAGTACAAACAGATATCATCTTTCTCTCCAAATGCAAACGGATGGACATTATACCAAATGGACTGAAGGTGAAAAATCCATTGCTATCTACATACTGCACAGACTACAGTGAGAGATTATGCCATATACTATCCAAAAAACTGAGGAACCACCTGATCAGCATCCTGTACAGCAAACAGGAAAACATCAAAAAAGAGCTCTCCAATCTGGAGTCTCTCATAAAACACCAACCTTCTGCACAAATGGACTTTACTAAAACAAGACAGGAGATCTACATTACACACTTCACTTCTCTACAGAGGAAAAAGGACTGTAAGCTGTCTAAAATCCTACCTGCCACATGGGGCCACAACAATGGTACCCCTAACTCACCCAGCAATATCGTCAATCTCTCCAACTACACACTCAGCTCGGCAGAAGAATCTGTTCTATCTCGGGGACTCTCTTTTTGCCCCGCCACCCCCACTAACATGATACAGTTCTGCGGTGATCTGGAAGCCTACTTTCGCCGTCTCCGTCTCAAGGAATACTTCCAACACGACACTGAACAGTGCACTGACACACAGATACCTTCCCACCAACAGCACAAGAAGAAGAACTCCACATGGACTCCTCCTGAGGGCCGAAATGGCAGTCTGGACCTCTACATAGAATGCTTCCGCCGACGTGCACAGGCAGAAATTGTGGAAAAACAGCATCGCTTGCCTGGTAACCTCAGTCGTGCAGAACGCAATGCCATCCACAGCCTCCGGAACAACTCTGACATTATAATCAAAGAGGCTGACAAAGGAGGTGCTGTTGTCATCATGAACAGGCCTGACTACCTAAAGGAGGCTGCCAGACAACTCTCCAATACCAAATTCTACAGGCCACTTTCCTCAGATCCCACTAAGGAATACACTAAGAAACTGCACCATCTGCTCAGGACACTCCCCAAACAAACACAGGAACAAATCGACACACCTTTAGAGCCCCGACCAGGGTTGTTCTATCTATTACCCAAGATCCACAAACCTGGAAATCCCGGACGCCCCATCATCTCGGGCATTGGCACTCTTACTGAAGGACTGTCTGGCTATGTGGACTCTCTGCTCAGACCCTACGCCACCAGCACTCCCAGTTACCTTCGTGACACTACGGATTTCCTGAGAAAACTACAATGCATAGGTGATCTTCCAGAAAACACCATCCTAGCCACCATGGATGTAGAGGCTCTCTACACAAACATCCCACATGCAGATGGAGTACAAGCTGTCAGGAACAGTATTCCTGATGATGCCACAGCACAACTGGTGGCTGAACTCTGTGAATTTATCCTCACACACAACTATTTCAGATTTGGTGACAACATATACCTCCAGACCAGTGGCACTGCTATGGGCACCCGCATGGCCCCACAATACGCCAACATTTTTATGGCTGACCTGGAACAACGCTTCCTCAGCTCTCGTCCACTTACACCCCTTCTCTACCTACGCTACATCGATGACATCTTCATCATCTGGACCCATGGGAAGGAGACTCTGGAAGAATTTCACCATGATTTCAACAGCTTCCACCCCACCATCAACCTCAGCATGGACCAATCTACACGGGAGGTCCATTTCCTGGACACCACGATACAAATAAGTGACGGTCATATCAATACCACCCTATACAGAAAACCTACCGACCGCTATACTTACCTGCATGCCTCCAGTTTCCATCCCGGACACACCACACGATCCATTGTTTACAGCCAAGCACTGAGGTACAACCGCATATGCTCCAACCCCTCAGACAGAGACCTACACCTACAAGACCTTCAACAAGCATTCTGTAAACTGCGATACCCACACGAGGAAGTGAGGAGACAGATTGACAGAGCCAGACGTGTACCCAGAAGCCTCCTGCTACGGGACAAGCCCAAGAAAGAAACCAACAGAACACCACTGGCCATCACCTATAGTCCCCAGCTAAAACCTCTCCAACGCATCATTAGTGATCTTCAACCCATCCTGGACAATGATCCCTCGCTCTCACAGGCCTTGGGAGGTAGGCCGGTCCTTGCCCACAGACAACCCGCCAACCTGAAGCATATTCTCACCAGCAACTACACACCGCACCATAATAACTCGAACTCAGGAACCAATCCTTGCAACAAACCTCGGTGCCAACTCTGCCCACATATATACACCAGCAACACCATCACAGGACCTAACCAGATCAGCCATACTGTCACTGGTACATTCTCCTGCACATCCACCAACGTAATATATGCCATCATGTGCCAACAATGCCCCACTGCTATATACATCGGCCAAACAGGACAGTCCCTACGTAAAAGAATCAATGGACACAAATCTGATATTAGGAATGGCAACATACAAAAACCTATAGGGGAACACTTCAATCTTCCTGGACACACAATTGCAGATCTAAAAGTAGCCATCCTGCAGCAAAAAAACTTCAGGACCAGACTTCAAAGAGAAACTGCTGAGCTACAGTTCATCTTTAAGTTTGACACAATCAACTCTGGATTAAACAAAGACTGTGAATGGCTTGCTAACTACAAAAGCAGCTTCTATTCTCTTGGAATTCACACCTCCAGATCAGCTGCTAGAAGTGGGCCTCATCCTCCTTGATTGGATCCACCTGGTCATCTCCAGCCTGATCCTGGCCTGCATATTTATTCCTGCCTCTGGAAATTTCCACTACATGCATCTGACGAAGTGGGTCTTTGCCCACGAAAGCTTATGCTCCTACACTTCAGTTAGTCTATAAGGTGCCACAGGACTCTTCGTCGCTTTTGCAGATTCAGACTAACACGGCTACCCCTCTGATACTTGACACCATGCAAGGCACTGCATTTAGCCGTATGGAGTGGAAATCTATCAACCTCATGAAGAAACTTGCACAAGTACAAACAGATATCATCTTTCTCTCCAAATGCAAACGGATGGACATTATACCAAATGGACTGAAGGTGAAAAATCCATTGCTATCTACATACTGCACAGACTACAGTGAGAGATTATGCCATATACTATCCAAAAAACTGAGGAACCACCTGATCAGCATCCTGTACAGCAAACAGGAAAACATCAAAAAAGAGCTCTCCAATCTGGAGTCTCTCATAAAACACCAACCTTCTGCACAAATGGACTTTACTAAAACAAGACAGGAGATCTACATTACACACTTCACTTCTCTACAGAGGAAAAAGGACTGTAAGCTGTCTAAAATCCTACCTGCCACATGGGGCCACAACAATGGTACCCCTAACTCACCCAGCAATATCGTCAATCTCTCCAACTACACACTCAGCTCGGCAGAAGAATCTGTTCTATCTCGGGGACTCTCTTTTTGCCCCGCCACCCCCACTAACATGATACAGTTCTGCGGTGATCTGGAAGCCTACTTTCGCCGTCTCCGTCTCAAGGAATACTTCCAACACGACACTGAACAGTGCACTGACACACAGATACCTTCCCACCAACAGCACAAGAAGAAGAACTCCACATGGACTCCTCCTGAGGGCCGAAATGGCAGTCTGGACCTCTACATAGAATGCTTCCGCCGACGTGCACAGGCAGAAATTGTGGAAAAACAGCATCGCTTGCCTGGTAACCTCAGTCGTGCAGAACGCAATGCCATCCACAGCCTCCGGAACAACTCTGACATTATAATCAAAGAGGCTGACAAAGGAGGTGCTGTTGTCATCATGAACAGGCCTGACTACCTAAAGGAGGCTGCCAGACAACTCTCCAATACCAAATTCTACAGGCCACTTTCCTCAGATCCCACTAAGGAATACACTAAGAAACTGCACCATCTGCTCAGGACACTCCCCAAACAAACACAGGAACAAATCGACACACCTTTAGAGCCCCGACCAGGGTTGTTCTATCTATTACCCAAGATCCACAAACCTGGAAATCCCGGACGCCCCATCATCTCGGGCATTGGCACTCTTACTGAAGGACTGTCTGGCTATGTGGACTCTCTGCTCAGACCCTACGCCACCAGCACTCCCAGTTACCTTCGTGACACTACGGATTTCCTGAGAAAACTACAATGCATAGGTGATCTTCCAGAAAACACCATCCTAGCCACCATGGATGTAGAGGCTCTCTACACAAACATCCCACATGCAGATGGAGTACAAGCTGTCAGGAACAGTATTCCTGATGATGCCACAGCACAACTGGTGGCTGAACTCTGTGAATTTATCCTCACACACAACTATTTCAGATTTGGTGACAACATATACCTCCAGACCAGTGGCACTGCTATGGGCACCCGCATGGCCCCACAATACGCCAACATTTTTATGGCTGACCTGGAACAACGCTTCCTCAGCTCTCGTCCACTTACACCCCTTCTCTACCTACGCTACATCGATGACATCTTCATCATCTGGACCCATGGGAAGGAGACTCTGGAAGAATTTCACCATGATTTCAACAGCTTCCACCCCACCATCAACCTCAGCATGGACCAATCTACACGGGAGGTCCATTTCCTGGACACCACGATACAAATAAGTGACGGTCATATCAATACCACCCTATACAGAAAACCTACCGACCGCTATACTTACCTGCATGCCTCCAGTTTCCATCCCGGACACACCACACGATCCATTGTTTACAGCCAAGCACTGAGGTACAACCGCATATGCTCCAACCCCTCAGACAGAGACCTACACCTACAAGACCTTCAACAAGCATTCTGTAAACTGCGATACCCACACGAGGAAGTGAGGAGACAGATTGACAGAGCCAGACGTGTACCCAGAAGCCTCCTGCTACGGGACAAGCCCAAGAAAGAAACCAACAGAACACCACTGGCCATCACCTATAGTCCCCAGCTAAAACCTCTCCAACGCATCATTAGTGATCTTCAACCCATCCTGGACAATGATCCCTCGCTCTCACAGGCCTTGGGAGGTAGGCCGGTCCTTGCCCACAGACAACCCGCCAACCTGAAGCATATTCTCACCAGCAACTACACACCGCACCATAATAACTCGAACTCAGGAACCAATCCTTGCAACAAACCTCGGTGCCAACTCTGCCCACATATATACACCAGCAACACCATCACAGGACCTAACCAGATCAGCCATACTGTCACTGGTACATTCTCCTGCACATCCACCAACGTAATATATGCCATCATGTGCCAACAATGCCCCACTGCTATATACATCGGCCAAACAGGACAGTCCCTACGTAAAAGAATCAATGGACACAAATCTGATATTAGGAATGGCAACATACAAAAACCTATAGGGGAACACTTCAATCTTCCTGGACACACAATTGCAGATCTAAAAGTAGCCATCCTGCAGCAAAAAAACTTCAGGACCAGACTTCAAAGAGAAACTGCTGAGCTACAGTTCATCTTTAAGTTTGACACAATCAACTCTGGATTAAACAAAGACTGTGAATGGCTTGCTAACTACAAAAGCAGCTTCTATTCTCTTGGAATTCACACCTCCAGATCAGCTGCTAGAAGTGGGCCTCATCCTCCTTGATTGGATCCACCTGGTCATCTCCAGCCTGATCCTGGCCTGCATATTTATTCCTGCCTCTGGAAATTTCCACTACATGCATCTGACGAAGTGGGTCTTTGCCCACGAAAGCTTATGCTCCTACACTTCAGTTAGTCTATAAGGTGCCACAGGACTCTTCGTCGCTTTTGCAGATTCAGACTAACACGGCTACCCCTCTGATACTTCAAAATATCAGTTATTGAAAGAACTTTTGGAATCTGACAAAATGAGCTGTCCAGATAAATCTAGTGGAACGTTAATATATGTAACGCCCTTCTAAAGCCAGAAAGGAATTCTTATAAGGTGCTGTAGTTTTATATAACTTTTCCATTAAACCAGGTCTGTCTTTAGAAGAAAAGGTAGACTGTAATAAGTTACACAAGAATGAGGAATGATATGAATCGGTGGAGATATGCTTGCAAATGTGGTAATGCAAATGATTATTTGAGTTTGAACTATGACAGCCAGATGAATAGAGCAAAATATTTAATAGACTATACTTTGTTAAACCACCGGGCATACAGAAATTCTGGAGGGTATCCAGAAATTATCATGATTGGTACTTCGTAGGTGCAGATAACAATAATAATAACAATAAAATGAATTTTTGAAGGTAAGTCATTCCTCTTTTTATTTGTCCTTTCAAGAAGTGATAGCAAAACCAACCCTTGTACAGAGTAAAACTATATGAGTAACTGAATTCTTGGTTTGCTGACTGTTCAGAGGCTGAATAAAGTGTTTAGTTTAACATAAAATAAAATATTTTGTTTTGTTTGAACAATTTAAAATGTTTTTAATTCTTTTAAATAAAATTAAAATAAAATTAAAAATCAAAATGTTTCATTTTCAGCATGTTGAAATGAAACATTTAACATTTTTAGGTTTCTTCCTGACTGAAACAGTTTGAACCTAAACATGAATTTTCAAAATGTTTTGGTTGACCCCAAAGTGCATTTTTTTTTTTTTTTAGTAAGACAATTTTGGCTGAAAAATTTCGCACAGCTCTAGTGTATAAGACCAGCCAAATGTCAGAATCACTACTTAAGTCTTAAAAATGGCACCAGAGTGGCTCATAAGCCTTTTGTTGTTCAACTGAACTGGAGATGATTTAACACTTTCCAAACTGTGAAACACTTGTGAGGTGATTGGTATAGTTATGTAATCTGATAAATGAGGTAAAACAATAGGTAACTAAAGTTGAGGGGTTTTATTAAAGTATTGGCTCCAGTTCTTCACCTTAACCAGGGCAGTAGAGAGGACTGCGAAGAGCTGGTTCTAATTACTTGATCCCCTGCTACTGGGGTAGCCAATCCATTAAACAAAGAGAGCCGAAACAGTGGTTGGAAAAATGCAAAGACCCACACCAGAATTTTTTGAGTAATTTTTGTTGGGGGGGCCGAGGGTGGGAGAGAAAGGAAGAGCAGCTCCCCAGAGTTGTTGAGCAAATAAATAAATAAATAAAGGACACTTGCCCCTTAAGGCTTTTTGGCCACATCAGGCTCCTGTCGGCCACCATCTTGGCGACACCATTTTGAATTGCCGCACTGGATGGCGCCCCTACCCCGGTGAGCACAGTGGTCCGGGGACCATTTCTAGGGGTGCAGTGGTGGCTTTGCAAGCTGTGGAGGAGGCTTCATGAGCCGCACTTTAAGGGGGGAAGAGCCGCAGGTTGGCCACCCCTGCCCTACTACTTAACTTCATTATCTATAATAACCATAAATGAATAACTTTAAATTGGGTGCGGTGGACCCGTGTTCCTGGCACTCCCTCAGCAAGCACCCTCTCTTCCTTAAAGTACAGGTAAAGAAGGCAGCTGGTGAAGGAGCTGGCTCATTTGCCTTCACCAGGTTTCTTTGGTCAGTGGAGTTCTATCTAGGGGTACGTCTAGACTACATGCCTCTGTCACCAGAGGCATGTAGATTAGGCTACCAGACATAGTAAAATGAAGCGGCTGTTTGTTGGCTCAGCGCGATAGTCTGGACGCGTGGGTGTCGACATCAAAGGTGTTTGTCGACCACCCAAGTAAGCCTCCTGGGATGAGGTTTACCTGGGTGGTCGACAAATACCTTTGATGTTGTAGGCATGTAGTCTAGACGTACCCCTAGGGGAAATTCTCCATTGGTCGTTGTCAAACAGTTTAATTCCAACCAGTGCCGGACCGAGCCATACTTGCACCCTGGGCAGCGGGCGTGTGGCACATGCACGGCCCCGCCCCCAGGCATGTAGTGCCTGATTGACATGGTGAGGGGTGCTGCGCCCCCAGGCGAGTGGCACATGCATGGCTGTGGTGCCCCTTACCACTTCAATCAGGCACCCCCCATAGGTTGGCGCCCCGGGCAGCTGCCCGGCTAGTCCCCCCCCCTTAATCCGGCCCTGATTCCAATTTACATTACTGCTTAGTTGTCACAAATTGGACAAAGGATTGGCCCATTATAGACAGACCAATATATATTCAGTACTAAGGCAAGTAATTACTCATTTCTTTGCCTTCCCTCAATTTTGCAGCCATCATCCTTCCCTTCAAGGAAGACCAGATGGGAACTCCCTTAGAAACCATCAGTATTTCACCTAATTAGCTAGAAATGTTGACTTTCAGTTAAATGAAGATCAGGGTCTACATGTCCAGTTCCTGTCACTTTGACTGAGCAACCTGGTTCAGGAACTGAAATAGAGCAAATGTATCCATTTAATATTCACACGAATTATTGACAAGTACAACACAAAACCACAGCAGCAGACTAAGGAAATTGATTTCCTCTCTTGATTTGTGAAAGCCTGAATGGAGACATTTTTCTTCTAATTATACTTTCAACTGCTTTCTGTAAATATGATGGAGTTAGTGTTCACAATATCTAACTTTAGCAAGAATATGTACAAGGATATCTAAAAATTTAGCCTGTATGTTAAGCAAAGAAGTTCTAATTGTACAGTCTTTAGTAATATGGATAAAACTTTTTAATAGTCTTGTCAAAAAACATAGCTGGAATAAAAGTGAGGCAAAATTGTTATACTGTGTAGATGGCCTTAGCTATGAAAACCTTTAATTTTAGTAGTATTACTTTATTTAACCCCTCAATTCCTTCGCAAGGGGTTGGTGTCATCTCTTTTTTTGCATTAGTGTTCTTTTTATGGTGTGACTAAAAAAACTAAAATGAGGCTGCCTGTGTTTTTATGACAGGATTTGTATGTAGCATTTGTATGACAGGATTTCAAAATAAACAATATTTCAACATTTTCATTTCATAATTTTTCATTTTGTCTATTTTTATGGTGCAAGATATCTTAGGATATATTACAAGGCACTGAAAAAAATTTAACTCCTCACTTTTCCTTCTGAAGCATTAATAGAGATTTTAAATATTGCAGTTGGAAAAGAGAATTTCAATTTTGTGGGCTATTCTGGGTTGTCAACATTCTGTTTAATTCTACATCACAATGACATTATGGAATTTCCAGGAAAACGGACCAATCTGATTTGGCACCCTCCTGCTGGTGGGGCAGGTGGGCATCCAGGGATCAAGCCAGGCAAGCTGGCTGGTCAGCCAAAGAGCTGAGCTTCCAGAGAGAGACTGGCTGGGCAAGCTGCTGTCCTGCCAGCCAGGTAGCTACCTAGGGAGATTGGTTAGTAGACAATGTAGCCAGCTGGTCAGACAGTCCCCGTATGTAGCTCGTTCCCTGCCTGCCAGTCTGCCTGATTGCTGGTTGGCTGGTGGGTTGGCTGGCAGGAACTAGACAGTCAGATCCAGCCAGCCTGCTTGTCTGGTTTTTGTTGAAAATCTTGATAGAATCAACTTTTTCCTGCACAACCTTTTGATTCTGTCAAATCTGCACTTTCTTGCAGAAAACTGTTTTGTCAGAAAATGTCTCAGTAGCTCTTATTTCAAGCAAGTCAGATATATATGATATCTTTGTGTCGGTCTAGTATTGGAACTGAAATTATGGTATCTGCTTTCCTGCTGCTTCATTAGGGCTAGAAGTAATTCTGAAACCACCCCCACCCACTGTAATCCTAGGAAATCAAAAATCATGATTGTGTCTACCTCACAATGGGCACAGACTAGAACTTCAAACACAAACTAATTCACATTTAAAGAAAATGCATGTCTCCTGAAGATTTGAATTGTCTACCTTGGTCTCAGTCTCCAACTGAATATAGTGAAAGATTCAAAATTCAGCGGCGTAATATTTGAGCTATACACCTTCTTCAGTAATGACTAGAGAAATGTATTGTGGTGAAAGTCGCCAGTTATACTACATATTGTGTCTTAAACATTGGTTTTCTTAGCATGTGAACACAATTATTTCTTTGCAGAAATGTTTTTATTGTTCCATGATTTTTTGGGGGGGTGACACAGTTCCTTTTTGTGGGACATGACAAGCAATACATGAATTTGCTCTAAACCTTAATCTCTCTCTAACTAGAATCAAATACAGAGGCAGATACTTTGTGGTAACTGTGCATTGGCTTCAGAAGAAAAATTGCCTGCCTGCTATGTGATACTCTTTTTATAATAATTGATGTGTACGTAGTGTAAACGTGTGTGTGTGTGTGTGTCATAACTATCTAAGTTGCATTAAAAATATATCCTGAGACCATGTCACATGTCTGATTTCTCTTCCCTGGGAAACTGTCCTATAAAGCTCTGACATTTATTACCACTTAGCAGAGAGGCAAACAGTATTTTTACCAAACCTTTGACCAAATTTCACTTTCACTGTAATAAGAATGACCATTGAATGCTTTAAGTGTTGAATGTCTTTATGGCCTTCAGTATAGTATACTATCTATATTGTGATAAATTAAATTATAGGAGTTACCATATGTATCTGCTTTCCTCATAGAATATAGGTTTGAGGTTGCCGGACACCAGGGGGTGTGGCTGTTTGCCCGCCGGGCACCAGAGGGCGGGGACACTTATGCGCCCGGGGGCGGGGCCTCCCCCATAGCCATGTGCCCGGGGCCGGTGCCCCCTCCAAGGGCCGCACGCCCGGGGTTGGGGCCCCCCCCAAAGCACCGCATGCCTGGGGCCGGCGCCCCCCCAAGCGTCACGCCCCTGGAGCGTGGGTGGCCAATCTGTGGCGCTCCCGGGGCCGGCGCTCACCACACCGGCTCCAGCACCATGCATGCGCCACATGCCCGGGGCCAGGCCAGCTCCGAGCACTTGGCGGGTGCACACAAAATGTCGCCCATGGGCACCGTGTTGGGGACAACTGGAATATAGATTTTTTTTTTTCCTCCATTGGTCTACTTTCTATAAATTAATGAATGTCTGAATGGTAATATCCCAAAAGAACCAATATTCTAAGTGTACAATACTTGATCAAAATATTTTAAGTTTAATTTTCATCATAACATGGAAAATAACTTATATCCTTTATTGTTGTTTAAGGATGCTTGGTTTCTTCTCTTGTGGACTAAATTTGAATGCATTTTAAGTGACAATAAATCTCTTCTTAACCACAGCTATTGATGTCACTGTAATCTGCATGGCTACTTAAGAGACTTAAACAGTGCATAGACCTTGTGCTGGTTCTCTTCACTGGGTAGATTTCTTCCTTTGTAAGAAAGGAAGTATGTTTCCATGGTGTTAGAAAATAATCTAACCTTATATACAAGAGGGCAAAACTCATCTAAATGATCTAGAGAGACAGGGAGCCATTCTCTCTTTATTTTAAGCTTCATTTATTTTGTTATGGGAAAAAAATACATTTTTTTTGTAAAAATATTGTAGTGTATTAGGACCTTTAACTCAGGCCCCAGAGGCTTTTATGGGAAACAACAATTGTGGAAGTAGGTAAAGTAATACAAATAATTGTATATGGAGATTATTTTATATCCTTTTTAAAGCATGCTTGCTAGGGTATATTAGGTATTGTTGCTAGACAGTGGGGGAGGGTGGGATACTATTTAAACACCCACTGGGTGCCTGAGGCAGTAGAAATTAAATATCAGAACCTCTGAATCAAACACATTTTTAAATATTTTGCCTGATTATTTTGACTTGATAGTCTCAACTACCCATTGCTTCAGGCTAATGCTGTCATGCTGTCATCGTATCGTCCTTTCTCACTCAGGGAAAATGCAAAAGCAATGTACATGCACACACCAAACTGTATAAAATAAATTACTGTCATGATTTTTTACAAAACTTCATCTTAATAAATAAATGCTGTGTCAAAAGGAGCGTATGGGTAGCGCTAATTGATTTTAATCTGTACACTGATTTTTCTTTCTGTGGTAGAGCATATTAATAATCTTATGACACATGGAAAATTCAAGGGACCCTCTCACTCTGGAACCTGGGAAATCCTTCAACTTGCTGATAATTGTTCGCAATACTATTAACTAGAGACAAATACTGGACTTGTACCATATATAAATCTATGAATCAAATCTTTGAGTTTACAGCCAAACTGAATTAAATAACATAGGAAGTTAGGAAGATGCTGTTTTCCATGCTGCATCACACCAATGTTTCATCTAGTCTGGTATGCGGTTGTTGACAGTACCACATGCTTCAGCGGAAGCTATAAAACTCTTGTAATGGATAATTATGGAATAGCATACCTAGGGAGGAAGCTTCTTACTGAAACTAGGCAGTTAGTGGTTTGTTTATATCCTGAAGCATGAGGGACTGATACTGCTTGAATGTTTTTTATCTCCGGTTGGGTTACTATGGATGATAATTCCATGTATATGGGTGACACCTTTGGGTGTAGTGACCATGGCTGGCATAGATGAGGTAGTGCAAATCTTCCTCTTATGGGAGTGAATTGAACCCTTTCTCCATATTAACACACGTGTTTCTTAAAATTGTATGCATTTAACACAGGAATTTTCAGCTGAAGTCTGTGAGCTAGCCCATTATCTTGTCTCCATCAGTGACCAGTGCTTCTGAGTAATGTGCAGGCAACCTAAAATTGACAACTAAACTATAACATTTTACATCCAAATAATATTTGCTATTTATTTGTCTGGTAAAAATTACAAAGAGCGGCTTCCTAAATATCTCTGCAGGCTTCCCTGGTACTGCTGATCCTTCCAACTTCTATAAATCCATGAAAGACTATACGGTTAAGTGCAATAGTGCTATAGCTTTGAAAGTAGTGATGGGTGGTTAATACAGGGTGTTTTCCTAATGCTGATTTTCAACTCTGGTATGTATTCCAAAAAGATTTTTCATTAAAATGCAATGAATAATGCATCATGATGTAAAGGACTAACGGACACAAATCAGATATTCAAAATGGTAACGCACAGAAACGTGTTGGGGAACATTTTTAACTTGCCCGGACACTCATTAATGGATCTAAAAGTAACTGACAAAGCAACTTTAAAAACCAGCTGGAGAGAGAAACTGTGACACGTTTAACCAAGTTTTGACACGTTTAACCAAGATTTGAACAAAGACATGAACTGGTTGGGCTGCTATATTCAATACCCAAATGACAAAAAACTAAGTTTTGGGCACTTTCAGCCCACTCTATTAGCTTAATTTAGCACGGACACTCTAAGGGTATGTCTAGACTACAAGCCTCTTTCGAAAAAGGCTTTTTCGAAAGAATCTTTTGAAAAAGCATCTTTCGAAAGAGAGCATCTAGACTGCAACCACTTCTTTCAAAAAAAAAAAAAAAAAAAAAAGCAAGCCGCTTTTTCGAAAGAGAGCACCCAGACAGTCTGGATGCTCTCTTTCAAAAAAGCCCTGTTTGCATTCAATAATGCCTTTTTTCAAAAGAGCACTTTCGAAAAAAGGCATTATTCCTTGTAAAACGAGGTTTTCTGCAGTCGAAAAAACTGCCGCATTCTTTCGATTTAATTTTGAAAGAACGCGGCAGCAGTCTAGATTCAGGTGAAGTTTTTTTGGAAAGAGGACACTTTTCGAAAAAACCTTGTAGTCAAGACACACCCAATTGACAAGATTTTTTCCCCCTTTCTCTCCCTATATTCCCACCTCCCCTCTTTTTTTACTATTTATCTGTAACTTTGGACCCCTTACTCCATTCATCTGGAAAAGTGGGTTGTGCCCACAAAAGCTCATGATACTATCTACATTTTTTGTTAGTCTCTAAAGTGCTGCAGGACCATTCATTGCTTTTAAAATCGTTATGTACGTGACACTCTGTATGTGAAAGGAGCATGCTGGAACTCCCATATTTGCTCCTGTCATCTGACTAGGATGTATTGTACAATGTATGCCTTGTGAGTTATCATTTTAAAAGGCTTGATCTGCTGAACCTCAATATCCTATCGGATTGAATATGCAATCACTGAATGGGAAGTTATGAAGTATTGCTGTATGTGCTACTGAAGTATGGTAAACATCCACAGCCAGCTTTTCAGTGGCAGCAAAGGTGGTCCAGACAAATGTTGATGGCCTATCAACAAAAGAATCCACTACTCTAGACAGTTCTCTGAGAGCACGTAAGCGGTAAAGGTAGACTAACCCACATCACAGCAGGATCTTTTTAGCAGCTGGAAGAAAAGTGACATGACTTTGACTTTTTCTCTTCCCTGCTCTCAACACCTGGAAGATCCTCAGGAAGACAAAACCTTACGGAGATTGGTCCTAGCCTGGAAGAGGGGGGGTCTAGCCTATGTATTGAGTAACCGTGAGCTGTCCATACTGTCTGTGAAGGTGAGAGACTGATAAAAATAAATTTGCAGTCTAAATCCTATTTCTTTGGTAACCAACTCTGATCTCCATGTCTGCACCTTATAAACACTTAAACATCTATCTTTTTGTAGTTAATAAGCCTGTTTTTATATTTTACTTAAAGCAGTGTATTTCTAATTGAAGTGCTTGGGGAATCTCAGCTCAGATGACATAGGCTGGTACATTTTTTGTTAGTCTCTAAAGTGCTGCAGGAACATTCATTGTTTTTAAAATCATGATGCACGTGACACTCTGTATGTGAAAGGAGCATGCTGGAACTCCCATATTTGTCCCTCTCATCTGAGTATGATATATTGTACAATGTATGCCTTCAACTATCCTATGAAGCACCATCCAAGGGAGCCTTGAGCAATTCAAGATGGTATATTTCTTGGGTGCAAAGCTGGAGAGATGGGGAAGAGTTGGAGTCTCTCTATGGTTCCTTAGGACATGGAGATTATTTATGTAACTCAGTTGGGTGTGTTCCTGCCTGTGCATGTCTGTGTGGCTACATCTACTCTGCATGATTATTTCAGAATAAGCTATTCTAGAAGAAACACTCCAAGATAGCTTATTTTGAAAAAGCATGTGTACATTACAGGGAAGCCTGGAAATTAGTTTGAGGCAGGCTCCCCTAATGTGGACATGTTACCTTGATTTAGAGCCCCAGGAAGCAGTGGGGAATAATTACTTTGAATGGCTTGGGGGAGAAGCTATTTTGAAATAACAGCAGTGGCGCATCCATACTACTGCTATTTCAGAAGAGGTGTTATTCCTTGTTATTGGCCACTGTCGGCAGACAGGGTACTGGGCTGGATGGACCTTTGGTCTGACCCAGTATGGCCGTTCTTATGTTCTTAACAGGCTCACACTTTTAGAACAGAAGGATGGGTTTTATCCTCACTAACACCAAGTTCTGGCCATTGTGACAACCATGAGGCCATCATCATAACCATGAGGCCTTGCCTTTTGGCTAAGATCATGTATAAAGATGCCCATAATCTTATTTTTACCATTTTGAACTTCTGATAACAACATTAGCAAACTGTTGGGGAAAAAATGGACTAAGACGTGGACAGGAATTTTTTCTTAAACCATGGACACCCTCTGTTACATATGGGACTTCTGGTACAAATGAACTAAATGTAAGGATCCATACTCATGAATAGAAAGATTAAAAAGCTATTCAGGTGTCTGGGACATGGTTATAGGGGAAAAAGGCCTCTGAGACTGAATGAGACAAATTGTGAATTACATTGAACTGATTCTATTTTATAATGAAGTGTGTAATTCTGCACTCACCTGTTCTCTCTAATTTTAGATACAATCTTTTAATCAACTGAGGTAAGGCAGGTGAGGCACTATCTTTTATTGGACCAACTTGTGTTGCTGAAAGAGGCAAACTTTTGAATCACACAAAGCTCTTCCTTAGGTCTAGGAAAGGTAGTCAGAGGATACATCTACATTGGAATTAAAGTTCCGCAGCATGGCCATAGCTGGCTCTGATCAAGTAACCTTAACTTGCGGGGCTAAAAATTGCATGGCAGATGCTTGTGCTACAACTTGGGCTCAGGGATTGTCCTCTGCCTTATCTTCTGAAGGTGCTGGGCAGGTGTCCTTTGGGGATATGGACTGTGAAGTCAGATATGAACTGTTCATTTGTGAAAAAGTTCACCCTTCGGTGATATGGTGTTTTAGTCTTACTTTGTGTGAGTTCATTCAAAAATGTAAAGAGTGTCTGGTTTCACCCACATAGTTGTTGCTGTGACACTTAGTACACTGGATGAAGTATACCACATGTTGTGATAGGCATGTGTAGGACCCATAGATCTTGAAAGGTATATTGTAGGAAATATTGATCGTCATAGCAGTGAGTAAAGACACATCTACAGGTTTTGCATTTGTTATGGTGTGAACTGGTGCTGCTTTGAACTACTTTATCCTGATTTGTGACGATTCAGGCTAGGTCTACACGACAAAGAAAAGTCGGAAAAAAGATACATAAATTGCAAACCGCAAATTGTGAATCTTTTTCCACTTTTTTCTTTCGAAAGAGGCTTTTCCGAAATTTGGCATGTCTACACGGGTCCAAATTTCAGAAAAAGCCTCCTCTTTCAACACATCCCTTCTTCCCCATACAATGAGGATTACATAGTTGGTGAAAGTATGCATCTTTTTCAGATATTGTTCAGAAAAAGCAGATGCAGTTTTCTGGGATGAAAAATTCTGCAATCTAGACATAGCCAAAGATAATCAACACTGGATTTATGTTTCAGAGGTTAGCCAGTGTTAGTCTGTATCAAGAAAAACAACCAGAAGTCCCCAGGCATCTTAAAGACTGACACATTTATTTGGGCATACGCTTTTCTGGGTTGGAACCCACTTTATCAGAGGGATTTATGGATGATTACAAAAACCTTTAACCCAGTAACTCCCCTTTTTGTCCTATTACTGCAGAGGCGTTAATGGACCATTTAATCTAAAATGGCCTCATACAGTGTGTGTTAACAATCTAAACAATCTGCTCCACCTTGTATTTATCTATGATGCTCTGCTTCCCTTTCCCAGACATGAAGTGTTCAGTGTCATTCCAAAGTTTACTCTGTTACCAAAAGAATTTGGTCCAATAAATTACCTTGCTCACCTTGTCACTCTAATATCTTGGGACCAATACAGTTACAACAACATTGAAAGAGCGGCGAGGAGTCCTGTGGCACCTTATAGACTAACTGAAGTGTAGGAGCATAAGCTTTTGTGGGCAAAGACCCACTTTTGCCCACGAAAGCTTATGCTCCTACACTTCAGTTAGTCTATAAGGTGCCACAGGACTCCTCGCCGCTTTTGCAGATTCAGACTAACACGGCTACCCCTCTGATACTTAGGAAGATTGTTTTCAATGTTGTTATCAGGATGTTCATTAGGTAATGAGCTTGATAGGATAAGCTCATCAAACACTAATCAAATCTACTCACTTGCCTGTAATCAAAATTCTATACAAGGGCAGGGCATCTGTTGCTGTGCTGTAGGGGATGTAGGTAACTTATTCTCCCTCTCTTTTGTTGTGTACAAATCTTTCTTTCCAGCACACTGTTGACAAAGTGTCTTTTTGGTAGCTTTGAACAGTCCTCTGTTGACTGCTGAAAATTACATTCCCTTCAAAAGATTACATTCACGAACTTAATGTAGTTTTTTTTTAAAAGTGTTTATATTTATTTACAATGCACTCTCAGAAGTTTAAAAATAACCCATAGAACCATAGGGTTAAAAGGGACTGTAAGGGTCATCTAGTCTAATCCCCTGCCAAAATCCAGGACTTGTTGTGTCTAAACAATTCAAGACAGATGGCTTTCCAGCTTTCTTTTGAAAACCGCCTATAAAGAAAATTTCAAAGCCTCCCTAAGCAGTCTGTTCCATTGTCCTACTGTTCTTACAGTTAGGAAGTTTTTCCTGAGATTTAATCTAAATCTTCTATGCCATAGTTCCCAATTTTCAAACTTTGGGTCTCATCTTGTAAGGGTTAGCAGCTAGTAGGCCACAAGACATTTTGTTTACCTGAGCATTCCCAGGAATGGCTGTTCACAGCTCCTAGTGGCTGAGATTCACTGTTCCTGGCCAATGGGAGCCGTGGGGAGTGTGTGTTTGTATGTGCGTGTGTGTGTAGCATACCTATCTAAGTTGCATTAAAATATACTCTGAGCACGTCACTGATTTCTTTTCCGCTGGACAGATGTCCTATAAGACTTCTATTACTACTCAACTGAGGGGCAACGATATTTTAAATGCAGCCACAAGGCACTACAAATAGCCATGCCTTCAGATGTTCAGGTAAGGAAAGTGTTTTATGGCCCGCTAATGGCTTACTTTACAAGCCATAACCCAGATGTGAAAAACCCTGCTGTAGTTTGAACCTATTGTCTCTCATCTTGCCTTCTGTGGCACAAGACAATAACTTTTCTCCATGATTTTTGTGGCTACCTTTCAGATATTTAAAGGCCAATATATTAACCCATCATAGAATTATAGAGCTGGAAGAGACCTCAGGAGGTCGAGTCCAGCCCCCAGCCCAAAGCAGGACCAATCCTAACTAAATCATCCCAGCCAGGGCTTTGTCAAACTGAGACTTAAAAACCTCTAGGGATGGAGATTCCACCACCTCCCTACGTAACCCATTCCAGTGCTTCACCGACCTCCTAGTGAAATAGTTTTTCCTAATATCCAACCTAGACCTCCCCCGCTATAACTTGAGACCATTGCTCCTTGTTCTGCCATCCATCACTACTGAGAACAGACTCTGGAGACACCCTTCAGGAAGTTGAACGCTTCCTTAATCTCCTCTCTTCCAAATTAAACATATTCCGTTCCTTTAATTTATGCTCATATAGCTTGCATTCCATCCCTCTAATGATCTTGGTTGCTTGCCTATAGACCCTTTCAAATGTCTCTACATTCTTTCTACACATTTGTGAGCAAAATTGGACACACTACTTCAGCTGAGTCCTACCAACTGCCGAGTAGAGTTGTAATATTACCTCCCATGCCTTAAATAATTTACCCCCCTTAATGCAGCCTAAAATAGCATTTTTTTTCCCGCAGCATTATATTGCTGACTCATGTTGAGGTTGCAGTCCTCCACAGCTCCTGGATCCGTCTCAGTAGTGCTGATGACTAGCCAGTTTCCCCTCGGTTTGTATTTGTGTGCATTTGTTTTTTCGTCCCTGAGGGTAGCACCTTGCCTCTGTCTTTGCACAATTTCATTTTTTTGCTATAGCTCAGTTTTCCAATTTATCAAGATCTTTCTGAGTTTTAGATCTAGTCTGGTCACGTTGTCGCCCTTTCTTTGTGTCATCTGCAAACTTGATCAGTATGTTCTCTGTACCCCATCCAGGTAATTATTAAAGATGTTTATTTTCTTATTTCACAGACATTGAATCCACTGCTGTTCAGTTTTTCTGATAGGGAAGAACTTTATTTTTTTCTGAAATTTGCATTGATTTTTTTAAAAATTTTAACTTGTTTTTTTCATCCTCTTTTTTGCCCCTTCTATCCTTTCTACTTTTTGTTCTTTCTTTCCTATTTTGCCACTTGAAGGTGGAAATTAAATAAAGGAGAGGAGAAAACGGGAAATAATAAACTGAATAAAAAGGACATTTTTTCACTCTCCTCTTTGGTTGAAAATACGGACAACTGGGGAAAAAAAAGATTTTGAAAGAGGGTAATTTTTTGGTGAAAAAGTCATTCAAAAGACTTCATCCAGCTGTGTTTTAGACTGAGTGCAGTAGAGCGGTCTGTAAAGCCACACTGCAATCAGGAAACCTTAGTCGGCTACCATCTGCCTTATAAATGTTGTGAACTGCCACCCTCCCTGACTGAACACCACAGTATTCCCCACAGATTAGAGAATTGGATTTGATAATGTGAGCTCCCCTCTGCTGCATGGCTTTGAAGTTATTTATTGGTGTTACAATATAACATAAGAAATTATGTAAACAGTGGGAGGCTGTCAATTTTTAACTTCATATCTACAGAATGGGAGATTTAAGAAAAATGCAAGCTCTGGAGGGTATTCTATGATCTTTAAACACATAATATTATTTTTACACTGCCAAAGTTAGCCTAGAAATCTTATTCACCCTGGAGACCTAGCTACAATTGTTTTCTTAGGCCAAAAATGAAAATGTGTTGGTCTGTATTGTCTGGACCAAAGGCACAGGGAGCTAAGTGTAGTTGAAAAAAAGAAAGCGCTCTAGTAGCAATAGCTGTAAGTGATACATACAATGTAGCAATACTTTCAGGTAGTGAGACTTACTTTAAGTGCCTTCCAGCACAACCCCAAACTTTTTTTCTTATGTACGGTAGATATTAATTTATCTCTCAAATCCCAAAAGAGCCAGCTGTTTCCAGATTGCATGGCGAGCTCTGTGCAGTCATCTTAAATTGACTTGGAAGTTGGAATTTCTAACCTGTTGGAATAGATAAGAACAACTGGAAACTGGTTAAAAAGATAGAAAACAAAGGGTACATAAATGGTTAGTTTTCAGAATAGCAAAAGATAAATTGTGATGTCCCCCAGGGGTCTGCTCTGGGACCAATCCTATTCAACATATTCATAAATGATATGGCAAAAGGGGCAAACGTTACAGTGGCAATATTTGCAGATGGTACAAAACTGCTCAAGATAGTTAAGTTCCCAGCAGACTGCATATTGCTACGAAAGGATCTCACAAGACTGAATGACTGGGCAACAAAATGGCAGATTAAATGTTATGTGGATAAATGCAAAGTAATGCACCTTGGAAAACATAATCCCAAACAGTGCTTTTTTTGTGACGGTATGGCCTGAAACCTTTTTTCTTACCAAAAAAGCACTGATCCCAACTATACATATAAAATGATGGGGTCTAAACTGACTGGTACTACTCAAGAGAGAGATCTTGGAGTCATGTGGATAGTTCTCTGGAAACATCCACTCCATTTGCAGAGGTGAACATCATGTTGGGAATCATTCAAAAAGGGATAGATAAGACAGAAAATATAGCGCCTCTATATAATTCCATGTTATGCTCACATCATGAATATTGTATGCAGATGTGGTCACCTTATTTCAAAAAGATGTATTGGAATTGAATACATTTCAGAAAAGTGCAGCAAAAATTATTAGGACATATATGGAATGGTTTCTGTATGAGGAAGATTCAGAAGTTTTGAACTTTTCAGCTTGGAAAAGAGACTGAGGGGGATATGACAGGTCTATAAAATCATGTCTAGTATAGAGAAAGTGATAATGAAGTACTACTTACTCATAACACAAGAACTAGGGGGGTCACCAAATGAAATTAATAGGGAGCAGGTTTAAAACAAAGGGAAGTATTTCTTGACATAATGTCAACCTGTGGAACTCCTTGCCAGAAGATGTTATGAAGGCCAAGACTGTAACAGGGTTAAAAAAAGAACTAAATAAATCAATGGAGAATAGGTCTATCAAAGGCTATTAGCTAGGATGGGTAGGTATGCTGTCCTTAGCCTCTGTTTGCCAGAAGCTTGGAATGACTGACAGGGAATGGAACATTTGATGATTGCCTGTTTGTTCATTACCTCTGGCATTGGCCACCATCAGAAACAGGATACTGGGCTATATGGACCTTTGGTCTGACTCAGTATGGCTGTTCTTATGTTCTTAGCTGATATAAAAGGCAGCGGTCCATGTGGTAAGTAAGGAATTCTATAGAGAACACATAACAGTTGGGTTTGCATTGATTCTCTGTGATGGATTTTAAGGTGTTGCTTTTTTCACTGCCTCGCTTGTGAAATGGTGGAACAGTTGCAGTGAGTGGTGGTATTGATGCTAGATCCAGTCTGGCAGGGCTCCATAACTACCTCAAGTCCCAGAATGCCCTTCTTTCTCTGAACTGTGTTTACTTTTAGGGTAGACTGCAGGGTCCATTTATTACACCCAACCCTGGAAAGAATCAGCTTAGGTTGACAGTAACTGTGCTGCATTATTGTTTGCTTTTAGAACCATTCATTTGGTATGAGGGATGAACTGACAGATTTCCATGGAATTTTTGTGATTTTAAGTAACCGAGAAAGATTTTGTATAGAAGTGCTTTTGGATGGTTGTAAACTGCAAGAAAATAATATTTAAAAGACAGATTAGACAAATTGCAGAATTACTTTTGATAAGGCCAAAGTATGCCACGTACATTTTCTATTTGAGAGAGCGAAAGAGAGAGACAGAGCACCAATCTTGCAAAATAAAAATGTATTGCCCCTGAAACAAAATCTCCTTCTTATTATCCTTTACCATCCATGATGATAAACAATGCAAAAGCAAAAAGTCCACCCAATAGTTTACTCACTCATCAAAGAAAGTAACTTGCTGAAGTAAGAGCAGGAAAAACTTTGCAAAGCTGGCACATTATTAGTATGGGCATACATAATAATGCACATGATCATTGTAGAAACACAATTTTACTAAGATCTCATGACACGAAACACCTCTAGAAAAGCCTAAATTTCATAGGTCTGAAACGTGATTCCTCGGGAGCACCCAAAAGTAGGAAGATGGAAAGATTCAGCTTTATTCCTATTGAGTTTTCAACCTCAGAGGATATAATGGACTTTTGGTTAATCAGAAGTTTTAGTTTAATGTGTTTCCTTAAATGCACCATTACTCTGTATTTGTGCATACCACAGTTACTGTGTTAAACAGGAAATTATGAGGCTGGGCACATTCAGCAAGCAGGAGATCAAGAACTCAGTTATGCTTCACATTAGTGTTTGATAGCAGTTAAGACATTTTGTTTTTCATTAGTAGTTTAAGCAAGGAAAAGATTTGGTTTAGTAACTGAAGTAGGATGTCTTCAAATAGAAATAGCAGTGGTTTTAAGTCATTGTTCTCATCTTGCTCTTGTATGTATGTAAAGAAGAATGGCATCATTTTCAACGATGTACAGCAAACAGTTTTGCTTGAAATATAGGATGACTGTAGTGTACTGCCTTTATTTCCTCTTACACAGATTTTATCCCTGCTGGGCACAACACTTTTTTATAGCGAGATGGACTGTCCTAAGCAATATTCCCTTTAATTTTTCCATCAGTGTGTGGAATAAATTTTATCAGCACCAAGGCGTGAGCAGATGTATACCACCAATTGAAACACATACTGCTGGCTGTGGGCACTCTGCCAATCAGTTGGGCAGCATCTGAATCTCTCCTGGGTGGCCACCAAAGTATACAGCTTACAGGG
Organism: Pelodiscus sinensis; assembly: GCF_052426305.1. Classification (NCBI taxonomy): domain Eukaryota; kingdom Metazoa; phylum Chordata; order Testudines; family Trionychidae; genus Pelodiscus; species Pelodiscus sinensis. The sequence continues at coordinate 65,682,119 of NC_143057.1, forward strand.
AACACTGATCCTAAGAATTTTAGCCAGATAAACATTCTATGATCTGTGGCTCAAATATTGCTTCCTTTGAAGTCAATGGCAAATTGCCAGTGTAATTCAATAGGTCCAGTGTGAGAAGGATCTCTCTCTTTTGTCCAATCCAGGATTTTGATGCCATAACAGATAACTTCTTGCCTAGGAAATCCCATGAGAGGCATTACAAGGCAAAAAACCCTGGGTGATGCACAGGTACCATCCACCACCATTCTCATGGAGACCCTATGGTCTCATCTGCTTCCTGTGAGCAAGAACTAGCAGTGCCAGTTCTAGCACTGTCAGGCCTGAAGGTAATAACAGCAACCAATGCTTACAGTTCTGCACCCCGCCATAGAAAGGGTCATCTAGACAGGTGCACCTGAACACGTACAGCGCATCCATCTCCCTGGGACATTTCAACAGAAAACGGTGGCGGTAGTGCAGAGGACACAGAACAGTAAAATGGCAAAAACACATGGGAAAAGTGCTTGAAGAGTTTCAGTGGCTCAAGAAAGTGAAGAAAGAAATAAGCTACTGTTGAATATCTACTCAGCAATCCTTTATGCAGAGTGGCAAATGCTTTGCTCTGTATATTTTTTTATAATTAAAAATGCATTTATGGAATTCCCACTTCATGCATGATTTCCAGCAGCATTCCAGATGCTTGTTAAATGATACCAGAGTATCAAATTTAAAAAGACCTTGCCTCATGGCAGCGTTCTTTTCCCTTTCTTGAGTATTTAATTAGTCTTTCTTCCCTTTGCTGAGTAGTACACTGCCGGCTGGCTATTCTCCTTTCCAGTAGCGTCCATTATATAAACCCAATCATGATATTGTATTATTTGTTTCTGGTGTTGCCCACAATATTTTAGGTGCTGTACAAACATAAAAGGAGGCATAATTCTTGTTCCCTGACATACTTTTTTTGCAATAAAGGACAGAACAGACAGAGAAACAAATATGGGAGCAAAGGGGAGTATCAACACAAAGGGGCAAGGTTGTGATTCACTACCTCCAATTACACAATTTTAATGGCCTCATTTTAAATCCAGGTTTGTATGTAAGTATGTATGTGTAGGTACTTACGTATCTACCAAGACTGGGATATATAGATAGCCTCAAACTTCCTCAATGCATGCTGTTATATACTTAGGTATCACAGTAGTGGTGGGCCCACATGAGGAATCTGAATGAGAACATAGCGTCCTTATGGATCAGCTCAGGAAGGTATGCCTTGTACGTAGGGATGTCATCACAGACTCGCATGGAAATATCAGAGAAGCAGAAAATGTGTATTGGGACTGGCATAATTGACAGACTAGTGACTGCAATAGAGTTATGCCTACTTACTTCAATGGATCCCATACCTTTCAGTAAAATATTTGGACTGACTTGAATTTCATTAATATTTTCATTAATATTTTGGATTTTATTAATATTTTTCTAGCCTGTATCTTCACAAGTTTAAAACAAATACTTGGTTAATGCAAAAGCTATTCATTTACACAGTTTTATAATAGCGCATGTGAAAGTAAAGGAAGAGAAAGAAATGCAGCTTAGCAGTTTCTTTTGCACATTTTCAGCAACAACTACTTTTCACAATGAGACCGTACATGAAACGTTTGGTCCTTGTTACTGATAGGTATTCATTGCTAGCAAAACATATTTAAATAGCTCATATTTTAGGACACTTGAGAGATCATAGGACTTTGAACAGCTTCCACTTCAGATTAAGATGTCAACAGTAGCAAAACTAGAGAAGTGTAATGTGAAATATTCCATATGCTGAACTGAAATAATCACAAGTGAAAGTCATTACATAACCAGAGTTGTTTTGGCTGGGGTTGACTGACAGTGCTTAATATTCAATTAAGAAGCATGTTATTGGGCTCAGATGCTGATGCAAATCTAAAGGAAAGCTTAATTTGTTTGACCCTTGTAACCTGCTCGCTTTGATTTTATTTGAGACTGTGCCTAATGCATTTTATGTAACCAAGGAACACAACATTTCTTCATTATGAGTAGGAGATGTCCCGTTGCTGCTCTAAAAGCCTACTTAAGTTTCCCTGGCATATTGATTTTATTTGTATTTTTATTTTTTAAAAGGAAATAATCTTAGAGAACTTTTAACCTACATTAAATCTTTTTTTATTTGCTAACCTAAACAGGAACTAATCATTGATGCAAAAGATTAACCGACACAGGAGGCCAGATTATACATTTTAAGTTTTTCTTTTTGTGTCTTGGGGGAAAGCTATACTGCAGAATTGGATTAACCTTTCTGGCCCTTTTTCTAATAGCCAAAAAGCAACAGTATAAGGCTTTTCCTGTATATTCCATATACATGCATGATAAGTCACATACTTTATCAAATACAATGTGAATAATAATAATTTCTTTAAAAACAGCAAGGAGCCATGTGGACCTTAAAGATTACAGATTGACTCTCTCGAGTCTGGCTCTCTCGGGATCTGACTTTGTTACTCCATTGCAGATTTATATATATATATGGATAGCCAAAAGATGTTAGTAATAAGCAACCAGCAAATGTGAACTACAATTTTCTTCCACAAAAATTATCTTTACAAGTACATTTGGATTAACCAGGTCTGTCTAAGAAGTATTTTACTGCTACTGCTCATACATTTCTTTCATCTGTTTATCTTCTATGCCTTTTACAGAATCTGAAAAGGCAGCACTTCCTTGACTGGAATTCTGTTATATTAATTTATTAACTGTATGATTTTAATATCATAAGAGAACTCAGAGAAGTTACACTATAGATGTATTTGGCCTCTAAGTATGAGTCATAGGTCTCAGTCATCCATGACGTGTTTTAAGAGTGCAGGTATAATTCTGATAGAGAAAGTTACTAAACCTCAACTACTCAATCAATGGGAAGAAAGACAACAATGTAGATAAAGAGCTAAATTGTGTCATGACTAATATCTGCTAGGTGCACTGGTGACAGGACCAGTGCTCCCAGTAAGCTGAGTAATTGGGAGGCCACCCAATGCTGCCCAGCCAATTAACACAGCACCCACAGCTGGCAGCATATGTTTCTACTGGTGCTGCCCATCTGCAAATGCCTTGATGCACATAACATTTATTTTGCACATGGATGGAAAAAAATTAGAGAGAATATTAGACAGGACCAGGGAGAACCACTCATAGCTTCTTTGGTCTCTGGTCAGATATAAACTAGTCACTTATTCATGCCAGATGGGCTCAGCCTTGAAGCTTCTCTAATCTACACCAGGAGGCTGTGGATCCAAAGGCCACTCCATTAGCCATGGATTGCTGGATTCAACATGCCATGGGTACATCTTGCCCCTAAATGGGAAGTAGCATGAGCTGACTAGCTGGTTTTGCAGGAGCTGAGTGAAAACCATAGCTGGGGAGCTCCAGTGGCTTTCCATACTCTTTGTTCCATACAGAGAGGTTAGAGCAGCACAGAGAACCTGGCCTGAGCATTCTGCAAAAACTTGTGTTCATAACAACCCCAGGAACTGCTGTGCACAATCTGCTTTTTAAAGCAACCTTCCTGTTTTCCCTCCACTCCTTTTTAAAATATACTCAGTAATAGACTATGATTTGCAGTTGCTAAAATATGGTGGAACCTTTCTATTTTTTTTTGGCTCTATTAGCATTTTAACTACTTCACAACAAAATGTATACTTATACCTTTTACTATGACAAAACTAAATTTCTCCCAGCTTTTGCCCCGCAATCAAGCCAGAATTTCCTGAACTTCTCTCTGTAATGTCTGCTACACAACCTCTGATTTGTAATCTATTCTATTCTACCATATTTTTATTAGCCAATAATGATGATTTCTCCCCCCACCCTACCCTGTGGATTTCATTGTTCCTGGCTTGCATTTGCCATGTCTTGTCTTGTCATATTTTCTTTACTTTGTATTTCATCCCCTCCATTTTTCAGCTTCCCTGGAGGTGCAGCTTGGAAGGTACAGCCCAGGGTGTTCCAGGACAAATTTGGGTTAAACAATCATCCCTAATATGGGTGGCTTTGGAGCTGAACTAGTACAATTTAGGCATCCCTAGGGTTCCTTCTGGGTTGTGGCACAAGTCAGAATGGTTATAGTGGAGTGTATACTAACTCCTCTATGTTATGGCTTGCAAGTTGGGCAGTAGAAAGGGCATCAGTATAGGGCTAACTATTATATATTACCAGCTAATGTGATTTTTGTCATTCTGCTCAGGAACTTATACTCTTGCTGCTACTCAGTTACCAGTCTCCTAATTTCCCCCTGTAATTTAAAATGTATTTTTGTTCAACTTTATCATCTACTCCACTGACCATTTTCAGATATGTTAAATGCTGCACTTCTTTTGGAGAAAGAGTGCTAAACATATTTTAAATGGACTATGATAACTAAAGTGATGGCTAAAATCATTCAGTTTCCTAATGGCATAGTTCTGAAGATTCATGCTAACTTCTCAATATTTGCTATCCATGTAATTTAGGAGCTAATGACAATTTGCTAATCATAGATTAACACTTAGTTATTGTGTTTTATTTGCTATCTATTAAGGTAGAGAATGTATCCAGGTATATTGTCTAATAAATATATTTTTGCATAAGCTTAATATTTCCATGCATAATTGTATAACATATGCAAGTAACAAACAAATTTAAAAAACTCCAGATTTTTCTTATGTATAGAGTTGTCAATTATTTTAATTACCTGTGATGTGCGGAATTGCATTCAGTGTTATAAATATTTTTTAGTTAATTTTTGTATGTTGTTGACAAGGATGAGGGAATGCTGTAATGCTAGTCTTGAGAATTAATATAGCCAGTTAGCCATTTTGATTCTGAAATAGATGCTACAAATGACACTTAACAAAATCTCCCAGTGTATTCAACACACAAAAAAGCTCTATTAAATAGTGAACATAGCGTGTTATATTTCTGCGGCACAAAAACAAGGGGAAGAATTCCAATTCCATAAATGCAAAAAAGATTACTTTCTTCTCTCAGTACATTTTTACTTCATTTCTAAGTTTGACCTTTTACCACACTGGTTACACTTAAGATTTAGCACCTGTTCCTAGTTTACCATACCTTCCATAGTTGGCAGTATCAAGATTAACTGCCACATTTGCTTCCCAGAAGAGCAAATCTACAAAGTGCTCTTGAAGCCACATGGAAGTATGTATGTATATAAAAAAATCCATTAAGGCCTGTAGACCCTAATGACAGTGTTGCATAAATGGTTTGCAGTGAAACTGTAGCTGTGTTGATTTCTTGATATTAGACAGACAAGGTGGGTGAGGTTATATCTTTTATTGGACCACCTTCTATTGACAAGAGAGACAAGCTTTTGAGCTGCACCAAGCTCCTCTTCAGGTGTTGGAAAAGTGACACTCTGGGTATCCAGTGTTTTATAAACTTTTCTATGTACAATGAGTTTTAAATTCAGTGTGTTTTGTTTACAAATATTTATATAAAAAGGAAAGCGGCAAAAAGATCACCAACTATTAGGGCTGCTTATGTAGGCAAAACTCCCTTTCAGTGTGTCTGTTGTAATGGCCACTGAACTCAATGGGAATCTTTTCTTTGTTTTCAATGTCCCTTGTGTAAGCGGTGGAATGGTCCCGCTATTGTGGGGAACTTTCCTGGCTTCTATACCACCCCGGTGAAATGGACCAGCGAAAGGATCTGAGTCCCCGCTCCCCCTTCCTTTACCCCATGGCCTCCCTGATCCTGAGGGCTCCCCCTCCACTCTCCTGAGTAGCAGAGCCCTTGAAACCCCAACAAGGCTGGGCCCAGGTTTCCTGGGGCTTAATCCCCGACCTTGTAGTCACTAGGGGCAGGAGTTAGGGTGTCCCCACTCCGAGGTGCTCTCTTTACACTGCAGGCCTTCTTGGCCCAGTGATCACTGCATAAGGTTCAAAGCAAATACAATTTATTAAACATCAACTGATTAAAGAGAATAGAATAAGAAACAATGAGAATGGTTAAATGAGAACACACAGCCCTGCTCTGTAGCACAGGGACATCAAAACAGCAGCCTGCAGAGAGTAAGGACAGTCCACAGTCTCTTCCTTAGAGGCCCCTTAGAGTCCTTGGATGTGCTGCCAGGGGGAGGGGCTGCAGGCTGGACACGCTTGCTCTGGCAGTGATCACACAGCCTCAAGCTCTAAGTGGCCAGACCCATCTCCCAGTCCAGAGCCTCTCCCCACACTTTGCAGTTCCCAGCTGCTCACCACATCCAGCTGCAGGGTGCTGCTTGGCCAGTCTCTAGCTTCTTGCGTTGCTTCTCTGTTCCTTTTGGCTCTCTGAGCACTGCCAGTCTGCTGCTCAACACAGGGTCTGCGCTCCTTGAGCTGTGTGTGTCAGGCTCAGCTGCTGCAAAAACTGCCCCTCAGCACACAGCTTGCACTCCTTGGGCTGTGTGTCAGCTCTCTGTTTTTGCAGGACTTCTTCTGCATACAGCTTGCACTCCTTGGGCAGTCTCTCAGCTCTCTGTTTGCTCAGAGAGAGCCAGAACAATCCCAGCTCACAGGGAGGATGGGGCCTGGCCTCTCCCCTTCCTCACTGGCCTGTCCAACCTGTCAATCAGGCTGAGCTGGAGTGTTGGCTGCTTTCCATTGATAGACCCCAGAGACAGTCTCATGAACCCTTCCCCTTCTGAAACTGGGAGCTGGCAAACCAAAAAACTCCCACAGAGTTTTAATAAGGGGTAACAGTCCCCTTACACTTGGATCAGGCCAGATGAAGTATGTGGTAGTCACCTTATTTACACACAGTATAGGTGTTCTGTATAGGAGATAATTGTAAATCAAAGCCTAATTACTATCTTTTTAAGCTTTATTTTTCATGTTAATTGATCATATTTGTACTCACTGTAATGTTTAACTAAGATAGAGGGTTTTTTTCTCTTTCTTGCATCTCTTGTCATTTCTGTAAGAAGAGAAAACTAGGATACATTAATATTTGATATATATCTCTTCCTAGGAACCTTTTGTTAAACTTCTTTAATTCACGAAAGCTTTACATAAAGAGTGTTGTAAAATAATTCAGTGGGATTTACAGCAGCTTCAATGAGTTAGAGATGGTTCCAAGAGCTTTTTCTGATTCATTCGATAGTCTCCTGATTTATAAGATTTTCATCACCTTATCAGTTAATCCACTAAGTTGACTATCCATTTCAAGAAGAATCCAAATGGATTTATGTAAGTAACAAGACTATTCTGAGCACACCTAAGCATTAAAATATTGCATTAAATAATACCTAGCAGGAATTTAATCCGTAGTGAGTCCTCCAAGCCCAGTATCAACAAAGGAAAGAATTAGTGAATATCCTGTGCCAATACTATATTGTAATCAAAGTGTAACTATAAAATAGTTTTTTTTTCCTGACTGGGATGTTACAAGAGTTTAACTCTGTTAATGCTAATCAGAAATATAGAGTTGCAAAACTGTTGTCAGCTAGTGAGTAGCACTGTATTGTGAGTTAGCCTAACATATGTTAAGTATCTGACTTAAAAATATTATAAAAACCAAATAACTTTGTGCGTAGAATCTCTGGACCACATTCAAGGTGACTGCTTGGAATGTGTTGAAGTATAAGTAGGTACAGTGGGGGCTGAGAATTCCAGCAATTCATAGGAAAGTGTTAACGGAGTGGATGAGCATAAATAAGAAGCTCTGGGGGGATTTGTTATGGTACACTGCAGCAATTGCTATTAAGATCATGTGATAGCTGAAAGCAGCTGGAAACCTGGCAGATGTGCCCAGCTGAGGAGTTTTTTGGTGGCAGATGGCCCCTAAGCCTTCTCAGTGCACAACCATGTGGACATCCAATAAATTTATCTAATTTGCTTGATGGGATCTTCAGCCACTCGGTTAAACAGAATATCTACCATGTTTTGATGATCCTGTCCTGTGCTATGGTTCTTACATATTTGAGAAAGTATCCCTGGGGGGGAAATAGGCATTTTAAAAAGCAAGCTTCTGCCACTGTCATTTGTTTAGCTCTTGCACATTACAGTACATGCATCATTTCCCAGTGTTGGAGCATAGAGTTGCCTAGAAGTATCTCATATCCATCCTTCTGGTTTTTCCACATGCACCCAGTTCAGGCCCACTGACTGGGGGGCAAAGGGGAAAGGTGCTGCAGGACCTAGAGATTCAGAAGGCCTGAGGCTCTGAGCCACCACTGCTGATATTGAGGAAGCAGTGGCAGCTGAAACCCTGAGGCCTTTAAATCACCAATGGAGAACTGGGCTGTGCACTCTAGATGGCACTGAAGGGCTTGCAGGGGGAGATGTGGTGTATTCTGGGCATCACTGAGGGCTGGCTCCCTCTAGCCCCATCCCTTACACCTGAAGACGAGTCCCTTCTGGGAACGCATAGGCGAGCTCCCGTACCTCGCCCATAGGCCCAGCAATTCTGTCAGACCCCCTGACCTAGTTACTGCCAGCCCAGAAGCTACTAACAACATGCCTAGAAAAGCTAGTATAAAGATATGGAACTGCCATTTGCAGCTGCAGCTTAGAGAGAAGTGAAGTATTAGTTGCACGGCACATTGAAACCCTTTTCAAAATCTGAGTGCCTACTGGCTCTGAAGTTAACAATTCAATAATCTGACATTAACTATTTTGGACTAAGTTTCAGCTTGCTTAAGTCCACTCATCTGAAAATGGACACCTACATAGTAGAAGTTTGTGCATTGACAAGCTGTGTTGCTCTGACACATGCAAGATAAATTGAATGTTTGGACTAAACGGTTATAACATTTGCTTCCATTTGGAATAAAAGCATCTAGGAAGGGGAGAGGAGAGTTTGATATGAGGAAATGCCTTATTTTCCTGGAAGACTGGCTTCTCCCCCAACATAAACATGTCAAGAAGTTACTTGTGATACTATGTAAGTAAGCAAAAAGAGCTGGCTTTGATCCTGAACAGTAACACTAACTTGCTATGTGACCCTGGCCAAGTCACTTAGGAGATGACATTTATATCCCTTGAGCACAACAGAACACTTTACATGAAGACCTGTCAAGGATCTGGAGCCTGGGGAAAGGGCATGACACAGAAGATCCATGCAATGTAACTTTTTAATCTTGCGTACTGCAGAGCGAGGAGGTGGTTCTGTAACAGTACAGGATGGGTACCTGGGAGCAGGGCTAACTTAAGAAGGTATGAGACTGTGGCCAGTGGTTGCCAGCCTGCATGGATCAAATGCTGAAATTCTCTATGTGAGGAGAACACAACCCCTGGAAATCTGTCCTTCATCTCACATAAATTATCCCTGCCTGTGAATGTTTATTTGGAATCAGATACTGACTGGGCTTTGCACATACTTACAAGGGATGTGAGGAGGAAAGAGAGAGCAAGGAGCACCTCTGCATGTTCTGAGCAAGAGCTAATTACTTTGGTTAATTCCTTCTTTGGAAGAGGGCATGAATTGTTCCCTTCATTCACCCTCTGGGGTACACATTGCCCCAGAGAGAACAGGCAGGCCTAATATTACTCCCACTATATTGGCTTGTACCATGGACAATTTGAGAGAGACCATGCTTCAAAGAAAATACTTTAACTCACTCTGCAAGCTTCTTTGGGAGGTAGTGCTTGTCTGCAGGGACCCTAGAGTGGATTAGTGTACAAAGTAAACATTCTAAACCTATGGCTCTTTACAGAGCTCCAGAATTTGGCCTTTAACCTGTCGATATTGGAATTTTGCATGAGTGAAATGCAAATCGTATTTTAAAGCACCCTGAAATTCTCAGATAAAGTGCTCTCTAAATGTTGTTGTGAAAAATTAGTATAACTCAGCTTTGAATGGAAAGTGATTTCATATAAAGAAGAGGGGAACTCATTTGTTTCTGAAAAATAATTAGTTGAATATATACTAGTACAGACCAAAAGAGTTGGAATGTTTTCTTTGCTGAATTTTGTATCATTCGGACCTTGATGATGATCCTCTGCTGTTCAGACATACAAAAAAGCCTGCTCACCTGGTACAGTGATGGACTAAAATCACTTTGCCATTTGAAAACCCTTTGGGGAATTTGTGAATCTGACTTTTTTTCTCTAGCCCCAAAAATTGTTGAAGTGGAGAAAAAAACCTGATGTTCTTTATGAATCTTGCCCAGTGCCTTTTTAGTTTCCTGTATGAATTCTATTATCACAAAAGTGACCTTTACAATTCATATCTCTTTTGAGCCTAATGTAGTTATTCTCCATTCTGTAATAATGAAAGTATTACATGGATAACTATCCAGCATTATCTTCCAGAAGGAGAACTAATTTGGGAAAGAAATGAAGTTTTTTAACATAATACTAGATTCCTTTTTAAAAACTTGTAGATTCTTGATAGTGCCAGCTGAGTAAGTTCATGGTCATGGTAAGTATGCTGAACTACCTACTTATTGTAAAATGTAACTTCCATTTTAATATTCATGAACAGCCATATCAATTCTTCTCTGCAATTACAATACTTCAGATGAATTTGGATGAATACTTTGTACTGCAGGACATACCGCATACAGATCTGTTTGTCTTTTTTGTAGAATTATATACATGTGGTACTTGCAGGCACACAGTTATATGAGAGAGAGAGAAATGTCCCTTGATATAATTACTTTTACTTGTGAATCATGTCAAAATAGCCAGCATCTATGGTAACTACTAATTTTGCACTATTTCATATTTCATGTATCTTTGAAATGGCAACACAGAAAACTATAATTTGCACCAAAAAGAACTGAGAATCAAACAGAACATAATCTGTGCAGGCTGGTGCTAGCAGAGCTGTTAATTTTTAGTATAGTTTCAGAACATTTGTTTGACTAGGTGAGACTGAGTTGCTTGTATCCAGATGATTTGATTCTCCAGGAATATAATCAATGATATCCAATCATTTTTAGGGTGGGATAAGATGGTTATTACATTGTGTGTGTGTGTGCGCGCGCGAGTTGCACTGAATATATACCGATATCGGAAGTTCCCAACTTATGAAAGGGTTGTGTTCCAAAAGTTTGTAAGTCAGTAGCTTGGAACTCAGAACACATTTCCCCATAGAAACAATGTTATAAACGGTAGGTAGGTTTCCAGGCTAGCTCACAAAAAACCTATTTAACCCACAATGTAGCTGAAATACTGTATACTTGCACTGAAAAATAGTAGAAATAATGTTTTTATTTAATCTTGAATGCTGGTACTTGAGGAAAGGTAGCTTTAATTAGAGGAGGATAAAGAGGTAGATAGATATTCTGAAGGGGACTTCTGGGCATTCTCCCCACCCCCCTCAGCCACCATCTCTCTGTGGTCTCTGCACTGGTATCTGTGGCCAGCCACACCCCTTTCCCCCGCAGTCATGAGTGGTGCGAGCATGGGTCAGAGGACTCTAATGGAGCATGGGGCAGCTGTGCAGCAAGTGGCTGGAGAGAAGTGGCAATTTCCCCTTCAAAGCATCACTTCACTCCACTGGCTGTGCAACCACTCCCAGCTCCTCTAGAGTCCTCTGGCTAGCACTTGTGCTGCTCACTTTCACATGTGCCTCTTGCCTGCTCCCCTGAGGCTGCAGGTGAGTTTTAGTTTGTATGTGTGGATGCTTGAAAGTTGGAGGTTTGTTATTCTGAGAATGCCTGTACTATGAATGAAATTGGGCATATTGTGCTAAGCACATCTTTTCCCTTTTGTTTGTGGATTGGCTAAACTAGTTTTTAAAGGGAAGTTCAAATGTCAATCTTGTTTAGGTTTATAACCAGCATTTGGTTCTTAACCCCCAGGAGAACACCAAGTTCCTCTTGTGGCTCTCCCCAGCTGGCCTCCCTGTACCACAGACAGATCATATTAGAGGATACATATAACAGCAGTTACTTGAAGCTTCTCAGAAGTTTGGAATGCTGGAATAAGTCCTGGGGGAAATGGATTAGTGAACAGAGGGCAGCTAAGATGGTCAAAGGTACTTGCTCTGAAATGTATCAGATGGCTGTACAGTTTCTCATATTGTTACTAGTTCGTGTGTGTGTTATATAGTGTGGAAAATAAAAACAATTGTATAGACTTTAATGTCCACAATTGCATGTGGTGAATCAAATACAGGTTATAGATACAGACATAAGAGCTTTAAATAAGAGGCAAAGTTGTACAGACCCTCGCTTTTGAGAACGACTTTTTTGTTAGTGATTCTACAATCTGTTGCTGTGGTTGGTATCAACGGCTGGAGAAAAGAATTAGCAACCACTCAGTAAAATTGTTCTGTTCCATCCTTTACATGTAACATATGGTTGATGAAGAGAGGCAACAAATGTGAGTAAACACTGTAAGTGTCTGACGTGAATTATATTTTCTTATTTCCCAGACTGTATTAGTCTATATTCTCCATTTTGAATGACTGAGAGTTATGTCATTCAGCAATGACAAAAATTAGGGCAGCCACGAAAGGAAACTGAGGTAATAGCTTTATTTTCTCATTGCAGTTCTCACTGAAGAGTGCTATTGCTGAATTTCAGATAATATAGTCAGCTAAATGAATTAAACTGTATGGTGATGGCTCTAATGAAGACTTTAGAATCTTGGAACAGTACCAGCAAATAAGATTTCCTGGAAATATTTAATCCTAATCCTGTTTCCATGACCTCTTTTGTTGCAAAGTCCTTTATTTCAGGCCAAATCCTACTTGCCTTACCCACCTGAGTGATCTCAATGATTTTAATAGGACTTAATTAGAATAGGATGAAGAAAGCAGGATTTGACTCTTTTTTTTTTGTTTTTTTGTTTTTGATGCTTTGTGCCAGTTACTTTTATTGAAGACTGTGGATCTGGGCCAATCTAAAGGTACTTTAAGCATCTGAATTCCAGACTTAGAGCTTGACTATATGTCTGCTAATGTGTGGTAAATGGGGGTGTAAATATATCTTGCTGTAGCCTGCCATGCACAAACTGCTCGTGTGACCCTGCTGCCATGCACTAGAAGTTCCATTGTGTGCTTTGATCTACTCCATTTTGAACCAGAAATAGATCAAAGCACACTACAGAAGTTCTAATGCTTGGCAGGATGATCCATATGGACAGTTAGTGGTTGGCAGGCTAGTGCGAGGTACACTCTAGCTTGCCAGGCACTAATTATTCATGCAGACAAGCCCATAGGCATGGCAGTCCCAGTTGTTGGTACCATTGCTATCTACAAAGCTCCTGCTCAGCTGCCTCCCAATCCTGTAGGAGCCTAAACTTGCTCATCACCTAAATTTTTGTGCCATAAGTTTCTTAGGTACCTCTATTTCTGCTTTTAGCCTAGTTCAGTGCTGCCTCTTGTAGGCATCTCTCACCTAAGTTACAGAGCAATCCATAAACTAGAAGAAAATAGGCACATCCACACTTCTCACCTGTAGGGTCAAAAATGGTAGAACATGATTGGATGCCACCCATTGAATCATGTCCTATTCAGACTCTGTCTGGAAGAGGAGGTGGTACCCAGTGGTTTAGCACTCACCTGGGCTGGGAGAGACCCAGTTTCAACTTTCTCCTTTGTCTGAGTGGGAGAAAAGATTAGAATAGGGTAGGGCTCTCCTACCTCTCTCAGGAGTGTTCTTAACCACTGAGCTATGGGAAAGGCTGATATTAGGCTCTGTTAGTCTCTTCTCCTGAAGCTGTGCCTTGAATCCCCCATCTCCCAAGTGGGTGCCCTGACCACCAGCCTGTAAAATCATTCTCACTCATTCTTTATGGTTCAATGCTATTATCCAAATGGGAACAGCTTCAAAAGGAGAGACTAAGGGAACTCCACATCAGAATAGCCATAGCTCAGCAATCAGAGTGCTCTCCTGAGAGGTAGGATTTGCACTGGTGTTTTTCTCCCCCTCTGTGTGAGGGAAGATCTGAACCTCAGTCACCCTTATTCCCCTTGAGGGCTGTAGCTACTGGGCTCTAAGTTATAAGTTTGCCCTCCCCCTCAAAAAATCCCCCTTTCTTTTCTTCAAGACCCTTTTCTGTTCTTTCTCTCTGACACTCCCTCTCCTTTCACTTCTTTCTTTCAAGAAAAAAAAAATTCTATAACCATCAGGAAGAAATTCTGTTCCTAATTAGCTGGTATGGCTTCTGCACAATCTCTTGGATTTTGCAAGCACTTAGCTGCTAAGTGCACTTAAACTACAGATAAACTCGTTAGAACAGTTATCTAGTGTTTTTATTTTTCAGCAGTGACATAATAATCCCACCAGGAAATAAAGTCATAGGTTGAAAAAAATACGATAGAAAGGATCCCTTCTCCCCATCACTCTCACTTTTCTAAATTACAGATTCACAATAACAATTTAAATGATTGTTAGTTTATCATCAGTATAGTAAAAAATATTATCTTCTCTGAGCTTGTTGCTACTCCTTTCATGATTTCTCTGGATCCTGTTTGCTTTCCCTTCTTGCTGTCAGAATACTTGCCTCCTTTCCCCTCCAGCCATTAAGATCTTGTTTATATTTTCCATCTGCCATGCTGCTCTCAGGATCCTATCCTACTTTCAAGCAGTCACAATATTTTCCAACAATACACAACCCTTCATTTTGTGTGAACCTTGCCTATGCAATGTATGTGAAACCTCTTACATTTTTAGTCTAATTTTCTATCTTACAAGTTTCAGATTCTGTAATGTTACAGTGACTCTCTGTGAACACTTTGATTTAGTCTGATAGGTTTTTGATGGGGTCTGGAGGAGACCACGCAGGCTTAATACAAATAGAAAAATGGCAGTGTAATCGGAATTATGATTACTGCCACACACAGCAGAATCTCTGAAATTCTAGCTGTGGCAAACATCATTCTTCAGGGTCACTGGGATTTTAAAAAGTGTGTCCTGCTGTCCTCCACAAATACTCTTATTTAGAGCTTGTGCATATCAGTTGGGAAGTTATGATAGAAATATGAAGTATGTTTGAAGTGTTAGTGAATGCAAATACTGAGTTGCAAATCTGGGAAAAAAGTATATCTTGTACTCCTGTTGATTTTTGTTTGGGGGGAGAAAAAGACAAGGCACATAGAACAGTGGGAGACCTGAGGATTTCTATTTTCTGTTATAGTGAATTTGATTCATTGCTCCATCCCAATAACTTTGGAAAATGTAGAGCAGATCCTCAGCTGGTGCAAATCAGGTAACTCAATTAAAATAAGCAGAAATATGATTATTTACGCCAGCTGAAGATCTACCAGTTGCACCTCTATCATAGAATCATAGAACTATAGAGCTGGAAGAGACCTCAGAAGGTCAAGTCCAGCCCTGCTTCAGGCAGGACCCATGCCAACTAAATCAACCCAGCCAGGGCTTTGTCAAGCCGAGACTTAAACACCTCTAGGGATGGAGACTCCACTACCTCCCTACGCAACCCATTCCAGTGCTTCACCACTCTTCTAGTGAAATAGTTTTTCCTAATATCCAACCTGGACCTCTCCCACCACAACTTGAGACCGTTGCTCCTTGTTCTGCCATCTGTCATGACTGAGAACAGCCTTTCTCCATCCTCTTTGGAAGCTCCCTTCAGGAAGTTGAAGGCTGCTGTCAAATCCCCCCTCACTCTTCACTTCTGCAGACTAAACAGACCCAACTCCCTCAGCCTTTCCTCATAGGTCATATGCTCCAGCCCCCTAATCATTTTGGTTGCCTTCCCCTGGACCCTCTCCAATGCGTCCACATCCTTTTTGTAGTGGGGGGCCCAGAACGGGACACAATACTCCAGATGTGGCCTCACCAGAGCCAAATAAAGGGGAATAATCACATCTCTGGATCTGCTGGCAATGCTCCTCTTAATGCAACCTAATATACCATTAGCCTTCTTGGCTACAAGAGCACACTGTTGACTCATATCCAGCTTCTCATCCACTGTAATCCCCAGGTCCTTTTCTGCAGAACTACTACATTAGCTGGTTAGTCCCCAGACTGTAACAATGTTTGGGATTTTTCCGTCCCAGCTGCAGGACTCTGCACTTGTCCTTGTTGAACCACATCAGATTTCTTGTGGCCCAATCCTCCAATTAGTCTAAGTCACTCTGGACCCTATCTCTGCCCTCAAGCGTATCTACCTCTCCCCCTAGCTTAGTGTCATCTGCAAACTTGCTGAGCGTGCAATCCATCCCCTCATCCAGGTCATTAATAAAGATATTGAACAAAACCGGTCCTAGAACTGAACCTTGGAGCACTCTGCTAGAAACTGACCACCATCTTGACACTGAGCTGTTGATCACTACCCGCTGGGCCCGGTCTTCTAGACAGTTTTCTATCCATCTTACCGTCCATTTATCCAATCCACATTCCCTTAACTTGCTGGCAAGAATATTGTGGGAGACTGTATCAAAAGCCTTGCTAAAGTCAAGATATATCACATCCACTGACTTTCCCATGTCCACAGAGCCAGTTACTTCATCATAGAAGCTAATCAGATTGGTCAGGCAGGACTTGCCCTTTGTGAATCCATGCTGACTATTCCTGATCACTTTCCTCTCTTCCAAGTGCCTCAAAATAGATTCCTTAAGGATCCCTTCCATTATTTTTCCAGGGACTGATATAAGACTGACAGGTCTATAGTTCCCTGGATCATCCTTCTTCCCTTTTTTGAAGATGGGCCAACTCCCTCAGTATCCTCCGGACCCATGGATTTGTGTACGTTTAGCTTTTCTAAATAGTTCCTAACCTGTTCTTTCCCCACCAAGGACTGTCCATCTTCATCCCATCTTGCGTCACTTAACGCATTAGTCCAGGAGTTGACCGTGTCCATGAATACAGAGGCAAAGAAAGCATTGAGTACTTCAGCTTTCCCGACATCATCTGTCACAAGGTTCATCCAGTAGGGGCCCCATATGCTCTCAGATCACCACCTTCTTGTTAACATGCCTGTAGAAACCTTTCTTGTTATCCTTCATATTCTTTGCCAGTCACAATTCCAACTGCGCTTTCACCTTCCTGATAACCCCCTCAGCATTCTCAAGCGATATGTTTATACCCCTCCCTGGTCATTTGTCCAAGTTTCCACTCTTTGTAAGCTTCCTTTTTGTGCTTAAGTTCACTGAGGATTTCCCCTGCAAGCCAATCCGGTCTCCTATCATGTTTGCCTCTCTTGCTACGCATCAGGATGGTTTCTTTCTGTGCCTTCAATAAGGCTTCTTTAAAATACTGCCAGCTGTCCTGGACTACTTTCCCCTTCGTGTTAGGCAGAATCCCCTGGGATGCTATCAGGTCTCTGAGGGAGTCAAAATCTGCTTTTCTGAAGTCCAAGGTGTGTATTTTACTACTCTCTTTTCTTCCTTTGGTCAGGATCCTGAAATCTACCATCTCATGATCACTGCTTCCAAGGTTGTCAGCCACCTCTACTTCCCCTATTAGTTCCTCCCTGTTTGTGAGCAGGTGGTCAAGCTGCACACGGCCCCTGGTTGGATCCTTCAGCACTTGTACCAAGAAGTTATCCCCAAAATTCTCCAAAAACTTCCTGGATTGCCTGTGTACTGCCGTATTAGTCTCCCAAAAGATGTCAGGGTGATTAAAGTCCCCCACGAGAACCAGGGCCTGCAATCTGGAAGCCTCTCTCAGTTGTCCGAAGAAAGCCTCATGTACCTCATCCACCTGAGTCGGTGGCCTGTAGTAGACACCAATCACAATATCACCGCTTTTTTTTGCACCTCTAAACTTAACCCTTAGACTCTCAAAAGGTTTTTCTCCCTCTATATACTGGAGTTCTGAGCAATTATAGTGCTCTACATATAGTGCAACTCCTCCTTCTTTTCTCCCCTGCCTGTTCTTCCTGAACAGTTTATACCCTTCCATGACAGCGCTCCAGTCATGAGAGTCATCCCACCCAATTAAATCGTATTTCTTGGACTGGGCCAGGGCCTCCAGTTCTTCTGTTTGTTGCCCAAGCTTCTCGCATTATTGTACAAACACCTCAGATAACCAGTTGATCACCCTATCTTCTCCATTCAAATCAGGGGTCCTCCTTTCTTGCTCGTTCCTCTTAGCATTTCGTCCCGGTATCCGAATTTCCCACTCCCCTCAGGGTTTTGGTCACCGTCCCCCAATGAACCTAGTTTAAAGCTCTCCTCACTAGGTTTGCAAGCCTCCCCGCGAAGATGCTCCTTCCTCTCTTTATTTGGTAGATCCCATCTCTTCCCAACAATCCTTGTGCCCGGAACAGAGTCCCATGGTCGAAGAAACCAAAGCCCTTCTCTCCGACACCACCTGCGCAACCGCTCATTTACTTCCTCAATTCGATGATCCCTGCCTAGTCCTTTCCCTTCAACAGGGAGGATGGATGAGAATACCACTTGCGCTCCAAACTCTTTGATCCTTTTTCCCAGTGCTACCTAATCCGCAGTAACCTGCTCAAGGTCATTCTTGGCTGTATCGTTAGTTCCCACATGCAGAAGCAGGAAGGGGTAGTGATTCGAAGGTTTGATCAGTTTTGTAAGCCTCTGTTGCTTCCTGAATTCGAGCTCCCGGTAAGCAGCACACCTCTAGAGATTCTCTATAAATGGGACACCTCTATAAAACAGAATTCTTTTGCCGACAACATCTGTGGTACAGCAGGACCACGGATGTTGCAGAGCCAGAGAGTCCCACTACACTGCAAGTGGTAGGAGTGAGGGTGGGGCTTGGAGCCTGGCACGATGCAGGGGGAGCAGGAGCCCAGTACAATGCATGGAGGAGGCAGAGCCCAGCGCTGTGACCCAGCTGAGCTGCGGCTCTGCTGGGCTGGGGTTAGGGAACCAGGAAGTCTGGCATGTGGCTCAGCTGGTTTGGAGGGAAGTTAGAGGGTGGGCAGGAAGCCTGGTGTGTGACCCAGCTGGACTGCTGGGGGAGGCGGGAAGCCCAGTGACATGGCAGGGCACAGCAGGACAGGGGTGGTGCTGGCAACAGGGGGCCAGAAATGATCTCCTGGTGCAGAAAAATCCCTCATCTGGACCTGTTAGATCCCCAAGGATGCCAAACCATAGAGGTTCAACCTGTAATTCATTATGTCAGCCAGGGTTAGGGAGAGGTGAATAAACAAGGCTTTGAATTTGGTCAGTGTGACTAGGTGAGGTCCTACTAAGACCTTTTAAAAGGGCTGACCCAGTAGGAAAACTTTCTATGGAAACTCAGGCAGGGTGCAAGTACGATAACCCCTTCCATTCCAGAATACAAGAAAGCCTGTTCACAGTTTGAAGTTTCCACTAAGGCTGTTGAAACTGGCCATGGCAGGCTGCAGTAGACCAAGAGGGCAGGTAGCATGTATAGGATGTAGACTAAAGCTTGTGAGAGATTCAAGTCAAAATGATATGATTAAGAATAGCAGCTCAGTGGCTGCAGAGCTGAGAGCCAGCTCAGGGACAAAGATGGTCTGAGATATGAGGAGAAGTCTAGGGGAACATAATGAATAAAATAGGGAATTATTCTTCATCTAAATCCCTTCCAAAAGCATCTGAAACTGGGGAACCACCACGTCCTCCGACTCTCCACTCTGCCTCACCTAACTGTGTTGCTGTGATAAGATGTAGACCACTCCCAATCCTGTACTCCCATCTATCTTGTCTTTTGTTGATGTCAGTAGCATCATCTAGTTTCACCATTGTTGTAGCTGAAAGGCTAGTTTTGTGTGTTTTCCAGAGTAAGCACATTTGAAATACAGATTCATAGTCAATAGTCATAACTTCAGATACAAAAAATGATACATGCATGCAAACAGGATAACTATATTCAGCATATAATAAATTTTCCATTGACACCTTACATAAAATCATCGATCTGGAAGGAAACTTCAGAGGTCATCAAGTCCATTTCCCTTCACTTGCGGCCGGACCAAGCACCATCTAGACCACCCTTGACAGGTGTTTTCTAAGATGCTCTTAAAAGTCTCCAGTGATGGAGATTCTACAACCTCCCTTGACAATTTATTTCAGTGCTTAACCACTGTCAGAATTTTTTTCACTGTCTTCTACAAAATACATCATAATTATTTCATAATTATACAATTATGAAGAATATGGGCTGAAGTTTCACAGCAACCTTCAAGGTTATTAGAGTCTTGAGAATGAGTGAGAAATCAGGCAGGCCAGGTGTCCATAAGGGGTCCAGAGAACTACAAAATGTCATCATAGCAACATCTAAAACAGCACTGTGGAAAATAAATGGCTACAGTAAAAGGGGCTGACAGACGGGCAATAAATCTCCAATCTATTCTTAAACTGGGCCTTGGTTTTGGCCTGTCCTTTATAAAATGAGGAGTTCAGAGCAAGTACCTGGCCCATAGTTTGAGCTACAGGCCATTAAAGTACAAGGCCGAAACATAATTATTAGCTTATAGGTATAAGCACTTTAGTATGAATCTGTCGAACCATAAGTGCTACTGATAAGGATAGCAAAGCAAATGAATCTGAAGAAGACACCCTTGACTAGGGCTTAAAAAACAGACTGAAGGAGGGATTCAAGGAAAAGGAAGGGGCATCTCAGGTATTAGTAATATTTTCATTTCTAACAGCGTACAAAGATGTGCCATGTCCCTACTAAAACCAAAAGACATGATTCTAACGCTGACGAGCTTGCAATTTAATTTACATTTTGTGAAGAATGATATGGAGTAACATCCATAAGATACCTCATTAAGGTCTATGGTATAAACATGAGAAGTTAAAAAAGTTTATATATATATATATATATATATATATATATATATATATATATATATATATAAAGAGTTCAGAGTAAGTATGTATCTTAGTTGGCCAATTTGGTGTAGCTATTGCTGCAGATGTGGGACTGAAGGAATGATTGGTGAGAGTGTTGGCCTTGTGGACCAGCTTGAGAGGCAGTGAATGCATGATGACATATGACCAGCAGTCAGAGTATTAAGGACCAGCTTGCTAGGGGATAGGAGGATAGACCTGATAGAGAGACTTCAGGTACAAAGAGCTGGGAGCCCAGCAGGGAGAGGGTTGTGAATTGGCGCACTATAAAGTTTGGGAGGTTGACAGCATATGAGGAGGACTTTGGAGAAGAAAAGAGTGCATTGGGAAGTCAGCTCCTGGGGTTGGCAACCTATTGAAGATGGTGAACGTGGGTTTTCTTAATACTTCCAACTAGTGAGGTGAAAAAGTGGTCCCTGATATTAAGCTGAGGAATAAGTCTAGAATAGAATCAGGAGCAGGGTAGAAAAATTTGTTAATGAATAGAAGACCCCTCTTGGGAAGGTGGGGGAGAGGGGAAAGAACTTTTGGTTTGGACTTTTAGACTTTCTACTTTAGAAGGGGTTGAACTTGTAACTTCTCCAGAAGTCACCTCAGTAGCCTAACTCATCTTAAGACTGAGAAAACCAATGTATGTGAGGGGGAAATGAAACCATGGCCAAAATGGAGCCAGACCAGGTAAGTCCCTGATGCTACAATTCCTAAAAATACTTGCATTCTAGCTGGTCCAAATACTTGTTGTGAAAAGTTCTTAGCTGGGATTTGATATCTTTTGAATTAGAAAACTTTTGTGAGCTTGGGCAGCAATCTTGAGATGTGTAATTTTGAGAAGGGAGCAGTGGAGCCCTAATAGTCATTCACAACACAAATGAATGCAGACTGAAGTCTGTAACTCCCGAATGACTCTGGTCAGTGCACTCACTTGGGAGACCTATAATCCAGTCCCTGCTCTAATGAATATTTATACAAAGTGGATGAGCTGAAACAAGGGAAATTGAGAGGCCTAGCTTAGAATACCATATAGCTCAAATGTTGAGAGTACTTATGTTGAAGATGTGGGTTCTAGTGCCTGCACTGGATCCAGCAGAGTGGGGATTTGAACTTGTGTCTCACATTCTTGGTAAGTATTCTACACTAACCACTGGGTTACTGGGCATACAGGGGTACTTTCTCTTCTTGCAAGGGATAGGCATGCTCAGATAACACTTCCTGACTCAGGCCTCACCGGTAAGATAGTCTGAGGATTTCACCAGGATTTAAGTATGAGCTAGTATGAGCTTGGCAGTGTCAGGACTTAGGAGCTTTGAGCATTGGAAGAAATGTAGGTGCTACAGCTGGGTAGGAGTTTTGAGGACTTTTTTACCATTGGATGTCTAAAATGTCTAAGAAAGTTGCTTAAATATAATCTCTTGGTGTATGTACTGCTCTCTTCCCCCTAGATCTTACTATCCTTTAATATATCTTAAGCACTCTTAAAAATGACACCTGGCAGCAATTTTTTCCCATCTCTGTCTTGTACCTTCCCCTTCTCACCAGCCCTAGCAAAGATTTTTAATATTATGTGTGAGTATGTAGCTAACATGTTCTTACAACATGGGGTCCTATCAGGCCTAACATATGAAGCACTTTTACATGATGCTTTTGCTCTCTTGGCACATGCTGTATATAATCACACTTAGACCTAAAGAGATTTGGATAAATCAGTTAAGCTATGCTACAGCTGATTGGAAAAGGAAGAGAGACAGGTATGGAAAAATATAAAACTCGTTTAAGCTTGCCATTCAGTCTTGATAATTGGAATTTGGCTGATTTCTCACATCCATCACACTGCATAACTACTTTGAATAGACCTTGAAGTAGTAGTAGTGAATTGTTTCCTGCTCTCTTTGGGGTTGATGTTTCTTTTTTCCTTTTTTGTAGTTTAAATTTGTAACATGTTGTCAGTCCTGTCATTAAACAAACATCCTGTTTGCAAGATTTTAAAGCCAAGACTGCTTTGAACATTGTGCCACATGGCAGTAGTACAAACATATAGAGTCTGGTTGTTAAAATGGACACTATTATATAGATCCTCGGGAAAAGTCATTCTTATATCTAGGAGAAGGCCAATAAAATACATAACGAAAGAGATGCTAGCTTTTCACCACCTACAAAACATTATAATGATTCTATAGGTTTTAACACTCAGAAGACTGATCTTGAGGCTACTTCCTGTTTGGAAGGTTTACATAGCTTATTCTCTGTGCACAGAGGGGTTTTCAATAATTTCTCAAGTGTACTTGACAGTGACCTCCTTGAGGTGTTTCCTGGGAACTTTATCATAATTAATTCTATCTCTGTGGCAAGGCTTTTTAAAGAAGAGAGCTCAGGCTGATTAGAGAATAATTTCCTCATTGTAAAATTTAAACACACACACACGTACGCGCTATTTAATATGAAAATTGATTTCCAGTTTGAGGTTGATACTGTGTTAGAGCAGAAGCTTTATAGTAGATGAAGCACTACTAACCTAATTTATCTACACATTTATTATGCTGGTCGCATGGATAGGCAATATGATATCTTCTCTTATTGGACCAATCCACTAGTTTAACTTGTGTGAAGTGGGCAGTCTCATGAAGGATGAGCTGCTTAGTCCAGATTTTTAGATGACTGCAGCATAAATATTTATTGTCATTATTACAGTCTTTTTACAACTTCGGGGGCTGGGCATAAATGTTTTGGTGGGCAGCTGAGTCTCTTATTCCCTGATTTGGTAAGACAAGATACAAGGTGGTCTTTAGCTTGAAAAGGAGGCTTGGTTAGAAAGTTCCCAGAAAAAGCAATCTGAAATGAACTCTGAGAAATTCAATAAAGGGTCAGAAGCAGACAGGAAGCAAGGTTAGGGCTTATGAAGTGTTGGTGGATCCAGTAAAGAAGCATCAGCCTGGTACTGCAACAGACACTGCTCTGGAATTCCAGCCTACAGAACTGCTTGAGTCACCAAGGAGGTAAAGCTCAGCTGGGCAATGATGAAATTGGAGAGGCAACTGCCCAGCATCAATAAACCCTAAGGACTTAAAAATCCCTGGATTTGAGTCCCAGCTAGTGCTAACTGGCATAATTATGTGGAAAAACATACCCACCTCTCTGAGCAGCATAGTTAAGGTGACCTACTAGACAGCACTATGAGGACAGCACTATGATGATGTGGATTATCTAAAACAATCCAAGAATAAAGGGAGAATCCCTTCTGTGGATGTAGGCCCTGTCCATGCCAAAGTCCAACAGTGGTGCAGTTGCACCAGGATAGCAGTGCACCTGTAGCCTTTTAAACATAGACAAGCCCTAAATCAAAGGGATTATCTCAGTATCTGGCTGTCTGAGAAGGATTTATAATCAGAAGGCATGAACCCTCTGGAAAACTATATTAGGCACAGAGATTAGAACTTGACTAGACAAAACAGTAAATTTAGGCAGCTAGTTATTGTGTTGTATCATAGTGTTTACTGTTGCTTGATATTTAGGGTAACGGCTTGAATAAACAACTCTACATTCTTTTGAATCTGGTGTTTCTTTCTCTCTACAAGACTAATAGAACATCATTTTTATTATATGTCCCTTGCATAGGTGCCATTCTTGGGGAATTTAACTTATACTAGATACCCGTCTGGCCATATTAAGTGAAGGATCTATAGCATTGTTTCTCAACCAGAGGTTCACATACCCTTGAGGGTACATAGTGATCTTCCAAAGATTACAGCAAGATTGGGGAACCTTAGGCCCGGGGGTCAAATGTGGCCCCTGGCTTACCTGGATCTGGCCCTGAGACTCAGGGCCTACCCCCAATATAGGGAAGCCCACAGTGGCACTCCAGCCCTTACCCCTCACCAACCTGCCCCGGGACTAGAGTACAAAAATCTACTAGCCTGGGCCCCTGACCCAAAACAGGTTTCCCACCCTTGGGCTACAGCAACTCTACTAGTTTTACAATGGGCTACATAAAAAGCATTAGTAATGTCAGTACCAGTTAAAATTTCACACAGGCTATGATTTGTTTATAACACTCTATATACTGGACACTATATAGTAACTACAGTATTTATATTCTAATTCTTTTATTTTATAATTATATGGCAAAAATGAGAGAGCCAGCAATTTTTCAGTGATAGTGTGGCTGTGATCCCTTGGTATTTTTATGTCTGATTTTGTAAACAAGTAGTTTTTAAGTTAAAGTGAAATGAAACTTAGGGGCATGTGAAGCAAATACTCCTGAAAGCAGTACAGTGGTCTGGAAAGATTCAGAGCTGCTGACCTTTAACTGTTGCTTTCAGGTGTTGTGGTGTAGTTATGACAGCTAACAGCAGTGCCAGATATCTGCATATCATCATTCATGTGTGATCAGCCCATTTAATGAGAAAAAAATTGGTGTGTATGGGGAGGGAGAAGGAGGAGGACTATATTATACTACATTTTATTTTAAAAGTATTCCTAGTGATTTAGGTACCCAGAGTGACAACTGTGACTGTGTTCTTTGCAATATATTTCTTAGGTTTTTTTTTTTTTTTTTTTTTTGGTTTCTCTGAATCACCCTTCTGTCCCGATCCAATATCCCACATTAAGGCTTTGTTTAGTAGGCACTGAATAGGTATCCTATCTAACTCCAAACTAAGAATTATTGCCCTTGAGTGATACAAGACTTTCCCTGCTCTTGGAGCTGAGCGTGCTGTCTCCACGCCAATCTCTGCTTCTTTTGTGAAATGAATGTATTGTGCTAGCTTGGGCATGTCCTGGGAACAGTGTCGTTCTCTAATTTAGAGTAAATTGTTGAGTATTTCACTCTTTGGATGTCTTGTTTAATATACTTGTCTGGCTCTGTCATGTGATCTTTTGTATAAAGCTTAGAAGCTCATTGGAAATTTAGTTGCAAATTTCTTATCTTTGCAAGCTGTTACAGGTGTACTTTAGTATGGGTGAATTGCTGGCTAGAATGTCTTGACTCAACCAGGCTGCTATGTTCTATGGACTCCTCTTTATTCCCTGGTTGTGAGGGAGGGAAGTGTAGACAGGAGGAGTCATCATTTCCTAAAAGTTCTTGCAAATATAAATTCTCCTTCTGTCAGTTTGTTAGTATTCAGTAGTAGCTAGAGGTGGCTGAAGGAAGGGAAGTTTATTTTCTAAAAATCTGTAAATTGAAATACCTTGCTTTTGACAGATTTTGGAAAGATCTCACATTTATTTGATTCTGTCATTTGATAAGAAAGTGATCTCACATTTATTTGAAACTTCCCTCTGAGGGGAAGATAAATCACTTTGTACCATGGTGAAAATGCCGGTCATATTTAGATATAATGGAAGAAGGTAGTTTAATAACTTTGTTGTGGAGTGGTGTACAGGCCTCAAGAATCAAATCAGTGAGTTCAGAGACTGTGCAGGGAAGGCCAAAAAATGCAGTGGAAAAACAATGCTG
Organism: Pelodiscus sinensis; assembly: GCF_052426305.1. Lineage (NCBI taxonomy): Eukaryota > Metazoa > Chordata > Testudines > Trionychidae > Pelodiscus > Pelodiscus sinensis. The sequence goes on from NC_143057.1 coordinate 65,708,256, forward strand.
CGTATATAGTTGCATGTAGGGTCTCTGAAGTGGATAGGTTAAGAAAGGGACTCCAGTTGTGGTCTTCTAAGCTGGAGCCGAGCAGGGAGTATATCAAGTGTGTTTATAGCAAGTGCAGTTACCAGCTATGTGAATCCATAGGTATACTACCATAGATCAAGGCTGTGGCTTGCTATGCCTCATACTATAGTCCATGGGCTCCATGCTTTTGCCCTGAAATGGGCTGGGAGGGTGGGTGTGGGAGGAGGAGAAGACTAGGATCCATCAGGAACACCTGTGACTTTTCTTGTTCAAAACCCTTTTACTCAGTTTGGGCAGGAAACCTACATTTCATCTTCCTTCCCTATCTTTTTACTATAACAGTGTTTGTACTGAAACTTAAAATGTCAACTGTTGAATGTCACAATTTAGTTATTCAGTCTAGCGTGTCATTTTTCTCTGAACTTTGAGGCTGTAAATAGTCGGATGATGATCACTGGAGCATCAGCATTGTGGAATTTCACCTAAGGCAGCACATTGGAGTCAAGAGAAAAACATTTCAGCTCCACTCAGTGCAATACTCTATTATTTTGGCTCCTGTAGCTGCTGATTTCCCTCCATGTTTTGCTGCTAGAACCACTCTGATCCCCAGAGTCTAAGGATACGTCTAGACTACATGCCTCTGTCGCCAGAGGCATGTAGATTAGGCTACCAGACATAGTAAAATGAAGCGGCAATTTAAATAGTCGCCGCTTCATTTAAATTTACATGGCTGCCGCGCTGAGCCGACAAACAGCTGATCAGCTGTTTGTCGGCTCAGCGCGATAGTCTGGACGCGCAGGTGTTGACATCAAAGGTATTTGTCGACCACCCAGGTAAGCCTCCTGGGATGAGGTTTACCTGGGTGGTCGACAAATACCTTTGCTGTCGACACCCGTGCGTCCAGACTATCGCGCTGAGCCGACAAACAGCTGATCAGCTGTTTGTCGGCTCAGCGCGGCAGCCATGTAAATTTAAATGAAGCGGTGACTATTTAAATCGCCGCTTCATTTTACTATGTCTGGTAGCCTAATCTACATGCCTCTGGCGACAGAGGCATGTAGTCTAGACGTACCCTTAGAGTCACTTGATCAGTTTTGATAAGAGCAATAGAAACTGTAGAATAGTACAGAGATGATTAATTGGACATGCATCTTTGAATAATACAGAAAAATAAATTTTTAGTACAAATCCATGGGAAAAATTTTAGTCTACATTTCTGTGGTCTACTCTGCTCTTTCTGGTTTTATTAAATTTGAACCATTAAAATAAAAACATCCTCTTAAAAAGTAAATAGAAAAAAGAATGGAACATTCTGAGGTTAGTACAACCTCTGCTTTCCAGGGGATGCTTCCCATTTACTTGATCCATATGTTATTTCCTAACACTTTTTAGGATTGGTGCCATTATTGTTTAGTATCTGTGCAGGAAATCCATGTGCTGTTGACCACAGAGAAATTTGCCATACTAGAACCTTGATCATTCAAAGACAAAACATCAGCCTTTCTCTCATTTAAACTAAAGAATGTCCATAGATGATTTTGGAAAATCTCTTTTCCTTTCCATGCGCCAGGCACTAGGGGACAACAAACAGATGCACAAAAACATAAATGTGGCTAAGAATTTGAGAAATACTCAACATTGGCCTAAATCTGCTCCCATTAGTGTTAAGCCAAGAATGAGCACTTTTGAAAATCCTTCACTATTGTTAAAGCTGGCCATAAAAGCTCTCCCACAGGTGTAGGTGAACCTAGTAGGACAACAAAGGGTTCTAACTGATCAGAGTAAACGTTTTTATAGACTTTATAATAGATCAAGTCTCAGCAAATACAGTGCAGAACTTAAATCATTTCGAAAGAAAAGTAGGAACAGGGGCTTGAAATCAAATCTGTTAAAATACTGACAAATATCTTAGACCTAACCTTTCCATATGTTTTTGGTATCCTCTTGGAATTCTATATATAGTGCAACTCTCATTTAGATACAGATATGTTATGTAAAACAAAAGGAAAGCATTATGCATATGTGTGTTTTTGCTTCAATTGCAATAGTTTTTTAAAAAGGTACTTAGGCCAAATTCAGCTTTTATTTTACATAGGTGCAACTATCATTGAAGCCGATAGATATACAAGAAGAGAAAGATCCTTTTTAGTGAATGAGGCATTTCTAAAATCTTTGCCTTACCTGGGAGCTGCATGTTGATATTTCCAGGCAGAACTAAATCAGGAATCAGATCAGCATAGTTCATGTAGCACAACCTTTAGTGTGTTATACTAATATTAGTGTGCTTCTACCTCTATAGCTTATTCCTATAAAAGAGGAGGGAAAAGCTACATTGGTATTTGTACCAGTACAACTATGTCAGTTAAAAAACATTCCTACCCAAAATATTTATACAAGTACAAAACAGGGTAAATAGGCATTATATGTGTTTTCATCTATCCCCCCCTCACACAAATCAAGAAAGATAAAAGTATTGGGTGTGGGGTGAGAGGAAGAAATTAGGTGTGAATTTTGAAGAGACAAACTTTCTTCTACTCTGCTCATTTTGTTTTGAAATGTTTGAAGCCACAACTGACTCATATCTCTATTTTTCAAACTGGGTTTTTTCTTTTGGGAGAGAGGGTGGACAGGAGAGGCTTATGATCATTGTTAAATCCTTCCTCTGTAATACAAATTCAACAGATCTTGGTTAGAACATAGTACTAGTCTAAGAAAAGGGAAGAGCAAGCCCTTTCCCTAAAATCATGCATTAATAGAGGGAGGGAAGTGGAACAGATGCCAGCAACTGAATCCATTCTTAAAATACAGGTGAGAACTAGGTGACTTGGCATAAAGCATCTCCACCAGCAATAAAGTAGCTGAAGTAAAAGTAGCTTTGTCATAACAATATACTGTAATTTCATGGTGTGCAAAGGTATTTCCTTTGAAGTTACATAGTGTGGGACACAATACTACATTGTGAAATAAGGGCTTACTCATACAACTCTTCAATATGCAAAAATCCCTGGGTCTTCAATGGGAGATTTGCTTACTTCGGGAATGAATAATCAGTTCCTGTCAGGCAATATTTTAACAATTAGCCCGTCATAAGACAGGATTTTCAGGTCTCTCCTCCAAGTTGGTCGTCTCTCCTGAGCCTCCGGTCTCTCTCTATCTCTCCTCCTATTGCTTCCCCCTTTCTCTCTCCGCTCTCTTCTGCCTTCTGCTTCTCTCTCCATCTCTTTCTTTCTCTTCTCCCCCTCCTGCCTCTCACTCTCCCTTTCTCTTCTCCTCCTGCCCCTCTCTCCCCTCTGTCTCTCCCTGCCCTCTTTCACCTTCGCCTTCCTCTCCCGCCATGGTGCTCTTCTGAGTGCTGCCTGCTCAGCCAGGCTGCCGCGAGGGAGGGGGTGGGACGGTGATGTACACGGCCAGGGGGTGGGGAAATCCATGTGCTGTTGGGGTCCCATGGGGAGCGCAGACCCCAAACTGCCGCTTGCCGCCACTTGCTCCCCCGCCGCAGCCCAGCTGAGCGGCGCAGCACTCAGCCAAGCCGCCACAGAGGGAGGGGAAGGGGGCGGGGTGCTGACATACACAGCCAGGAGGCGGGGACGTGTACATCAGTGTTACAGACTCACAGACATTGGGCTACTATATATATTATGGCTAATTTAAATATCTTGCAATTATGTTATGTTTGCCAGGAACAATGGGGGATATGAGTCTGTGCCCCAGTTCTCTGTTCTTTCCTTTTTTCCTGTACCCACTATATAGCTCAGTCATAGTATAGCATAGAGCCATAACCAATGCCCTCTCCTTCAACACTTCCCTTCTCAAGACTTACTTCTGCTGTGACAGATAAAATTAATTAAATAAATTTCTTTGATAGACTAAAATAAAATTGAGAGGCCCCAATCCTGTAGACACGTGCCAATTTTAGTGTGATGCCAGCTGTTTTGGGAACACAAATTAATTAAAATACTTGGGAAGGAACAATCAGTCTCACACATACAGAATGAGAAGTGACTATCTGGGAAGGAGTATTGCAGAAAGGGATCTAGAGATCATAGTGTACCACAAGCTAAATATGAGTCAACAGTGTGCAAAAAAAGCAAACATGATTCTGGGATACGTTAACAGGTGTGTTGTGAGCAAGACACGAGAAGTCATTCTTCTGCTCTATTCTTCACTGATTAGGCTTCAGCTGGAGTATTGTGTCCAGTTCTGGGTACCACATTTCAAGAAAGATGTGGAGAAATTGGAGAGGGTCCAGAGAAGACCAACAAGAATGATTAAAGGTTTAGAGAACATGAGCTATGAAGGAAGACTAAAAGAACAGGGCTTGTTTAGTTTGGAGGATAAGACAAGAAGCAATGGCCTTAAACTGCAGCAAGGGAGGTTTAGGTTGGACGCTAGGAAAAACTTCCTAACTGTCAGGGTGATAAAACACTGGAATAATTGCCTAGGGGGATTGTGGAATCTCCATCTCTGGAGATATTTAAGAACAGATTAGATAGACCTCTACCAGAGATGGTCTAGATGGTCCTTGGTCCTGCCACGAGGGCAGGGGACTAGATTTAATGAGCTCTCGATATCCCTTCCAGTTCTAGTATTCTATGATTCTATGCTAAAATGGAAGCTCTCTTCTCCACCCCCTAACTCAAATGTACAAGTCTCCACAGCATGAGCTGAAGCCTTATGCTCTGTAACAGCATATACGATAGGCTGGCATCCTCTGTTAGTTAGGCACTGAAGGGAAGTGCAATACACATTGACCAGTGTGTGTTATAATCCGAAGAATAATCCCATTGATTTAATGGAACAACTCACCTACTTATAGTTAAGTGTATGAATATGCATTTGTGAAATCCTTAAAATTATGTAAAATCATTGCTTCCTCCCCAGTGCATCTCCCAAATGCTTGATTATCTCCTTTTGTGTAAATTGTATTGTAACTTCTATCAGGCAAAGATGATATCTTCATGTTTTTATTGGGAGGCACCGAGCTTTTATAAACATTTTTCCTCAAATGAGTTTTCCCCCGTAAACCTAAATTTTGCTCTAATATGAAGGGATTCTTATACTTTCAGCAATTTGTTTTCTGTTTATGCACCTGTTTTCAATTATATTACTTTCCTCTCTTTGGAATGGAGAAAATATTCCGTTATTTTGTGGCTCAGCCCTTACATTTTTACTTGCATAGCTTGTGTGTTTGTGTGAAATACTAGTTTTAAAATCTCTTAGAAATGTCCTTATTAAAGTACAAAGGTAATAAGATCATAAGTATATTGCTTCATAGCTGCCAAGTGAGCTTTTATTCCCTTCATGGTCTAGCTGCATGGACTTTGTGGGGAGAAAGACAAAGGAATGGAGTCAGAATTATTTTCAATTCAATATAAATCAAGTTAGTGATTTCTATGAACTTTTTTTGGGGAAGGTGGAAAGGTTGTAACAAGTACCTCTGATTCAAAATTCTTGATAATTGTATCTGCCAGCTGTTTAGCTGTTATAGTATAATTTTTGTTGTTGCTTTTTCAGGTACTGACTTTGCAGAACTGATTTTTTTGTAAACTTGAAGGTCATTTAGTCTTTGCCACAGAATTTAGGCCATAAAGTTAATGGATTTTTGTTTTCATTTAAAAACATGTGTACTGTCTTTCACATCATTGCTTTAGATACTACATAGAAACTCTGCGTACATGCACTATTGCCATAAAACTCAATATGAAGGCTATTTCAGATTTGAGCTGAAAAAACATCTTCCAAATTTAGGATCTTCCTTGACATCATCTTACTGATTTCTTCAGCTTTTAAGCTTTCTATCCTCTTCCCCCTAAATATTAAAGGGCCTAATTTAATATATCACCCATATATAACTACTATGGAGTTACAGTAGCAAAGATTGCTATGGAGTAGAAAACTACTAAAAAAATGTCATTCAAACCAGTAGGGTTAGGTAGCCTTTCCCCTGATATGCTGTCACAATGAGTGTGCTATCCAAATGAAATGCTCAGCAAGGCGTTTGTTTGGTCCTGCAATAATTTAGGCACGTGCTTAACTATCATCATGGGATAACCCCTGTTGAAGTGAATGGTATTATTACACATACTTAGAAGCATGCATAATTGTTTGTTTGCCTAAGAGTAGCCCTAATGAAGACCGTACCAACTTTTCTGCACTTGCATGTTGTTACAAGTGTAATATCATTTCTTTGAAGAAAGAGGACAAGGTCTCTGGACTTCATGGAAAATGTATGGAATCATAGAATACTAGGACTTGAAGAGACCTTGAGAAGTCATCAAGTCCAGTCCCCTGCCCTCATGGCAAGACCAAATACTGTCTAGACCATCCCCGATAAACATTTATGTAACCTACTCTTAAATATCTCCAGAGATGGAGATTCCACAACCTCCCTGGGCAATTTATTCTAGTGTTTGACTACCCTGACAGTTAGGAACTTTTTCCTAATGTCCAACCTAAACCTCCCTTGCTGCAGTTTAGGAAGGGGCCTTGGCAACAGGGCTGCTTGGAATAATACTCTTCAGATTTTTAGCTGTTTATCTGATCTGTATCAAATTAATATATTTTAAACACAATCAATCTCCTCTCTCTTCCCAACATAAAATAAAAATCATTCTATTCTCTCCTATATGGATTATCCCTACTCATCACAAGCCCTGCTTAACTGTCTGTAGGCTGGGGACTGCCCCAGCTCCTGGAGGAACGAGGACCTGCAAGGTACAAAGGTGTTTTAAAGCTACCCTACCGCTTCTCTTCCTGGGCTGTGAGTTCAAGCCTCTTTGGGTACATCTACGCTGCCCATTGGAATGGGCCTCCCAAACAGACTTGAGCTAATGAGCATTAGCAATTTGAAAATAGAAACCTTTCAAGGCTCATCACAGAATCTCACCCCTGGAACTATCTTAAACACAAGTCAGGCTGGTTTAATTCTTGACTTGTCAGCACAAATGGAGCTGCAGAACCTTCTGGGGTGAAAAGTCTGGCCAAAGTGAAAAAAACAGGATGCAAGACACCCAAAGCCTTGTAATCTTCAGAGGTGCTAGTTTCCACTAATGCAGGCTGAAAAGCAAGTGGCTATGGAAAGTTGGTGACCTGAGCCCCTGCTGGATGCAATAATTCAGTGTGTGTCTTGTTCTTTCCCTCCCTCCCTTCTATATATCTAAGTTCTGCCATAAAAGCTGTGACTATCCCTATGTGACTTTGCTACTGTCTGGTCACATGAAATTGATTCACAACATTAATATCAACTAATCTATTTACTTGTGACCCTGTTTTAATTCCATTGGCTCAGGCATGCCTTTAGACAAAACAAGTCCGAACAATCACTGTCACAATCCCCCTGCAGTTTCCAACTCAGTCACGCCTACACCAACCCTTCCTGAGTCCTGACCCTCTGCTCCAAGTCTGCCCCCTTTTCTTTCTGTATTATCACTCTGTGTCAAGTACATCACTAGGCAGCCAGAGGGAATTCTATGGAGCTTTGGCAGCTGTCGAAAGTTGCCCTCCCCTGGCCTTAGGCATCCTGGCTGCACTGCTGAAATTTCCATGGAAATAATGCATTATTTTCTCTAATACTTTTATATTGGCATTCTTGCCTTACTTGTTTACCCTACATTTGTAGAATCTTGAAAACCTGATTATCACTAATCCTATGTGGTAGAAACAGGCACTCTTGATACGGAGAAAAAAGCCAGTGTGGATTTTTTATTTTAATTCCTTGTTTGCTGTCATATTTAATGATGACATCAATGATGCTAGAACAACTAAGGGAATATGGTTGGTTTGTGTACCCTCTGCTGCAGAAGCAAAGAACAGATGTTGGAGGGACATGGGATAAAAAACTGTCTATTCTATAATTACTTGGTAGCAAACTGGATTTTTTAAAAATATACACATTAATTGTTCAGAACATGGATTTTAACAATTCTAATATACATATGTTACCCACACACCTAGGCTACATCTACACTCATGGCTTCTTGCGCAAGAACATCTTGTGCAAGGGTTCTTGTGCAAGAAGACTTCCACACTGCCAAGTGCACGCTGTGCTTTTGCGCAAGAGCTCCCATGGCAGTGTGAATGCTCTCTTGTGCAAGAAAGCTCCAACGGCCATTTTAGCCATAGGGCTTTCTTGTGCAAGAAATTCCTGCTGAGCATCCACTCTGTCCTCTTGCACAAGAGCTCCTATGCAAGAGGGCTTACACCTGTTAAAAAAGAGCGTAGCTCTTGCGCAAGGAGCCCTCTCTTACCACGCCGTACTGTAAATTTCCTTGCGCAAGAGCAGGCGGGCAGTGTAGACGCTCTGCGGATTCTTGCGCAAGAAGCCACGAATGTAGACATACCCCTAGAGTGGTTACTGAGTACTGCAAGTGGCACTTAGAGCACTGCAACAGTTAAGATCAAGAGACCTCTACAGCATAGGCTGGGAGTCAGCTGGCTTTTAGCTCAGAGGGTAGAGGTTCCTAGAGTCAGTTCCCAAGGTCCCAGGTTCAAATCTGCATTGGTGGTGGTTACACAAACATACTCTTTTTTATTTTAAAGTATGTGATACTTCTCCTGTAAAATCACACAAGATATTTTAGGTAGATAAGTGAATTTCTAACACTTAGAGCGTATTTTATATTCATGGGACAAAATGTTTTGCTCTGCAGTGTCAAGCAATATTACTAGAACCTTGCTAAGGTTTCCAAGATTGTGCACTGAAGTTAATGGATAACTTGAAGTCCAGGGTTTGTCTCTTCTCACTCTATAGATATTAATGGAATTATTCCTGATTTATAGCATATACAAAAATAATCGTGTGTGTGTGTGTGTGTGTGTGTGTCGCGTTATAGGTAAGACTCACACAGAAAAAAGTAGATCATTATGGTCTGTAAAATGGGGGCAAAAAAGGGGAAAGGAAGCAAACTAGATATTAATGTTGGCAAACACTGCAAAAAGCTTGTTAGAACAAAATCATGCTTTTTGTCTTCATAAGAATTGTCCCATAAAAGCCCTGGAGACAACTCATATAAGCAAACTGAAATGGTCCATAGCTTTGCTTTGTAAATTTAATATGGACAGAGAACTAATGAAAATAACTGACTCACTCTTTGCTGAATAGAGTGAGAAGATTGGCTTTACCAAGATTACTAATATTCATCAAACTACAAGATGATTCTTATTTTCACTTTTTTACAGCAGCAAGTTAATTCCTGCTGTGTTTGTTTTACACCAAGGGTGGTACTTATGGATAGGTTTATTGCTGAAAGGAAATACATTTTTGAATGGATGCCAGTAAACACATTATTCCTAGGTATAGCTGCCTTTACTCTTGGGTTTGGCGTTTGAGAAGAAATATTACCAGTTGGAATATTTTCTGGGCATTTGTCAGAAGTATGAACTATATCAAACGGAAATTGATTATGAAGATAAAATCATCCTGTTTGTCACAAGTTCATATACAAATTTCCTTATGTGCTTTCTCATTTCTTTTCTTGTTGAAGATGATTTTCTTTAACATGCTCATATGACACAGATCAACTGGGGAATCAGCTCTATTAAAGGAGATCTTCAGAATGAAATCAACTGTGGAATGTTTTACAAATGTGGTTCAATAAGCTCCAAATAATTTCAGAAGAAAATGATGCATACAAGAGTGTCTTGGGAATTAGCATAAAAAAGTGTTTCACTGAGAATCATGCAAGAGGGACCTTTGGGAGAATAGGACTATTTTCAAATAGCCTGTTTGAAAAAAATAAAGTATCTTACCAGGGTTCTAAAGAACAAAATTTGCATATTAATAGAAGATTAAAGTGCCCATCAAGTACTCTGTAGTAATACTATCTCTTGTCTGTTTTGTTCTTCACATAAACATCTTTCATAATAAAAAGAAACTTGTGCCTCTCCAACTATTGCACTGAGTCTCCAAGTTACCATAAGACACAATTTCATGTATAAATATCTTTGAAAAAGCCTTCTGGAGTGTTATTTTTTAACAACATGAAAGGGATTTTTTTTTAAACCTCATTTTACGCTCAAAAATAAGTATTTGTAAGGATATATCAGATACTTTCACAAGACCTGAGAATGTTTTTTAAAAAGGCTAATAGTTAAGGAATACATTGGTTACAAATTGACAAGCTGTCTGTCTGGTGGTGGTTTAAATGGTTTAAATGTGTTTATTGGCTGTCCAAATGGCATTAGTAGGCCATTCAGGTCAGTTTTGGAAACCTGAATAATAGAACATGGACATTCACTGAAGAGGCAAAAAGTTATAATTTTTAAACTCTGTAGGTATGTGAAGTCTTAGAGTTGGTGACTGCCATTCACTCGACTGTCAGAATGACAATTCTGTATGTGTGTCACTTGTGTCTTCCTTCCTCCCTGTAGCAAGTGTAAGTGTGGCAGCTGTTAATGAGTCCTTTTAAAGCTTTACTTTCAGCTAAAAAAAAACCAAAACAGCTCTGCAAAGCAATCATGTGGAATGTGGATTTCTTCATTGACCACAGTATATTGGACAATATACCATTCTTCAGCTATACCATTCTTCCTTAAAACAGACGGAGCTATTTTTAAAGCCGCTCAATATATCCACAAATAAGCCTGTTCTCATAGAAATACACTTGAACCTAAAACTCAAATTCATACTGTCATGAATGCTTGGAAATTTAAAATCTAATCTGGCTCTAGATCGCTTATTTGCTAGCCATAATTTGCAACTCTGGTTCTATGCATCACTGTTTACACAATTAGTAATTCCAGGTAATATTTGGTTCCATGTTATGGGATATTTTACAGTATTTTGTTCTAATGGACATGAAAAATGAAATAAGCATTGTTCATTTCCTGTTTTCTATTTTGAGAATTACATATTATGATGGGACTGTGTGCCCCTTTGTCATTTCCAGTTCTTAGTCCTTTAAAACAGAGCATCAAAGAAGCTCAGTGAAGTGTTAGGAGCAAAAATGGGGGTGCTTTGGGAAAATGTATGCAGTAGGGGATCATTTTTTTCTTCTCTCTTTTCTTCTCCTTAAAAAGCTTAGTAAGCTGACAAAGCTTATAAGCCTCCTCACAGGACCAAGTTATTTCTTCAATCCTTTCTGGTTGTTCAACTTGGAGCAGTCTTCACTGATCTCCTGCTGGGCATTAAGTGCTGGCTTCTTGCAGTGGCAGCACTTTCATTGTCCTAACCTGTGCATTTTCCTCTAGCCCTCATACTTCCCTGACTTCACTCTCCTGCCCACAGCTGTTCTTTCAGACCACTTGCTGTTTTGTCTTGAACTGCAGAGCTTCTCCTAATTTTCTGTGAGAAGGGCACTATTTTATGCTTTACCTTGTTGAGCTCACTTGCAGCTGTATCCATTGGCAGAACTGTATTAGATGTGGTATATGGGAGGAAATGGCTTCCAATAACTCTCATAGTCCCACGAGTACAATTGCAAGTTTGATGGATGAATGGAGGAATAAAGGCAGGATTTTTATAACAATACTTGACTGACTTGTTCTGCAGAATGTGTGATTCTGCTAATGGGCGCTCTGCAGCTCCAGTTATTTTATGGGTTTTTGGAAATCATCTGTACAGTATTCTGTCACTTTGATGCCAGTTCTGCAAATTAGACAGGAAAAGGAACAACACTCCTAACAAATGCCCCATTGGTTGCTTTTGGGTCATTTATTCAGTGTAATACTTTTCTGTCTGAATGGAATGAAGATGAAAACTTCTGCAACAGACTCTGAAACAATATTTATTTTTTTTAAATGTAAAAATAGAATTAGTTCCTAAATTAAATTACATTGAAGCTGAGATCCATCCCTTTGTATTCCAGCCACACTTAAGAATGCATATGTCTACAGGGTATTGCTATGGGTACAATCCTGTTTACTTTGAAATCAATAAGAGTTGTACAAGTGGTAAGTAGATGTCTTATTGACCATCAGTATGCGCAAACAACGTGACACTGCATAGCCACAGAACGTGTTCATGCCATTGTGATATTTGTTCACAAAACTGCACTGAACTTGAACTTGTTTTTGCAGGTATTTTGTTGACATTTGTTATTCATTTGTGGCAACTAGAAACACAAGCTAGGTATAGGAATGTGTGCACGAGTCTAGAAATCTTTGCTTTTATCTCTGTTTCCCAGTTGGCAAAATGGGGATAATTGTACGTATTGTACCTCACAGGGTGTTGTATGGGCTGATTATGTTGTCCTTTAAAGAGATAAAATTCTATAAAACACTACATATAATTAAAGGGATTTGTACTTTACCGGGTGTTGCCTAGATCATTTCATGTTTTACTGCATTTTGGAGATATGAAATATTGTTTATGCAGCTGCAAAATATGTATGCATGTACCAGTGTACTTTGAAGAAAGTCACTGAGAAATATCTGTTTTAACCAAAAACCAAACAGTGTCTAGTCAGGAGAGGATTGTAACATAACTGGTTATTTCTGAATGTATTTGGCTATTGCTGTAGGGACTTAAAGCTAGTTTTCCAAAATTAATTTTGTCACAGGTAAGGATGTTAGAGGGCTGCCAGAAAAGCATTTCCAATTTTCTGTCCTCCACTTCAAATAAAAATAGATCAGAGGTCCACCTGGAACAAATGTCAGATCCAGAGCTTCCTGTGCTCACTGAAAAATACAGGTCACTTGGATGAAGAAAGGTCTTTAAATAACATATTTAATTTCAATTCCTGTCAACAACCAGCTCTTCCATTTGGTCCTAGTCTTTGTATGAACAGGGCCAGATGGAGGCATGGGCGAGCCGGGCAGCTGCCCAGGGCACCAAACGATTGGGAGTGCCTGATGACAGCTGTAAGGGGCACGTGGCATTCCTTACAGCTGCCATCTGGCGCCGCGCGCCTGGCTCCCGCAGCGCCAACCCGCCCACATCCCTGTGGCGCCGGCCAGCAGCGCCCTTTCCCCAATGGCTATAGGGCCCTACACAGCCCAGTGCGCACGCCAGCAGCAACAGCCAAGCCGGACTGGGCCGCGCATGCACCGTGTGCCCTAGGGGCGGGCCCCGGCTGCGCACCAGCGGCAGTAGCTGGGCCGCGCATGTGCCATGCTCCCCTGGGGCGGTCCTGCGCACCGTGCACCCGGGGGCGGCGCTGCGCGCCCATGCCCAGGGTGCCAGAATACCTTGGGCTGGCCCTGTGTATGAAGTTACTGTTTTTAATATAATGAAGTAGGCTTGTCACATTCAGACTTAAAAGACTCTTTCCCTGCCCCATGGAACATACAATCTGAATGCTCTCTCCTATAATTTTACTTAATTGAGGACTTTCATCATTTAAATCAGTCTGAATAAGGCTTGCTGATGGAGAAATCAATTGGATAACAACTAGTTTAAGGAAAGGAGTTGCAAATAGAATGATATAACCTTCTCATACATCTTCATTCTGTGGTTGACTTGTCACATATTCCATATTTTTAATATTAATGAAGTTGAATGCATATATTTTTATTTCTAAAATATCATCTAAATGCCATATAATGAAGCAATTAAGGAAAGGAGAACTTAAATTTACAATGAAAAGCGAAAAATAATAATCGCCATAAATCAGTGGTTCTCAAACTTTTTGACCTGTGGACCACCTGGCTTAATGCAGACCTTTTTCATGGACTACCAGTTGTTAATGGAAACTCACTGTGAATTACATAATTATGCCTAAGCCATTTTACTAGTGCTGCAGCTGGGGAGAATGGTTTAATGTGAATTATTAAACAGATTAAGCATTTTAACTCTCTCATGTTAGTTCTATCAAAGTTCATTTAAAATAAAGTAAAATATTGCCAGCGAGTAGCTTAGGGATGAGGGTGCAGGATCTGGGCAAGAGGTGGGGTGCAGGAAGAGGTGATGGTGCAAGGTCTGGGTGGGAGTTAGGGTGCAGAAGTAGGGTGGAGGTAGGGTGTCTGGCCAGGCGGGAGGGTACAGGGCAAGGGAGGGTGTAGGAGCAAGCTGGTGAGGCAGGGTCTTGGCAGAGGGAGAGGTGTTGTATGAGGGGATTGTGGTGCATGGGTCTGGGTCTGAGGGGGGTGCTTACCTGGCTTCATGCCCCCCTTGCTCCCAAGCACTGCCCCCCCCGCCACTCCCATTTTTGATGAGATAGTGGGGAAAGCTTCTGGACAGTGCTTCACTGTGCCGCTGTTCCCCCAGTGGGTTGGGGGAGAGGGTAGCTCGCCCCCCCCCCCCCTTCGCAGCAGGGAGCCTGTGCTGCCACTCGAGCCTTGTGAGCTCCAGCAGCTTGCCAAGCACCATGTTGATCCAGGAGCTAGTGGGGCAGGGCATGTTGATGGTGGCACAACAGGGCAAATTGCAGCAGCCAGTCCCTGGCTCTGCACAGCAGTGGTAGTGGGTGTGGCTGCAGTCCAGGGTCACTGGTTTGCACAGCAGCCACTGGCACAGCGGGCAGCTGAGCTGCTAGATCTGCCTCTCTCCACCAGCTTGGACTGGTGGGGAAGGTCGGGGCTTTCTTCACCTTCCCCTATCCCCACGCTGCACCTTCCAAACTGGAAGCCAAAGCTGTTGCTGCAGTCTTGTAACCGTGCCATGACCTTGAGGTTCAAACAGGAGTGTGGGCTCCCTGATGCATGGGGAAGGAAGAGGTGTGTGTAGCCTGTTAGGAGTGCACCTCAGGGAATGAGGGGTGTCCTCCTTGGGGTCAGTGGATGGCTATTCTAACACACTACAGGCTGCAATTACTAAGCAGTTAGTAGCCCTGCCCTAACACAGGGCAAGGGCTGCAGTAATCAACCAGTCAGTAGTCTGGCCCTAATGCAGGGGAGGCTAACACAGTTCAACAATTAAGAGCCCAGCCCTTAGCACAAGGCAGGGGCTGTAGTCACTAAACAGTTAGGGAGCCAGCCCCAAATGCAGGGGAGCCTAGCACAGTTAAACAGTCAGTAATTGAACAGCTAGAGGCCCAACCCTAGGGCAGGGCAAGGGCTTCACACAAAGCTTACTTCACAACCAGTAAACCCTGGTGTAGTCTGTCTCCTTGTTCAGGAAGGATTCAGGCACTTTGCCTGTGGCTGCAAACCACAGGAGGGGAAAGACTGCCACCAAATCAAAGGGTGGCAGGAGAGGACGCAGGCCTTTCCTACACCCCTACTCCCCAGCCCACGGCCCTAATAGCAGCCGTTAGTCAGCTGGTAGGTCAGCAGGGATCCGTCCAAAACTCACGGACCTGTTATGTCAGGGTCAGTGGGGGGGTCCACACCGCAGCCCACTGATCCTTGGCCACACCAAGGTCAGCTATACCTGGGCCGGCTCCAATTCTTCCCTCTGTACCTGTAACCCGGCTCCGTGGGCAGTCCTCTAGGCTGCATGGGGTTCGAACCTCCGGCCAGAACAGCAGGCCTGCTTGGTAGTCCTCCAACAGTGGGCCCCAGGGACCCAGGCCAGTTGTCCACTTCCTCCGGCTCTGGTTCCCCCTTCAGATCTGGCTCCTCAGTAGGCAAGGTTGGGGAGGCTTCTGGCTCCCCGGCCGACTGGGACATCCCTTGCTGGCTTGGGAGAGAAGGCTTCTGGCTCCCTGTCTGGCTGGCCCTGACTGGCCTTGCAGACAGTCCTTTTATATCCCTGGCCCTGCCCCCTGGCTTCCTCCCAGGTGAGTCATTCAGGTGAGCCCACCATGGCTCAGGAAGGGGTGTTTCCCCCTCAGGGTCAGTGGGTGGCCCACTCCAACCCATTACAGGGGGGGGCTGAGTGTGAGCCGTGGACCACCTGGGAGGTGGCACTTTGAGAACCGCTGCCATAAAGTGATGATATATTTTTGAGAATTTGCAAGACATTTTTAGATATGCTATTTGTGCTGTATAAAGACTAGATTCTTGGTGGCCTGTGCATAAATATGCAAGGATGGGAGAGGACATATGGACCCGGCCCTTTCTTGTGCGCCCATATATGGGTTGACTAGTTAGTTGCTGCGCTCCCTTGAATGCAAGATAACCAGTGCTAGTCATCTCAAAAGGACAAGTAGGTGAGGCCAAAGCCCCAGACAAACATGAGAATTTAGCCAGCCATGAAAGGGATCTAACAGTGTAAGTGGGAACTTAACTTGAAGCATAAGCTTAATCCAACAATGCCTTAGGGCAGTGTTTCCCAATTTTATTTGGCCACGGAACCCATTTAAACTCAAAATAATTTTGTGGAACCCCTAATAACAGTATTATATATGGAGCTGAAAAAGTAGACCACAAATAAGTAAGGATAATAATAAACAAATGCTAAACAAGGTCATGAGATCGACACAAATGAAAATTGTTTTCAATAAAATTCATAAATGCTTAATATTAATCATTATTTTTTAATAACAACATGTATTGTAATGGAATTTTCTCACGGAACCCTTATTTTCACTTCGCGGAACCCCGGGGTTCCCCAGAACACCATTTGGGAAACACTGCCTTAGGGCCTTCATATTTCTTTACTGAATGAAAAATCTGATAAAAGGATATCCGCCTTATCCTGAGCTAGTGCAAAAGTGTAGAATGCATGAGTTTCTGTCTGGTTAACCCAAACACTTCCTTGCTATCTGAAACCATTTACAACTAAATTCCTTATTCCTTGTCCGGTGGTGGTGGTGGTGGTGGTGGAGATAGATATGCCATCATCATTTCAGTCTCTCAAAAGGCTTTATTCTAGAATGTAAATTGCAATCCTGTTTTATGAGTATTTTAAGACCTCCTTGTTAATCAGCATTCAGAAGGGTTTGTTACAAAGTTACACATTCAGTAGTGTGGTGGATCTGGCAAGCAGAGGTTTGCAGGCAAGTCCCATCAGCCTTCTCTTTACTGCACTTCCCTTTCCTCCTTGCTCAGTAACGCCACAGTTTCCATCAGCTCTCTCCCATTTTCTCTTGACAATTTGGTGGAAATGGTTTGACATGTTAGGAAGCAGCAGCTGCAGGGTGAGCCAGGAGCTACAGAAAATCTTGGATGCAGGGAGCAACCCGCAGGGCCTGTATAGAGAGTTGTGTGTGGAAAAGGCTGAGACTGCCAGATGTTACTACCAGGTGTAGATCAGTACAAGACTTATGCAGGAGCAGAGCAGCTGGGCAGAGAGCCAGTGCATTGGGGTCTCAATGAGAGACAGGAAGGGTGCGTCTAGGCTGGCAAGATTTTGTACAAAATCAGTGGTTCTTGAACAAATACTCTGACGCTCCCACTCAGGGATAAGCCCTCTTGCAAAACTATTCTTGCACAAGAAGGCCAGTGTAGACAGCCAAGTTAATTTCTTGCGCAAGAAAGCCCGATGGCTAAAATGGCCATCGGAGCTTTCTTGTGCAAGAGAGCATCCACACTGACACTGATGCTTTTGCACAAAAGCACATGCCTGTACAGATACTCTCTTGCGCAAATACTTTTAACAGAAAAACTTTTCCGTTAAAAGTATTTGCGCAAAATCATGCCAGTCTAGACACAGCCTAACTGAGCCTGGTCTACTAACCTGAAAACCCAGAAGCTCCTATTTGACCAGAGACTGATATGGAAAGGACACCTGAGGTAAGAGGCCTGAAGAACCCTGACTTCTGATTTAACTGCCTGAGTGATCCACACAGGAACCACTGATTCTTACTATTAACTGTAACTGTTTAACCCTGAGTACCAAACTATTTCTAAGCTCCCTCATGTTCAGTTTAAATCAATTTATTTTACAAAAAATATTTGGGTTTTATTAAAAGGGTCTCAAGTTTTTTTCTGATTTTTTTTCACCTCCTTTTGTGTCATTCAAATATATAAAAATATCTTGTATTAGGAAGATAGAAAACATTGTCTGAGATCTGTGTCATATGACAATATACTAGTCTGTGTGTACACGCAAAGCTGCCTGTTGCAATAAGGCTATATGTTAGTCTAGACGAAACACACAATAAACAAACAGGTATACATGCAAGCTCTGAAGTGCAAGCTCTGCAGTGCATGTTCATCCATTGCTGTGGGAACTAGGATACAAGGGGTGCTACAGTGTCCCCAGATTTACAAGAAGCTCCAGCTGCTGGCCAAGCTCCCCGACTACTAGCTCCATGTTTTGGACTCGGCACCAGCTCTGTAACTAGGTATTTTTGTGCCCTAGGCAAAATATTGATTATGCATCCCCCTCACCTCAAATATCTAGTATCTGGGGGTACGTCTACACTTGCTCCCTATCTTGAGATAGGGATGCAATGTAGCTGACTGAAATTGCTACTGAAGTGAGGATTTAAATATGCCGCACTTCATTAGCCTAATCTCACCCACACGGTATTCTGATCGCCAGCTGAATTGAACCAGGAAGTGTGCTCCGGACCGTGATAGTTCAAATCAAACTTCTTGGCTTGAACTAACGTTACTCCTCATGGGATAATTTATGCTTAATGGAGAGAACTGACAGTCCTGATACCTTCTAGTACTAGGCAGCAGGGGTTAAGTAATTTTTATAAGCTTTAGCTTTCTGAAGCTTCATTCATTGCTAGTCATAGTTACTGGCAACGTAAGGAATATCCTAAGAGCAATTGATAAATTTGGATATGACTACAAATAAGCGTTCATATAATAATTATAGTATATTAAGAGGTGAGACTAATGATAGATTGTTTGAAACTGAGGGTGCAATATGTTTGATTCTTTCAGTTTCAATACAGAATTCATTATTATTAAATCATTTTAATCTTTCATTTCCAAATTAATAGCATGTTTTTTTTAGTTCAGAAACATCCATTTCTTGGATCCAGTTAAAAATGGAAAAATCATCAGCGATTTCATTTAATGCACTATATCTCCAATTTAAGTGGGTAATCAGGGCATCAAATATTTGGTTTATCTCCATTATGTAAGCTTGATTTGAGGTCAAATTAATATTTTCATCATCTGAATCACTGGGATCTAACCTTTTAACTCTTCTTTTGTTGGTATCTCAGGTAAAATTTGGAATTTATTGGCTAGTTCATGTGCTTCTGTTTTTATTATCTTTAATAGTACAATTTCTGATTTCTTGAATTGTGTTTTTTGAACCAGCAATTAATTTAACAGCTTGACAAAAGGTCCTATCTTTCTTTTGGAGAGCTAAATTAATAAATTCTATGTGCTGGAGAATTTTATTCTAAATGCTCCATGTAAATTCAGCTTAAAGTGAAGCAAGCCAAAGCCTAACACCTTTCAAGAAAATGTGTAAACAGAGACTTTACGAGCCTTTGCAGTATGCCTACTTCCGTTTTGTGTCAGGCCTTGATACAGGCTGGTGTAAACCGGGACTTAGGTTAGCACGCGTTGCTCTCTTTATTTAGCAGCTTATTATTTTTACTTATTGTGTCTTTGTGCTCCTGATTATGATGCACCCAGGGTGAGCACCCCGCTAGCCCTGACCTTGTTACAGTACTGTTCTGTGCTCAGGTCATTGCCTAGGGCGTTGTTCTCTAGTGCCATGCCAGGCCTTGGGTACTGGCTACTGGCCCTGCTTCCTGGCAGTCGGTCTGGGGCCTTGCACCTGAGGTCCCAAGTCTGGCACCCTTAACCCTAGTCCTGGCCCCCTCGCCCCATTGTTGGATCCTGCAGTTGGGCTCTGCTCCTGGCCCTATGCCCACCCCTGAGCCTTAGCTCCCTATCTGGGTCCTTGCCTCCTGGAGATTTGGCGCTGCTCCTGACCTCAGCTGGAAGGGGTGCAGTCACTGGTAAGGGAGCTGGCTTTCATTAACTCCACGATTAAAAGGGTTCTAGCATCACTGTGTGCATCTGAATGTACTGATGAATCGCATGCCCACCCCCCAGGTACTCATTTCGTGCTGTTAGCCAATAATGGTTTAAAGATTTGATACGCTAAAATGGAAAGAAAATGAAAATCTTTATCCCAGTATATTTCAAAACACAAGGAAGTATTTGAAAGTTTAAAAAACAAAGAGAAAAGAAGAAGTTGAGTGTGGCCCAATTATTAAATGAAAATCTTTATAGGCTAATAGTTCTAAGTCTACACCAGTAAATTGTTTATTTAAATGAAAAGTTTTATTGGTGGATAATGATATATTGTATTATTAAATTCAGAGGTGGCATTTTGTTTTGAGTTCTTTTTTAGTTCTACAGGAACTCAAAGCATTGCTGTTAGATACTTTCCTCCTCCTTTCCATCCACCTAAATAAACCTTGATATTTACCCAGAAAAAATTATTAATGGGCTTTTGCACCAATTTTCACCTGTTTTTGTTGTTGTGATCAGAAACACTGATGAAAATCCTAGGAAAAATTAAACAAGAATTGAAAACAAAGGCATATAGGTATCTGTGAGCTTTCTTTTTCTGCCACTCATGCACTGGAGAATAGCTATTGGGACCAGGGCTAGCAGCTACAAGTCCTCACAGTTGAAGCACCTATAGTGCTTACTGCTGAAGTTGCATGTACTCTGCAGTTAAATACTTGGATCTGTCATCTAACTAGGATTTGTGGAGCGTAGTCTGGGGGGGCGGGGAGCTGTTTGGTTGATGTGTAGGCGTTCTGGAACCCAGGTTCTGGGATCCCACACATTTAAACAGCTCCAGAGCTCAAGCCTGGTGAGCCAAAGACAGCAGACATGGGCCAATGGCTCGTGTTTAATTGCAGTATAGACATACTCGAGTGGCTGAACATGCTGCTAATATCTTAGGGCATGTCTACACTAGGACATTATTTCGAAATAACTCCCAAAACAACTATTTCAAAATAACATGTCCACACTGCAGCGAAGCCTCAAAATTAGACCTAGGCAGGTTCCCTTAATATGGATGTGCTACCTGGACTTAGGCTACATCTAAACTGCAGGCTTCATTTGGAAGATGCTTTTCCAGAAGAGATCTTCTGGAAAAACTTCTTCCAAAAGAGAACATCCACACTGCTGAAGCACATCAAAAAACGGATCTGTTTTTTCGACAGGTAGTATCCACACAGAATGGACGCTATTTCGCATGTAAGCTGTGATTTCTACGGGTGGAATGGCCACCAGGGTACCTGTGTGTTTTCCTCTTTCCTCTTCTTGCGAATAACTCCCTCTTTCCTGTCCACACATGCCTTTTTCTGAAAGATGTCTTTTGGAAAAAGGCTTCTTTCTCATAGAAAGAGGTTTACCAATGTTGTAAAAACCCCTCAGTTCTTTCAATTTTTTTCATAAGAACACGATTGCAGTGTGGACATAATTGAAGTTTTTTCGAGGAAAAAACCCATTTTTCCAAAAAGACTCTGTAGTGTAGACATACCCTTAGCGCCCCAGGAAGCACTGGGGAGTAATTACTCTGAATGACTCTGGGAGTAATTATTTCTAAATAGCAGCAATGGAG
Source organism: Pelodiscus sinensis (assembly GCF_052426305.1). NCBI lineage: Eukaryota > Metazoa > Chordata > Testudines > Trionychidae > Pelodiscus > Pelodiscus sinensis. Next base: position 65,729,542 of record NC_143057.1, read on the forward strand.
CATCCACACTGCTGCTATTTTGAAATAAGTGTTATTCCTCATGGAAAGCAGGAGATATTATTTCAAAATAACCAGCCCATTATTTTGAAATAATTGGCTTGGTAGTGTGGACGCTCCGCTTGTTATTTCAAAATAAGGGGAGTTATGTTGAAATAACTCCCTAGTGTAGACCAGGGCTTAGGGGTTTAGTTTATTCAGTTAGGCTATGTTTAAACTGCAAGCCTCTTTCAAAAAAGAGCGTCTAGACTACAACCAGTACTTTCAAAAAAGTACAGTTTGCATTACATAGCACCTTTTTTTTTGCAAGATCACTTTCAGAAAAAGGTGTTCTGCCTCGTAAAACGAGGTTTTCCGTGGTCGAAAAAACTGCTGAGTTCTTTCGTTTTACTTTCAAAAGAATATGGCAGCAGTCTAGATGCAAGGGAAGTTTTTTTTTGAAAAAAAGTCCATTTAAAAAAAAAACAACACCTGTAGTCTAGACACACCCTTACTGAGCAGCATCAATAATTACACTAGTATTGAGCTGGTAGCTTTTCTTTGCTGGTTCAAAAAGCAGTAGGATTAAGTTCTATAGCAAAATTTAGGTTCTTAGCTAATGGCGGCCATATAATACAGTAGTATGCAGAGCTATATTGTTAAAGTTCCTGCCTTTTGTATGCAGAGTAAATGGAAGTCTCACTTGCACTTCAGTTAGCACTTGTCATTTGAGGATCTCAAAGTACTTTGAAAACATCAGTTAAACTTCACAGTAACCTTAAGCTGATGATGTATATAGTAGGAATGTTTATCTTCCATCTGGACAGCCACCTGAAAAGTATATAAGATAACCTTGATGTTCTGCTCCATATTTCCTTTCTCAGCTAAACAGGTTCTCATGTTCAAGGCTATTGTTGGTTACATAATGGCTTATCCATTTGTGTATAGTCATTTTGCTACTGGTATATTTTCTAAAGTACTTGGAAATGACTTGAGAACATATATTTATATATATAAGATATATTGAAGAATACTAGAAGAGACCTGTATTCTAGTTGATTCTCAAGACTACAATACATTCCTCTTTGGAGACATCTTTTTATAACTGAGCTCTTGGCTTCCAAGGACAGATCTAAACAGCTAGTTATAACTAACCAAGGTACAGTATGTAAGGGAAAGATGTATTTTGTCTGCAAGCTTTGTACCGTGTGTTTTGAAAAAGTAAGAAGGCTGGGCAGTCCACTAAGTATGGACTTCTGAGATTTGATTTATCAATGAGATACAGACAGCATAAGCAGGAAGTAAACTTAATAACACATGGTCTCAAACACTCAAAGGAAAGGGAACCGACTACTTCCTCTGGGAATCCATCCAGGTGGTGTTATGACCTGGATTTCGATAATTGCTTAAGTATGCTCTACAGCAAAGTCCTAATAGAAGCGTCTAAATCTTACTTGGCAACTTTGGGGAACAAAGATATTCCCTTTAAAAAGTTGATTGCTTTTCTATGGAAGCAGTTATCTTTGATTTATATAGCTTCTGATGGGAGCTTTGCTAAAGCTGCTGAATAATCCAATAAGGATCATATAATACCGTGCCCTTTACATTTCCTGAAGTAGCTGTGTATGAAGCTTTTTGTTTATGACTCAGGAAATGGGCTAAAAGCCTCTTTGGTTCATCTGTGTTCACAAAATTTTTGTGATAGTAATACTCTCTTGCATTTCAATTCTATAAGCACTAACTCTAAGGCATTATGCTGCCCTATGATGCTTACTGTGGCTTTAGGAAGGTTTTTTTTCCCCCCTTCTGAGCTCTTCTTTGTTCAGTAGGCTTGAATCCTAGCTTCTGTTTTAGTACCCACACTGGTTTTTCTATTTCGCTGCCACAGCAAAGGACATTCAATGTCTTTTGGGGAGATGGGCAGCATCATTATCTAAGGTTCATAAAAACTAACATTTAAAACAAGGAAATCCAACCCTTTTTTCTTTCTTCACATGTCCTGATTATTGTTGAAATACAGTGTAGCAGTGCCACCAGACAACTCAGACTTGAGTGAGGGAATTACTGATCTCTGCTTTATTGTTTTTGGACTTTTCCCCCTACACAGTATTTTCAGTTACTGATGCTGGTCTGTCTATCCTCGTATACTAATATCGAAAGATCTTTATTTTGGGAAAGACTCCATAGTGTTTTCTGTAAAGAATGAGGACTTGGTGAGTCTCTCTCTGTTTCTGTCTCTCTCATGTCTGTACAACTTACAAAAAAAAATCAGAAATGTGTGCTCAGTTTTGTTTTACTGTATTTTACATGGAACTGAGGTTCTCAGTTGGAATGGTTCAACTCCTCCCTTTGATATCTAGGTCACTATATCCTATTGTATGTTGTCACTGGAATATATAGAGTATATGACAATAAAACTAGCACAAGTACCCCATGTATTGTTGACCATATGAAAACTACTTTATAGTACTGCAACCAGAAGCTGAAATGTAGTCATAAACTAGTGCATCGTAAGAATGGTCATAATGGATCAGACCAGCTTTCTGTCTTGCCAATATCACATTCATCAGAGAGAAGTAACAGAAGAGGTTAATTATCAAGTAATACATCCATATCATCCAATTCTTGTTTCTTGCTGTTGGAGGTTTAGGGACACCTAGAGCATAGCTGACTATCTTGACTAATAGCCATCGATGGACCTATCCTCCAGGAACTTAGCCAATTCTTTTTTGAACTCTGTTATACTCATATCCTCTATTATACTCACATCTTCTGGCAATGAGTTCAACAGTTTGACGGTCTGTTGTATGAAGTATTTCCTTTTGCTTGATTTAAACCTGCTGTCTATTAAGTTCATAGAGTGTCATCAGGTTCTTGTGAAGGAGTAATTAATACTTCCTTATTGTGCTGCTTGACACCATTCATGATTTTATAGGTTTCTAACATGTCTCCCCTTCTGTAGATGAACAATCCTGAATCAATGTCTCCTAATAGGGGAGCTGTTCCATACCTCTAAACATTTTTCCCAATTTAAATTTTTTTTGACAGGGGCTGACCAGAATTGCTCATTCATATATAATTTTAGAGCTAGTTTAAATTAACTAAAAAAGAAGGTAAAATGCCTGAGCACAAAGATCTGGAAGCACATGGGATGGATCCAAGTGGCAGGCTGCAACTTTAACATTGGGAAGAGAAGTATGGATCTTGCTTTCTCATTCCATGAATTTAATTGCATCCAGTGTGGTGTTCAGAACACCCACCTTAAAAACGATAGTTTGGAGTGGACATGTCTGGGCCTACCCTAGTACCCAACTTGCTTCTGAATCCTTTCCACCTCCCCTGTATGGATGAGGCACAGGTTATACACTAGGAAAGACTTCACTCCACAAAGACTTCATATCTCCTTTATTTCCCATATGGGAAAGAAGTAGCAACCATCATCCAGTTCATTAATAAATATGTTGAACAAAACTAGGCCCAGGACCAACTCCTGAGGCACTCCACTTAGACATCGACCTAGACAGCTTTATGTTAACCTGTCATGGGGCAGTCCTTCCTTCCCCCTCCTCAGGGGGTAGGGTTCTGTGTCCCAAGGCTATCTGAGCCTGCAGCCTGCCTCGCATACCCAGTAAACAATCTGTAGTCTGGCCCATCTCCTTGGGGCTGGATGGCCTGATCAGAGGGAGTACAATAAAGTTACTCAATGGCCCTTTAAGGCAGAGCTGTTGAGTCAGTAAGGGGAAGTCACTTACAGGCCCTGTGAAGCAGGGCTAGATGGCCCAATGACCAAAGTCAGCAAGTCCAAGTTGGTCACTGGTGCCTTTAAGGAGGGATTATACAACCCAAATGCCAGAGTCAATATCCCAGTCTAATGCGGGCCCTTGAAGGGCTGACCAGGATGGCCCACTGGCTGGAGGCAGCAACAGAAAGTCAAAGACGGGGCCAATAACACAAAATCAATCGCCAGCCCTTTAAGGCAGTGCTGGCTGGTCCACAAGCCAGAGTCTGTAAACCACAGTCTAATGCTGGGCTTTTAAGGCAGGGCAGGACGTCCCAATGAGCCAAGTTGTGGGCCCATCCTACTCTACTGGGTCCCGGCCTAGAGCCCTGTGAGTGGCAAAACGTTCCACCACTCTCCGGTGGGGAATCCAACTGAAACACACCGAGGATCTCTGGGCGGGAGAGGTCGCTCCTGCACCCTCCCTGGACCACTTCCTACTTGCTCCAATGAGCTATCTTCCCACATGGTCACAGGGTCCTCTGGCTCCTTAGGAGCTGTTCCTCCCTGGTAGTCTGCAGTGGTTATGTCTCAAGCAGCATTGGAGCCTTCGCTGTTCTCCCTTTGGGTGGCTGGCTGCTGCTGGTCTAGAGCTCTAGCCTGAGGTCCTTCTTCTCTGGCAGTCATCCCAGATTGAGCCTCTCCCCAGGCTTTTATACCTGGGCTACTCTCTGAGCATGCCCAGTAGAGCTGCGGGGGCAGGGCTCCTTCAGCCAGGGTAATCTGGATAAACCCTGTCAGTTCAGTGTGGGGCTGGTACACCCCGCCACACCACCTTATAATCTATTCATCCAATCCATACTACTTTAATTTGCTGGCATGAAAATGGTGGGAGACCGTATCAAATGAATTGCTAAAATCAAGTTCTATCATGTCCATTGCTTTCCCCATCCACGGAGCCTATTATCTAATCATAGAAAGCAATCAGGTTGGTCAGGCATTACTTGCCGCTCAGTGAATACATGTGGATTGTTCCCAATCACATTCCTCTCCAGTGGGTTCAAAATGGATTCCTTGAGGATCCTGTCTAAGATTTTTCCAGGGAATGAGGAGGGAGCTGACCTATCTGCAGTTCTCTGGATTCTCCTTCTTCCCCTTTTTAAAGATGGGGACTATGCTTGCCTTTTCCCAATCATCTAGCACCTTCCTCAGTCACCATGGCTTTCAGAGATAATGGCCAATGGCTCTGCAATTACATCAGCCAACTCCCTCAGCACCTGCAGATGCAATGCATCTGGTCCCATGGACCAATTCGTGTCCAATTTTTCTAAGTAGTTCTTAATCTGTTCTTTCACTGCTGAGGGTTGCTCATCTTGTCCCCATATTATGCTAACCAGTGCAGCAGTTTGGTAGCTGACTTTGTCTGTGAAAACTGAGGCAAAAAAAGCATTGCGTATTTTAGCTTTTCTCACATCATTCATCACTAGGTTGCCTTCCCCATTCAGTAAGGGTTCTACACTTTCTCGAGCACCTCTTTGTTACTAACATATCTTTAGAAACCCCTTTTTGTTGCCCTTCACATCTCTTGATAGCTGCAACTACAATTGTAATTGCAGTATTTTTCTACTTCTCCCTTGTCGTATGTCCAAGTTTCAGCTTCCTAGTAACTTCTATTTTAAATTTTGCACTTGCCACTCCTCCCAGCAAACTTTGTAAGAGTACTTGCTGTGCCATTTCCTAAAACAATGATGAACTTATTTAAAAGAATAGGACAAAGAACTAATCCTTGTGGGACCTACTTGATATACCCTTCCAACTTGAATACCCTTCATCAATTGACTGGAAAGTACTCTCTGGAAATGATTTTCCAACCAGTTATGAACCCATCGTACAGTGTTTCCATCTAGGTTGTATTTCAATTGTAGTTTATGAGAAGGTCATATGAGACAATATCAAAAGCCTTACTAATATCAAGGTATTGCTATTGCTTCCTCCCTATTCACAGGGCTTGTTACCCTGTCAAAGATAAGTTATTGGGTAAGTTTGATGCAATGCATCATACTATTTATCACCTTATTATCATCAAGGTGTTTTCAAACAGCCTAATTATTTGCTTCGTTATCTTTCTGGGTTCTGAAGTTAAGCTGACTGGTTTGGAATTTCCTAGGTTGTCCTTATTTCCCTTTTTATAGATTGGCACTGTATTTGCCCTTTTCCAGTCATCTGCAATCTCTTCTCATTTCCATGACTTTTCAAAGATAATAGCTAATGGTTCAGGTATCTCTTCAGTTAGCTCTTTAAATATTCTAGGATGCATTTAATCAGGGTCTGATGAAAGTAAGTAAAAGTCTAAGTAACAATAAGTCTAAGTAAATTTTAACTTGTACTTACCCCATTTTAACCTCTGATCCCACATAATTTCCACTCCAAAACCAGAGTTTGACTAAACTAACAATTTCCTTCTGTACATTTTCAATTAAATTTTCAAGAGTGGTTGAGAATCACTAAATCTCCTCCAAGGAGAGGTCTTGTGTGCATGCACACATCACAAATCCTAAACAACTTCTTATTTCCATTAGAAAGCAAAAAAGGATTAAGCAAAAACTCTTAACTGGAATTAAAAGCATTCCAGTCCCTCTGTAACATCACTTTGTTGGGATGCATGGCAACTTAAGTGCTGCTTTAATTGCTTTAATTATTAGCGCCCTAGATTTCAGTCACTGTTTTTCTAAGTTAAAAAGTTCTCAAGGGTGTCTAAAATCTTCTCCTGTAAACTTTCTTCTGTGACATTATATAGTGAAAGTGGTAAACTGTATTTACTAAAAGTTCCCCAAAGCGTCAAATTGGGACAGTGTTACAGATTGAGTAAATGAAAAACAAACACATTAGTGAAGAGGCCTCTGAGAGCATCCATGATGGGGTGATTCTAAATAAAATCACATAGCGTAAGATGATGGTTAGAGAATTAGGCCAATGTTATCAACCTCACATATGAAATCTGAACACCTAGTTCAAAATATAGGCATCTAAATAAAGGTGTTTTTAAGAGCTGAGCATGGAAAGCATCCACTGATCTCACTCTTACGTAGCTGCCTCCATTTGGATATAGAAATCTGGCTTCAGACACCACAACTTGAAAGCATTAACCTTAATTGTCAAATGTGTTGATTGAGATTATACTTCTGCACTGTCATAGGTAACCCCATACTTTTAAACATTGCTTTATTTTTTTTTCAGTAGGGTAGCTGGACTTCACAAACTAAGTTTTCAAATGTGGACACCAGGACTGTCTGTACATCAATACATGAGCAGACAAAAACTGTCTGCAAATAAATAGTAATTGCATTTGCAATTAATGGAAATGCACATGAAAATACTGATTTGTATGGGGAAAAACAGGCTTTTGGTGAATTGGTCTCAATGTGCAGAAATGTATTCTGACGAATGAAGCCAATGGGCCCAAACTCTCCAAATAGACACACACAAAATTGCTCAAGCCTACAGTCTCCAATAATTCAGCTCAAGCAGTTGCAAAAATGTCAGATTAATTGAGCCCTGATCCAAAGCACATTACAATCAGTTGGAGCTTTTCCTCTGAGTTCTGTTGACTTCAGTAGGAATTAAATCTGGGCTTTCAATCTTATAATGGTATACTCCTCAAGTTATTTGGGTTTCACAGAAAGGACAATCTCTGTTTCCTAATGTTTAAAGCACTTAGGAGAGATTTCCTTGTAGGAATGTTAGCATTCTGTTACAGTGTATGTGTTTATTTTTTTTTAAAACAAGATGAAAAACGAGTGAAAATAAAATCACAGTAGAGTGGAGAAAGAGGAAATCTAAAATACTGGATATGGAAATAAATAAAATTGGTGGTTAGTATAATTATAATAAATCAGCATCAAATTGTTGGAATTAAATGTTTGTCTGACAGAAGAAAATTAAAACCTACATGGTATTGCTGATTTGAGGGAACTGATTTCAGAATGTGGATCCACGGGATAGTCTGGAAGGCTAAAATAAAATAAGGGTAAGACATTATATATCAAGTCAAATTTAGAGGCTAAGGAATTGAAACTGTCGACTGCTGAGAAATATAGTGAATCAGTCTTCTCTGAGCCAGAAGCTAGAAGGACTAATGAGCTAATAATAGCACATGTCAGACCCTCAGGACAAGAGAGACATAAGAATGATAGAGCGAAATAAAAAGGCTTGAAAGATTACCATGATTGTGGTTAAACTGCCACAAATTAAGCAGAAAATAATTAGAGATACTTGGTAAGATGGAAACCATAATGTTCAACATGTTTGGGTACTTCAAAATATTAAGCCTTCATTGTCAAAAGATAAGTATAGACTTCAGAAGTTCATTTAGGTACCCTACTTCCTCACTTTTCCCACCACAGCAGGAAAATGTTCACGTTTGCTGGGTAGTGGGAGCAAGATCAAACTCCATGTTATGATATTATCTTCCAATGATTCTGTACTCTCCTCTGTATTATCCTCTGACCATTGGGCTGCACCTCTAAGCTAAGGACCAACTTAAGGGTTACTAATGATAAAACACTATAGTGGTGCTCCACCTAGAACCCAGATAAATTGGCAGGTGGTCTAGGTGGCACTCCACAGAAAGAGCAATGTGATGCTGGAATAGTCCTCAATTGAACTAAGTGTAAAAAGTAAAGTATGGTTCCACTCGAATAAGTGATTATGTAAAAACGCCATAATGGGAATCATATGAATCAGAGGCATATGTTGTGATGATCCACATTCTCAGTTGCTATAAATTAGCATAGCTCTCTTAAAAATAATATGCTCCATTTACACTAGGTGAGGATCTGGCTCTATATATACTGTTTCAATCATCTTAATATCAATGTTCTCTCATGTCCATTAAAAAGATATATTTTCTATTAGCTAGCAAACTCTCCCTGGGATCTGAAAGTCATGCTGATTTCTTTTCTTCTCATATCATTGAAAATAAAAGTTCAGCAGGCCAAATTATGTCTTGAGTTACATGTGTACAACTTAACTATGCTCAATGAAGATTGGAAGAGGAGGAAATTATTGGAACTGACTAAATAATTCTGTACTATGTGCATAAAGAACAGACTCTCTCAGATGTACTGACTCTACAGTGCTAAAATGAAAAAGGAATAATAACTTGTATTTTTCAATAAAGTAAGTAAATATGACTCAGAATACACAACAGGAGCAGATTTGTTGTGTACATCTCAAATCTCTTTTGACATAGTCATTCTTCACACTAGAACCACTCTGTAAGATCTGACTGAGTTTTCATGACACCATGGCATACTAACTCACATATTCTGGCCAGGTTCCAGTCTGTGATTATTCTTTTTGCACCTAAATTGCACCTGTAGTTTCTGCAGGATAAGTTATTTTCCACTAGCTTGTCTTTTAAAAACAATTGTCTAGTTTTCCCAGGTAAGAGCATTTACTCCATTCCACCCGAGAGCCTGCACAGTAAAACTGGCCGATGTGATTCTTCTGTGTAGAGCCTGTAAAAGTACTCTGTGATGAAGAGCCATAGTGCAGCATATAAATGTAAAGTATTGTAATCATAAGCCAGTGGGAGATCTGTACTTTATTTTATGAAAAAAATCTAAGGTTTAGAACACATTTCACATAAGAAGTTCCTAGGTTACATATGTCACTATCTCATCATAAAAACAACAAAGTACCTGTATTTTAAATTAGTCAACAGTTTACAAAATTGAAGCAGGCAAATGCATAAAAGTACCTTGGATGCTTTAGTACCTGCCTTGAGAATGTAGAGCAAACCAACATAAATCAGTCAAATTTAAAATTATTAAAACCATTTACTCTCTCCTCTGCTCTCTTAGGTGGCATTTTGTTACAAAATGACTCTTATTTGTAATGTTACTCAAGTCAGAGGTATTTTTATATCACAGAGTGATCTCAATAGGAGAATTGGTTTTTCAGTTCTGCAAACTAATCTTTCTGACAGTGAAAAATAGGCATTGTGATTGTTTCTTTAGTGGTGATGAAATTGCAGGAAAGCGTGTTGTTCTCAACAAGAGCAGTAGTGCAACTGAACAGTATTCAGTATTGGAAATGGATGACAGGAGAGGAATCATGTGATGATTACCTGTTGTGTTCACTACCTCTGGGGCATCTAGTATTGGCCACTGTCAGCAGACAGGATACCGGGCTGGATGGACCTTTGGTCTGACCCAGTATGTCCATTCTTATGTTCTTAGAGATGTGCTTGAAGATTTCTTTCCAGAAGACTTGCACTATAAGGTAATTCTGCAAAATGTAAAGTTTAAAAGAGGTACTGGTGACAGTACTGCTATAGTGAAGAACTGGCACAAAACTAAGTTGTTTAGCTAGTTGTCTGCCTACTGTCATGTCCAGTTGTTATAAGCCATTGTAATCTTGATCCCCTGTTTATAACATACTTCCAAAACCTAGAACTTATGTTCACTGTTTGTGTTGTGGGCTCTGAGTTTGTGTGTGACTGTTTAGTTATCATGGCGCATGAGCTATAAAGGCCTCCAGGAAGCACAGAGTGTTCATATAGTCTTTGGTTTCCTGTGACACACTTCCTTCTGTGGAATGGAAATAAAGAAACCCAATACCAGGCAGCTGCAGGCTGAAATTACTTAGAGTGTTAGGAACTTGGTTACCATATTCCTATATATAGTGTCTGTTCATAATAATAGATTTTTTTCCCTAGGTGGCATGCTTTCTACAGACTACACTTCGAACTGGGAGTATAATTTCCATCTCAAGAAGATATACTAACCCTGAATAGATTGTAGGCACAATGGCATAACAGTGGGAGAGGCTAGTCGCCCTGAGTATGCATCCCCCGAGCTCTGCACTTCACAACTCCTCTTGCATTTTAAAGGCCTCAACATGTTTGCTGAATTCCTGTTTATATTGGCATGTTTTTGTCACCCAAAAATGCCTTTTGGTGGTAAAATAGTGAGAGCATTTACACTGCAATGTGACTTTTTTCAGGAAAAACACTCAGTTTTGGCTAGGCTTGCCAGATGCTTTCACCAAAAATCCTGAACATGACAGGAAAAAAACTTTTTTAAGCAAAAAACCAGGAGAACAACCACCAAAAAAAGGACACTGCACCTTTAAGAATCCCTGCGCTCCTCACTTTCCCCTGCCCATTCCAGACGTGGTAGGGGAACAATGTTCTTGCCAGCCATCCAAGAAAAACAGAAAATACTAGATATTTTACATGTCAGGCATTTTTTTTTTTTTTTTTTAACTGGCCGGGGGCCAGAAATAATGGACTGTCTGGGCAAAAACCGGACATCTGGCAACCCTAGTTTGGCAACAAGAAACTTGGACCCCTGTGAGAGACTTTTGTCTCTTCCCCCCCCCCCCCCCCCGCCCTTTGTTGACAACAAAGAGCTAGTGGGGACTCTGCTGTTCATTTTGTCAAGAGAACTGGCTTATGCCAGTATCCCACAATGCCTGCCCTGATGCCTGTCTTTAGTGATTTGTGATCTCTGCTGCCCTGCAGGCATACGTCCCTCCCCTTTCAAAGCTCCAGGAAGTACCTGACAGCTGAATGAGCTTCTCCATTTGGGGTACAAAGAAAAAATCACTGGGATGCTCCTGTTTTGCCCTGATAAGAACACAGCCTCAGGAAGACTGCTGCTGCAGGGGGAGGACTGGAAAGACTGCTGTACTGCTCTGATATTCCTCTTCACAGAGGAATTAATTTTTGACATACCATACATATGTAAGTATGTCTGTTATATTCTTGGCCTTCCCAACATCCTCCGCCAAGATGTTCCACGGGTTGACTGTGCGTTGTGTGAAAAAATACTTCATTTTGTTTGTTTTCAAACATGCTGACCTTAATTTAATTTGCTTACCTCTAGTTCCTATGTTAAATAGCACTATCTTATTCACTCTCTCTCTACCAATCATGATTTTATAATCCTCAGTCATGTGATCAGTTGTTCCTTTTCTAAGCTGAAAAGTCCAAGTCTTATTAATCTCTCCTCCTATGGAAGCCATTCTATATCCTTAATAATTTTTGTTGACCTTTTCTGAACCTTTTCCAACTCCAATATATCTTTTTTGAGATGGCATGATCACATCTGCACACAGTATTCAAGATGTGAGCACATCATGGATTTATATAGAGGCAATATGATATTTTCTGTCTCATTAATTATTCCTTTCTTAACAATTCCCAATATTATGCTCACTGCTGCACACTGAGTGGATGTTTTCAGAGAACTACCCACAGTGACTCCAAGATCTTTCTAGAGTGGTTACAGCTAATTTAGACCCCAGCATTTTATAGGTATAGCTGGGGTTATGTTTTCTGTTGTGCATTATTTTGCATTTCATAGAATCATAGAATAATAGGACTGGAAGGGACCTCAAGAGGTCATCGAGTCCAGCCCCCCGCCCTCAAGGCAGGATCAAGCTCCGTCTACACCATTCCCGACAGATGTCTATCTAACCTGTTCTTAAATATCTCCAGAGAGGGAGATTCCACCACCTCCCTTGGCAATTTATTCCAATATTTGACCACCCTGACAGTTAGGAATTTTTTCCTAATGTCCAATCTAAACCTCCCCTGCTCAACTTTAAGCCCATTACTCCTTGTCCTGTCCTCAGAAACCAAGAGGAACAAATTTTCTCCTTCCTCCTTGTGACACCCTTTTAGATATTTGAAAACCGCTATCATGTCCCCGCTTAATCTTCTTTTTTCCAAACTAAACAAGCCCAGTTCATGAAGCCTGGCTTCATAGGTCATGTTCTCTAGACCTTTAATCATTCTTGTCGCTCTTCTCTGTACCCTTTCCAATTTCTCCACATCTTTCTTGAAATGTGGCGCCCAGAACTGGACACAGTACTCCAGCTGAGGCCTAACTAGTGCAGAGTAGAGCGGCAGAATGACTTCACGAGTTTTGCTTACAACACACCTGTTGATACAACCTAAAATCATATTTGCTTTTTTTGCAACAGCATCACACTGTTGACTCATATTCAACTTGTGGTCCACTATGACCCCTACATGCCTTTCCACCATGCTCCTTCCTAGACAGTCGCTTCCCATCTTGTATGTATGGAACTGATTGTTCCTTCCTAAGTGGAGCACCTTGCATTTCTCTTTATTAAACCTCATCCTGTTTACCTCTGACCATTTCTCTAACTTGCTAAGGTCATTTTGAATTATGTCCCTATCCTCCAAAGAAGTTGCAACCCCACCCAGTTTGGTATCATCTGCAAACTTAATAAGCGTACTCTCTATCCCAATATCTACATCATTAATGCCATATTTAAATATTTAATATCCAGTTTGCTGATTTCAGGTAGTGAAGTATCTTATGCAACTTCAGTGATAGTTTTCCTGGGTAAAGATCGCAAAATGCATCCCTTTATTTTTGAGGCAATGTATACTTTGTATCCAACCCTGCCAAGAGGAGGGTGGGAGTTGGAGGGGGCAATTGCTCTGGGGCCTGGTGATTCTAAAGGGCCCAGGGCTCCCAGCCACTGCTGCTTCTACTATGGCAGCAGCAGCTGTAGGAGCCCTGTGCCCTTTAGAATTGCCACTGAGTGCCGCACTGTGTGCTCTGGAGCCCTGTGGCGTATGCTCTGGCCAGCACTCAGGGCCAGTGGGAAGGGGTGCAAAGCTGTCTAGGCAGCACTAGGGCTGGCTGCCCAGGCCTCTTCCCTGCCACCTCAGGCCATGCCCCATCAAGGAGTGTGGAGCTGGAATACCCACCCTCTCCCCCACAGACACACATTGACCTGGGGTCTGGTAATCCTGTCAGTTCCTCTGTTTGTATCATAGGATAAATGACGCTTTTCTGCAAAATAAATCGCACAGAAGGCTTCAGTCTCAACTCCTAACTTAGATAAAATCCTATGATCACAGTAGCAGTCTTACATGAGCAAAGAGAGTAGCACCCGGTTTGGTGTCAAAGTTGTGTATTTATATCTCAGGGCAAAATTGCGCTGATGGTCTGTGCAAATAATTGATTGAAGACCTAAGCTCCACATTCATGTCTAAAGAAATATAATATAAAATAAATGTTTCATAATATAGTCAATATTAGTTCACAAAAATGTACCTACGGCCTGATTGGCTACTCAGTTACATAAGTTTTAGGTTTGTTTAAGACAAGTTCATGGAACTTAAACATGTCAGGGAGCAGAGAATCTGACACATTTTCTTGGTAATTCTCAGTAGGTCTTGATTGACAAAACGAATGTAAAAATCAATTGCTTGCTACTTAACTGTGTGTGTGACTGGTCAATGAGTTCAGGAAATTCAGAGAATGATTCATGAACTATGTTATTACAAAAACTTTTCAGTAAAATGGAATTTAAACTACCACATTTTAGATGGCTTTATTGTAGGTATGAAGTATTTCCATTCATATTCACTATAGTGAGACAACACTGCAAACAACATATGTACATTGTATGTATGTTATAATAGGCATATACAAAAAATGGGAGGTCCTGGGAAGAAGTGGGAATTACTGATCTGCAGGGCTGCTGGTGGGTGCTGTTAATCCACTTTTCTTTGGAGGGTGCTTCAGTCATGAAGTCAGCACAGAAATGTCTAATAACTAAGCTCTTTGGGATCAGGACTATATTTCTGTTCTGTGTTTGAATGTATCACAGTGGTACCTGGTGCATGACAAGGTTCCTACTGTAATACAAATAATATTAACATGTGAATGAACCATCAAGTAATTCATATTTAGATTTATTTGTATCCAATTATTAGGACTGTGATAGAAACTTATTAAAATAGTGTCATGAAACACTAAGCATAAGTGACTTTTATATAATTAATTTTAAATTAATCTGAAAATGAAACCCATAACAATTGAGATGAAACTCAAGCTTAATGTACTATAGAATACTGTATAACTAACTACATTTAAATACCGAGTTATAGAATTTTCTCATATGACCATACTTTATAAAGAATTTTTGTCCAAGTTAAGAAGGATGAAAAGAAGAAAGATAAGGCTAGAATAGAAGATGCACTGATTTTACACACACACACACACACACACACACACACACACACACACACACACACACACACACATATATTCTCACAATCAAGGATATTAGTGTTTTAGGTAAAGAAAAATGTATCAATATTAACTCTGGATGTAAATCTATACCTACCACCTCTTGCCAAGTATCTTTCTTGCTGCATTTAAGAAACTAATTACTTTAAAGCAAAATTGAACAACTTAATGGACTGAACATATGTAACGAAACCACTTTAATTGAAACTTTCAGCATGTGTTCCTCATTCACTGGAGTCTCTCAGTTTATAATAATAGGTGTGTTTAAAAAAGAAAATTATGTTCAAACTTATTATTTTTTCATTAAAGGACCCTCTCCTAAAATTCTTTTGAAGATCATTACCGACATCTTTTGAAAACATCTAGGGACACCATGAGTTCTGTTACCTTGATGGGAAAATCAGAATGCTGCGAGGAGATAAAAGCATTGCTTATTTAAATAGATAGAGATTTTTCTCTGATTGACAGTATCTGAGAAAAAACCATGCACATGCTATGCTAACTTTTCCTCCAAAGCATTGCCTTTTTTCTTGTTACGACTAGAGAAATATTGAGGAACCTGGAGTTACAGCCATGATTTGGCAGCAGTAGAGTATAGTTAGCAATTGACTTTGATACATATAAACTCTTCACTTAAAATCATGTCACTTAACATTGTTTTATTATTTAGTTTCTGATCTGTTAGAGAATCAGAGCTTGAGACAGACTTCACCAGGCCCTGGGCAAGGTGTGTTTGGGTGGGTGTTCAGCTCTGGGGCTCCTGGAATTATTGGTGAAAGGGGTGGGGCTAGGAGCAGCCAGCCCTCAGCACTACCCAGACTGCTTCCCAAACTCTGCTCCCAGCCAGACTTTGGCACTGCCGGATGGCAATTTAAAGGACCCAGAGTTCTGGCCAGTACTGCTTCCATGGTAGTAGCCCAGAGTCTGGCCCTTTTACATCACTGGGCTCTGGGAAATTGCTCCCTTTGCCCCTCCTATTGGCAGTCCTATAGAGAACATACTAATTTAAAATTTTCAGAGGGGTTCCCAAGTTAGTCTGTAACAGGAAAAACAACAAATAGTCTGGTAGAACTTTAAGGACAATTTTTCATTTAAAATTGTGCAATGTTCTGTTATAAAATATTTGGCTCATCCCCTCTGCCCGCTTGCCTGGTTTTCCAGGCAGGGAGTGGGCAAACCTCCGACTCCCTCCTAACAGGAGCACTGGGCAGGCAAAAAGGGGCAAGCTTCTGTACGCCAACCCCATAATGCCCCTGCCTCTACCAATCATCATGGGTGAATACAGTATTAAATTGTTTGTTTTAAATTATTTAAAATGTATACTATAGTAAAACTCCAATTGTCCGGCATCCAGTGGTCCGGCACTCCTGATAGTCCGGCACCAACTGGAAACCGGAAGTGCTCCAGCCAGCCAGACAATTGGAGCTGCTCTGCCCACGGCTTCCCCAACTCCATCGCTGGTCAGTTTCAGCAGCAGTGGACTTGAGGAAGCCTTGGGGCAGAGCACCCCAGCTCCTCTGCCCCCAGCTTTCCCAAGTCCGCTGCTGCAGAAACTGACCAGCGGCTGACTTGGGAAAACGTTTCCTGGAACCTAAACCCCGTTGTTGGGGAAATTGGATTTGCTTAACATCATTTCACTTAAAGTAGCATTTTTTCTGGAACATAACCATAAAATTAAGCGAGGAGTTACTGTACTATTCTCATAGACAAAGCAGGGGTACAGACTGCACACGCAATTCAAAGGAAGAACAACTTGGATTGTAGGCTTCTCATCAGGTAGAAAGTTCACTCTTCTATTGACTTTTTTCACTTCCAATTCTTGGACATTACATGTGTAGAACTGATGAACCCAGATCATTGGCAGGTGGGATTGAACTTGAGATCTTAGGAGCTAAAGCCACATGCCTCTACAGCAGGAGCTAAAAGCCAGCTTGCTCCTAGCTAATGCTGTAGAACAGACTTCACTCTCCTTTCTCATTGCTTTCAGTGCCTCTATCCTGAATAATTTTGTGTCATTTGCAAATTCTGCATCTCAGTTTAGTGTCATTTAAGTTCTGGGTTTAATGTGTGGGCACTGGATGATGTTGGTATCTTGTGCTGGAGAGGTGGTGTTCAGATGATTTAGTGGTCCTTTCTGACATAAAACTCTGAGTTCATTGTAACAAAACATGTAAATGTTTATGACTTCTTGACATTGCATCACTTCGTTTCAGTGATTCTTTGTATTATTGTGGTATTGTGTGTAACATCTCTGGAGAGAAGTCTTGACTAATATAAAATCTGGGCAGTGTTTTGAGCTTCAAAGAATTTTTTGAAACATTGTGAACTTTTTAAAGTTAAGTCGGTGAAAGTTAACCTTTTGTGGTAGGTAACCTGGATAATATAAAAATGTCCATAGTGCATAGGCAGGATGTTGAAAACCTGGACACAGAAGGGTTTCAGTGAGAAGAAAATGACATCTACAATCACACAGAATTGCTGAGGGCTTTAGTTGTGTTCCTTTCATTTCACTTTAATGGGATTTGTGTGCCTAACCATGTGCAATATTTTGAAAAGTTAGAGGTGTATCTTTCGCTGCCTTCCTTACACCTCATGTCAGTGTGAAATAATGTGAAATAGAGTTTCAAGCAGGGGTTCAATGGTAGGCAGAAAGATGTTGGAAAAATAATTTGCAACTCAGTATGATCAGTTAGAATGGACTATAGTAAGTTCCAGACGCATACTTTAAGCGGTTGCATGGATTTGTCTGGAAATTTGATAAAAA